>NW_024508988.1:0-429203 GCF_017590135.1 Pyrgilauda ruficollis | reverse complement strand
GGTGGGGGTGTTTGTTTTTTTCCCCTCCTCTTTTTCCTCTTTAGACTCTCATATTAAAAGTTTTGTTGTGAAATGAATAAAAAGCAACTTCCAGTCTGTTGCTTGACTATTTAGGACAGATGTGCTGCCAAAGTCCAGCATACTTTTTTAACTGCTTACACATGTACTCCAGATGAGTTTATTGGTGAAAGCTAGGTTTTATTCTTGGTCATATGGCTATAAATTAAAAATACAAAATAAAATAACAGTTTCCTCCTACTCTTGCCTGTTAAATTTATCTACTAACTAAACTATTTTTCTTTCTTGCCTCTCAGTTAAAATTTGTCAACATAGGCTAAAAGTCCAAAGCTGATGGAGATAAGGAAATAATAAGGAGGAGTTTCAGTTAAGACTCAGTCAAATTGGATTACAGATCAACTGATGATAAACAATTTACGAATGGATGTTTTGAAAATATATATTATTAAGCTGTCTCACAACTGCAGGATCCTTGTCATTTGACAATGTAAGAGATCTCAGGCTCTGCTCTTTCTGGAACTACTGCAACCTTGCAAACTTTGTGCTCAGTAAAAAAGGAGTAAAGTTTTTTTAAAACTAAACAATGGATAAAATTTATTTGCAGTGCAGTTCCATTTACATGTCTGAAGTCAGCATAGTAATGAATTGCAACCATATATATCACCCAGAGGATTTACTGAGTGAAACTGAACAGGTGGCTCCAAAAGAGGTCATGTAAGACAGGAAAGACCACATAGTATTGCAAGCTCAGCCATGGTCTACTCAGCCTACTGTGTGCACGTACCTGATAACACAGAAACACCTCCTTGAAATTAGCTCTGAGAGTTTAGTCAAAACAGCAGTTGTCACTAATTCTCTCAACAATGTGTGTAAGTATAGTGAATTCTACTTCACTTGAAGAGTTTCACCAGTGTCCTTCAGACACATAGACCTGAGTTGAAACAGAAGTTGCATGCTTAAGACAAAAAGGGATTGTTTAAATTCCGTGAGATGTGCTGGCAGGAATTCATGTGTGGTTCATCCTGTGTTTATTAAAGAAGACAGATCCATGATGTGCCACGATTTTTATAAGACGCGGTTCAGGAAAGCTGCTAGAGGCTGGTTTCAGATCTTCTATACCTTGTGCTCTGAATTGCTTCATCTAAATTTAGAACAAATACCATCCTTTTCATTGTCTTCAAGAACTCCCAAGTCACAAAAACAATGAAAAGAAACTCAGAAATAATTACATGGGATTTTCATGGGGGTAGCAAGAGAACAAGGCACAGACTCTCCAGTCCTGAGGGAACATCTAATTCCTGTGTTGGCCCCCAGAACAATAGGTATGTGCAGAGTTTTGGGGAACTGGAAACAGAAGTTACACCACAAAAAAGTGCACAGTGGCAGAATAGAATATTGGAGCTTTATTCTTCAGGAACATTTACATGTGACTATTGAAATGTCAGCTACTTTTCCAACTGTTAACCATGTATGACATATAAGTTAAAATAAATTATATTGACATATTTATAATGAAGTCACGATTCAGCTTTAATGAAAGGCTCAAAATCTACCAGCAGGATGTATTTTTTAATGGGTCACCCACATCAAAGATGCCATATTCTATCACAGGGATAATATTTTTAAAATAATTTCCTGGATTCACATCCTTCCAACAGATGATTCAGGAGGGAAAAAAAATTATAGAGTTCAGTCTTGACAAGGGCAGAGCACTAGTTTTTCTTGCACTAATACTGCTGTTTGAAGAAGAGGTTAAATTGTGGAGGAGGACTGAGAAACAGGCTAGTCAGAAGAAAGAGAAAGCTTATTCCAAGAGAGTACATGTTTTAGATGTGTCAAAATCAAATGACTAATTAAGACAATAATTCAAATTAAAACCAGCTGGTAGTTTAACGTTTCTCAAACCCTTATTCAGCAAAAGTTTTCAGTGTTTGCCTGGTTTGAGTCCGCCAAAGTCAATTAACAGTCAAACAGCAGTTCAGAAAGTTTGAAGCCTGAGAATCATTTTCCTTATTTTTTGAAGATGTCTGAGGCTTTGGTCTGGTGTTAGCTAGCTTAGTCCTGCACAAAAGTTTTGTCCAACAACACCAAACTACAATTACATTTGGTATAGCCTATACATAAGCACAGCAGAGCAACACACAGGGTAAGGTTTTGACTCTGTGAATCATCCTGCTCAAATCTTGGGGGCAGGATCCACCATTCAGGTGCAAGAAATCCACTCTGCAGAGACCCAATCACTGGAAAAGCTTTTTCCTTATCCTTTTGCAGAAGAACTTTTCCCTTTTTGAGACCATATTTCCCTTTTAAAATTTCTATATAATCTCAGCTAATACAATTGTTTCAGATTATGCAGTTTATTTTGTTTCTATGACAACCTGAGGACAAGAGTTCCAGTGATTAATTACACATCCTGGAACAGGATCCTAGACTTCTGGCATTGCCCAAGCTGGCTACATTTCCATCAGTTCAGAACTCTTTTTTCCACATCAGAAGAACAACCTTCTTCATTCCAGAGACTCCCTAAGCCCGGGAAGAGGAGAAAGCAAGCAGTTCTACAAAACTGCCCTCCAAAAGTCTTAGTGTTAGTGTACAATAGAAAGTCTCTAACAGAGCCCTTCATGAAAGCTTTCAAGTAAGTCACAGATTCTTTTCCCTTAACAGTTGCCAAGGACAAAATTCAAGACAGTCACAGAAGAACTAAAGTAGTTGCTGTCACTAGCAATAAACTCCAGAAACTTCAGCAGAAATTTAAAAGCTCTCATACCACTATAGAATAATTATTGGAATTCCCTTCTACTCTCTCAGACCACATAAAGTCCATTGCAACCTCTTCAGGTTTTATTTTGGGCTTCAGACCTCATGAAGAAGGATTTGTGGTGATTTTCTGAAACTGCAAACTTGCCAGAAATTTAGATGTATCCTCTGGTTATCTCAAGCATTTTGGACATATCCTTAGGAATGCAGCCATTTTTGTTCTGGAAAGGTTTTATTACTGCTATTTTTGAGATATTTTGAGATAATTGCTGCAAAGTTGTTTTCCTGTTACATTGTTTCCCCTGCTGCATTCCAAATAAAGAGTTATTGATGAATCTTTCTATGCACACAGGTTGCCATCATCTCGTAGTATGAGATAGTGGATGTAGCCTGTGGAACATTGTGTTATATATATGGGAAATAAATCACACTCCAAGTTCCTTAATGTATATTTCACAGTGAAGAATCTGTGTCTTATATCTTCTTTTACAAATTTAGTCAAGATCTGCAAATATTCTTAGCAAAAGGGGAAAAACATTTGGGAGTGGTAAAAATCCTTCTTGGCCTGTTTGTATGAATTTTCTGAGTGACAATCTGAAACCCAACAAATTACTTGCTTTCCCATGAGACTGAGCTCCTTAGAAGCATAATCTACTCTAAGACCAGTGAGCAAGGAAGAAAATAACCTTGCAGTATCCTTTAAGTCTTATCCAAACAAGAGTCAGGATTTTTTTAAAGTGACTAATGACTGTAGGTGCCTTGAGACTCCATAAAGAGGTCTGATTTCCAGGGTTTAAGGTGTTGTCTGAAAATAGCAGCCTTGCTGGTGCCTCGTGTTAACCAATCTAGCACAGAGGCACCACAACTCACTAGACTTTTCCCTTACATCAACTTCTACTGTAACCTACTGATGATACTGAGTGTGAAACAACCCACAACCTTCCTGCTTCAGAGACTCTTTCATGTTTCCTCTCCCACACAAGACTGAAATATCTGTCCTGGTTGTTTGAATCAAAATTGAGTAATTGAATTTGTCAGACAGAGAAATTTTGGAGACTCTCATGACTGAGACGTTCTCTAGTTCCAAACCCCAAATGGGAAGAGAAGAAAATGAAGTGCTTTGCCCCTTTAGATGTCAAAGATAACCTCCAAGTTGTAAAACAATCAACTCACATGTTATAGAGACCTCAAGCAGACAGACTAAAGCAAAAACAACCAAGGTGCTAATTTCAACAATTGATCTCCAAGCCAGGATTCACTTCAAAGGATGCTCGTGATCATTTGAGTGCTAACATTTCCAAACAACTAGTATAAAAAGAAATATCCTGTACTGGGTTAAGTGACTTTTTTAAAGGAGTGTAACTCATTCTGACTGATATACCAGGGAACATATGTTAAAAATCAGACTCTCTGCAGCATATGAACTGTTACAATTAAAATAATGAAAATCTACCCTCCAGGGTAAAAATGAATATGTCTTTACCAATGATACAAAACAGCAGTGCAACATTTAGAAGCAGAAAACTTCACTGTATTTTGAAAGGCACCCCAGACCACCTTCAAGAAGGAATCATTGCCCACTAAGATTTCACTCCCAGTGGGCTCATCCCTTTGTGCCTTAGAGGTCTGTTCCCAACCATTATGCTGTAGATGGCTTAGGACAGCACTAGGCATGGATAGTTTCACTTAAGATATTTCCTGGGGAGGACAGGAGATGAGAGACATTGCAACTGGAAGCATTTACAGCATAAAAATTCATATACATTGGCCAGTGTAGCATGGTCTCCTGCTTTCTCTCCAACTGTAGAGTCAGGACACTATGTGTTGTAACTGAAATAAAGGGAAATACACCCATGTCTGCAGCAGACCAGAGTCTATCTGTCCTGAGTGATGTTGTAGGTTTAAAGATAGCCATTATGTGTGGATTAACCACTCATATTCTGACTACCAATTTAGTTTATTTTGCTTGTCATGGACATGTGTACCTGTCAGGTCAGAGAAAGGGGCCTGGGAAGACAGTAAGAATGTAATCCACTAGTAGGTCAGCATTTGTCCACCATATTTAGCCTGTCTGCTTTGCTGCAGCTGAGCCTTCTGTGCTACAGAGTCTGTGCAGTCAGAGCAGGGAACAGACACTGGGCTGTATTCCACTGATAAGGGCATGTTCACACCAGCCTGGGAAGCAGCCAGTTCTGTGGTTTCAGACCCAGTGACTACTCATCACTCAAAACTCTTGCCTTGAGCCAGGTCATATTTTAAGGCACCTTGGGAAGTTACGACCTCCTGGGGAACCCAGTCGTCCAGGCCAGTGTGGAATATTTAAGCTCTCTGTTCAACTGCAATGTTAATGGCAAGGTGCTATGGCCCAGTGTTAATGGTTCACACGCAGTGGCAAACCACAGGATCACTTGCAAGACACTTCGGCTGCCTAAGTTATGTTCCAGCTGTCCATTGTGGATTCCCAGCTAAGACAAAATAACTGCTATATGAGCAATCAGCACACTTCAGAAGAAAGAAGAACAATTTCAAGCCAAGAGGTAACTGAATAAATAAATAGGTAACCCTATTCTTCTCAGCTGTGATTTTCTGATTGATAGTGCAAAATCTACATGTCCACCATGTAAAATTACTTCTGGCTCTGTGTTGTTAAGATTGGTCAGCCAGAACTTCTTTAAGCTGCTAGTCCCAAACAAACATTTTGTAATATGATAGTGTTCCGTCTGAGCTTTTTTTCCATCTCAACATGTGCTTGTTCTGCTAAACACTATGCCAGGATTTCTGAATATTTCTTTTAGAGAATGTTAAGGCAGGTAGGTAAGCCTTGGACTTCTGGACAAGAAATTTATTTCTTGGATATGTGTTAAGTTGCATCCATAGCCTGTTATATCTAATATTTAGTTGCTGACTGTTATTGTCAGGTGACTGTCAGTTCCAACATGGCTGGCCATTGCAAGCTCTAATTTGCTTCTGTCCCAGGGAGGATAATGAGACCACAAAACTAATAATCTGCAGGTTCCATCATGAACAGCCAGAGCTGAAATTCTTTGCAGACTGCCCATTAAGGATTTGTATGGCTCCAGTGGCCAAAAAAAATGGTGCACATTTGGAGCTCTTGGAAGGAAATTATGTCTGATTCCCACAAGAGATTTTCCATATGAACCTGGCTCCCATGGCACTCCTAGATGCAACATCATGACTGCATGGAAGTCTCTTCCTTTGCCACATCCTTTAGATTGAATGGCAATACAAACTGCTGTGTTATGTTTCTCCCTTATAACAACTTAAGGACTTAATTTCCCTAATGTAAAAATAGTGATGGCATCTGTGTATCAGCTTGATGTTGGCAGTCAGATGTCTACTCACACAGCTGTGAAGAACTCTGCCTTACATATTTGCTCTCATACAGTTTCTGCTCCATGAAACCTTAAGAGAGGAGGACAGAGTTTGTCTTGCTCACCTTTGAGCTGCACTGATCAGTTATGCAGAAGAATTCAGAGTGCAATGAACATGAATTTCAAACTGTGTTCAATCCTGCTGCTCTGTTGCACAAAGAAACAACTGTCCCTCACACACAGGCAAGATGCACTTGGCAGACAGGCTTTGCACACCGGGGTGAACAGCCTTGGTGGCAAAATCTGGTGTCACCCAGCAGACAAGAGCTGAACACCTTCCAACACAAACTTTCATTCACCAGTAGCCAGCAAAACGGATCATAGAATCACAGAACATTCTGAGTTGGAAGGGACTCACAAGGATCATGAAGTGAGCACCTTTGGTTCCTTTCCTAGGAATCCCACAAGTCTGGGATCAGTGCAGGAGGAAGACAAATTAGGGCCATGATGACTGAGTAACAAAAGCCACAGACATAGAGGTCAGAGCAGACTTGAGAAAAAGCACATCCACCTAATGGAAGAGTCAGTTAGGCTTTTCTCTCTCTGGCCATGCCCTCACTATTTTAGCAACACATAATTAAACCTGAGTACGTTAAAAATGTTCAGTTGAAAACTGCAAATGAATGTTACTGAACTCAAGGTCCTTGTCCTTCTCCACTCTCATCTTCTTTTTCACTGTCATGTCTTCTCTTCTCCCTTCCTTCCTCCCTTCCTAGTCAGCATTTTTGAAGTTTATATCATACTCAACTCTGGAATTTCAGTAATGTGTTTGGAAGTTGCTCCTAGAGGCCAAACTTTATTCTTTTATGTGAGTTATTTTTTGTTTCATTCTTGAACAGGCATTTCTTGGAAGCGCAAGTACTCACAGAACCATAGCACATGGCAATCATGTAAATATTAATATTCACACAGCACTGAAGATTACAAGATAATTAGAAGCTACATAACCATGTAACTCAGTTTATAAAGAGTACGACAGTTATAAGACCAAATTTTGTCTTTCTTCCAGGCCTGACTCCTTGGAACCTCGTTTTTCCTCTTTGTTTATGATGAATTAATCATTTGGAACCTGATCCAAAACACTCTAGGGTCAATGCAAGTCCCCCATTGACTGCAGCAGATTTTGGTCTTCGATTAAGTAAACCCTCTTGAGTCCTTGGCAGCTCAGACCTCAAGCACATTACCAACCTCCTGGTACCCCATCCCTCAGCAGCATCAAAGCGAGTTGTCAGAAAACTTCCACTCTTGGAACAGATAAGAGGATCAGGAAAAACCCTTCATGTGGAGAGAGGACATGCATGTCCTCAAACACATTAGGTCACATACTGCCACAGCCTCATTAGACTACAATGTCTGAGGGTCCACTGCGTGGCTCTGCTCCCACCTGGTAGCACCAGGCCAGGTCCTGGCAGACAGTGACACGCACATCTCCCAGAGGAGCAGAGGGTCTGCGGGGCTTTGCTGCAGTGGGAGTTCTGAAACAAGGCTTGGCAGGCATAGCAACAGGAAAGAGTGTTTCCAGCTTCCCCCTCTCCTCCCCAGCTGCCACTTTTGAACACACGTTGCTTTTCTGGTAGCATCTATTTCTTTTTCTGGCTTGCACACAGTTATGAAGTCAAACAAACAAATTACCTATCTGAATACAGTGTTTAGTGGATTTAGAACCTATTGCTTTATGGGAGCCATTTACATTCAATCTCTGTTTTTACAGATTTATTGCTTTAACTGTTTTTCTTCTAGCTGTGGAGGGGCAGGTAGCATCATGATAAAGAGATGCCAACAGATAGATTTTCTCTCACATATTGTAAGAGCCCTTGACAGAACCTAACTGTCAACAGACTACATCCATTACTGAAAAAAAATTATGTGCTTTAGACTAGAAGAAAATTGACTGGTAAATAGCAAACAATAAGTATTTAACACTGGGCACATTTTTTCTCTTAGAAACCATAGAAAGTCAGTCCTTAGATAATTATGTTCACAGGGAGGCATTTCAGAGATGTTACAGAGCAACTGCATCACTCTGCTTGAACAATGAGACCTCAAATAACATTTTATGGCATTCCCTCAAAACCAAAAGAACCTACTTGAATACCTTTTCACCATACTTTCTGGGTGCACATGTTTGGTAAATCCCAGAGAAGTTACAGTGAGTCTCTGAAGTGAAAGTGTTTCTCAGGTAAATACATGTGCTTTAGGTGCTTATTACTACAGTATGTTCTAAAGTTGTCTCCATCCCATCGATCTGGAAGACTGGATTGAAACAGATCTTTCTTAAAGCTAGTATGTCACCATCACAATATTGCATGGTATCCAAAAGAAAGCAATTCATAAGGTGAATTTTAAGTTGTCCACATCTCACAGTGATTCAGTTATGTCTTATTTCTTCCTCTGCCCATATACACTCTGTGCCCTGGGGCTGAGGTTTCACAATACTACCATGTCCCAGCAGTTTATTCCCCACACCCTGTGTTGCTCCTCCCTGACTATTTGCATGCTCTCCAGAACAAGCTGCCTCATGTTTCGGGCAAAATTTCTTCAGTAATTAGTGTTTGACCTCTAACTAGTTTATGAATTAGTTTGAATTACATGTGTAAATAGATAATTTAAAAGCTTGCATTTAGTGTTAAAATACAAATTGTGAAGGCTTTCTCCTGAACAATTAGACAACCTTGTATGTATTCATTGAAGGAAGAATTCCAAAACATCACTACTGACTGGAATCTAGTATGTGTTTTTTGCAGTAATTTTTAAAGCCAACGTATCATTCATTTGCATTAGTTTTCACAAATAGCAGTCCCTCACTAATCCCTGAAACTAAATACACACAGCAGGCTGAACTGAATTTTGGCTTTGACACTGAATGAAGATAAAGAAAATGGTTTGCTTTTATGAATTTCCATTGCTTATTTGCAATTTTATTTGCATGTAAAAGGTCAAGATTCAGTTCAACAATTACTGTCTTTTCAACATGAAGGGAAGAAGTGATGTGAATTACCTCCATGCTCCCACTAATTTTGCCTGTGTCAGGAAGTCATAGTGAGGGAAAAGAGGTGGCCATGGAAGGCAAACTCTGTGATGTTTTTGAGCCATGCTGGAGCTGCAGAAACAGCAGTAGCCAGAGCTTCAAAGAAGCTGTAGTTGAACTTCACATACATAAATTCAACACTGTAGTGCATTTTCTTTGGAGTGTCTGTAGTTGCATGCTATTCTGAACAGCAATAGGTCTACATTTTACAAAAAAATGGAAAGCATTCTAGTCTAACTCAAAAAATTAGGCTCCATCCTTTCAAACAGATGCTCAGCATTCTTCTAAAAATTGTGCTGCCATAGATATCCTGTGGGGCACAGCATGTTACCAGGTCATTTTTACAAACTTTGAATTGTATGAGCATATGAGTAATTGAAGTCAATCAATGACAACAGCCACAGAAAAAACTCTTACTTCAACTGAGAAGAGTGGTGTTTTACGTTCAAACTGTACAGAAGAAGATAAGAGGGATACAGCCTTGCATTTGGAAAACAAGTCACTTTACACCACATAAGGTCAGTGGTTTACTCACATAAGGTCCCAGCTCCTAAGTGAGGCATCAGGACATATAACAAAGAATATCAGAATGAGATCCGGGCAATGAGGTAGCAATGGACATTTTCACCGAATACTCAAAAAATTGAAAAAAAAAATATCTCCCAGAATGTACATTAAAACCATGAGAGAGCCAAACTGTTCCTTTATCTTGATTTCTTATGCATAATAATATATATTAGGCACATTCAACTAACAGTAAAATCATTCAATTTGACTATGGATTTGGAAGGCAGATTTTTTAAAAAGTCATACATCCTCTTTCTGATGATTTTCATAATATTCAATGCAGCTGTCTCATGGCAGCAGACAGGATGATCCAATACCTCACCCCGTGGATCTTGCAGCAAATTTTTCAGGATGATGCTTGCATAAGGGCTCTGTCCCTTCATCTTCAAGTCTATAACAGACCCTCTTGATGACACCCAGATATGAAAAGAAAGCTTTCTGTTTATATCAGTTCTCAAACCAGTACAACACTACCTTTTCTATTGCATTATCCCTTATCTTATTCAGCCTTGTACTTTCAGACGCCCATCCATAAATCAATTAAAAGATAATTCTCTCCAAATGCAGCCTGTCATTTATGAAAATAATACCATAGAGCTTGTTTGACAGAAAAAAAAGATTAGCTCCTAGTGTGATTAAAAGGGAATGCTAGAGTGTCTTTTGAGGGTTAAATTTGGTGTGGCCAAGTGTGTCATAATCTTTGTTTCCCTATGGGGTTGATTATCCCCATGCCTAGTCCCAGTCATGAGCTAGACATCATCATTGTCACTGAGCCCATTCATGAACTCAAGAACAAGGGCATTTATTACCGTAGAAGCTGGCAGGAAATTCAAAGGTATGGAGCATGAAAACTGGAGCTGCAGAAACTGAACCGCAGAAACATAGACACTGCCAGCTCTGACACCAAAGGAAAGCTCTAAGGCCACAGCTCACATCTGAGCAGTAATAGACCCATGCAGGACATATCATTAAGCTAGCTCTGCCTGGAAGTGAAAGGAAGAATGGCAAGGAAAAAAGTCATCAGGAGGGAGCTGATCCCTTCAATCAGGACCAAGCTGGCCATGGAACGTTCTCCCCAAGCTGCAGACGCAAAAGACAGAAAAACCCTGCAAGGTTTTTGGGGCAATGACAAGTGAGCTGAAACCCAAAAGATGCTGTTAGATATGAACTTGCTGTGATTAGATTAAATGTTCTCTTTCTGTAATTTCTTCGTTTACCTCTTTTATAAACATTTGTAGCTGTGTTGCCTATATTGGATGCTGTAAGTACTTCTCCTGGCATACTTCCCAAAACTCTCTTTTAATTTAAACCAGGCTAAGGTAGCTGGGTAAGATCAAAGTGTTTTTCATCAAGAATAGTGAATTTTAAAACATGAGTATTAAGAAACTGTCTCGTGTATCCAGCTCCTCAACATACTACAAGAGAGTCAGAGGGTAAAGGACCTGCCTTTACAGAAACTTCATGAGCTGACAGAAGACTTGGCCCTGTTAGGAAGCAGAAATAATCTTCTGAACCTAGCCTTCCCTGGCACACAGCAAGGTGGTGGAAGCAGTCCTGTGCCCAAGGAGCCTACAGGAGATTTTTCTAAAGGAAAAGCGTTTTTATTTTCCATGATTGCATGTAGCAGACAGCATTAGACAGTTTGCCAGACCTGTCACTCTCAGAAGTCACAAAACTCCCTCTATTTACAAAGCCAACCCTGGAAAATCAGTGCAACTGAAAAAAGCCTGGGAAGGTTCTGAGTGTGCAAAACCTGTCGTTTCACAGTTCAGCCTCAAAATAAAGCTAATGTTGTGTTAGAGCATCATGATACCTGTTTCAGTACATTTTTGCTTTTAAGGTTTTCAAATAGGGCTTTAAAGTTAAAAAATAATCTGTTCGTACAGTTGTGTTTAATCTGTATGTTGAATTCATGTGGACAGGTCGCTCTTTTAGAAAGAGCAAAATTCTTTGACCATAGAGTTAGGTTTTGGAGTGTATTTAAGTCAGCATGCTCCATTTAAAGTATGATCCACAAGACATCACAGTGCTAACAAAGTTCACTGCTACTTGTAATCTTCTTTTTGCTTTAAGAACCAGTAAAGAATGATGCTTGTGCCTGGTGCCACACCTAGAGACCTGCAGCCTGGCTCCACAGGAGGAGCAGAGACCTAGTGGTGGGAAACTCACAAGGTCTTGGAAAGCACAATGCACATAAAACAGTGGTTCCTGGGTATTGCAGTTGGGGGCTGGTCAGAAGTTTTAGGCAAGGAAAGGAAGAAAGATACTGTAAAATATGGTAGGCAAAGAGATAAGAGTAAAGTGACACAGAGTTGAAGAAGCTGAACAAAAGGGAATGAGAGAATGAACACAAACAGGCAGACAGCATGGCAGGCTGCAGTCCAGGCAAAATTCTGTGGACCTCTGAATGCCAGAAGTCCTGGGTTGTGGCTGGCTACAGTCTCTGGCCAGCTCCTCTGCAGGCTTCCCCATGGGCCACACAGTGGAGTGGGGAGGAGGAGGCACCTGGGCAGGGCCCTCCCCTGCACACCTCTGAGTTCAGAAGGTTGCTGGCAAGCTCCATTTCTCCCCTTCCCCTCCCTCCGTGCAGCAGACCCAGATTTGGCTGCCTTCACAGCTGCAGCTGTTCCTACCAGCTGGAATCAACCGTCCTGGCCCTGTTCCAGCTCAAAAGCAATTACATTCTTGCAAGTGGATATTGCAACTTCCTGTCCTAAACAATCATGTACTGTTCCTCTGCACTTTTAACCAGCTGCTGCCTTCTACTCAGAGATGGCTGCAGGCACAGGGGTGGGGCCCTGTAAGAAAGGTGGTGGTGTATCAAGGGGAGATCATTCCTGTCTAGGTTCACCTGCGGCTTAGAAATGTCAGGGAGTGCTTCCTGACAGCTCTGAATATTTGTATATAGCTCTCAGTGCTCCAGAAACATATAATAGCACTACCTGGGCTAGACACTGCAGCAGGGGAGTGCTTTTTCTTGGCTCAAATCTTCCAGGAGAAATCTTCCTCTATGTCTGAACTTCGTAAAACAAGGCATCTCCAAGTATTTTGGCAAGAACTACCTTGCCTTTGCCAAGCATCTAAAACCAGAGCCTGGCCCATAACACCTGGCAAGGAGTTTTGTAAAATGTCTTAGTAAAAAAATTGATGAAGGCATTCAAATGATAAGTGGGATTACTGGTTCCAGACTAACATACCTACTTACCTGCAGCTGGTTTTTTAAAACTGTTCCACTCAATCTCCAGCTTCTCCAGGATTATTTTTGCATTCTAACTTTGCTACATGAGCAGCATGTATCTGAATTGATCATAAGGCTTTTTATTTCTGTAACTTTTTCCACACCTGAGCTTTTCAGAGGCATGGATGTCACCCCTTAGAGGAAGGTGCTCACACATTCATTAACATAAGCACAGCACAGAGTAGCACAGAGTGAGGCAAAGTACCTTGAAAGACAGAGTAAACGTGGAGAAACTGGGAACCGAGCTCCCAAGTAAAAGGCTGTGAGCATGCTGTAAAATGTAAGAAGGATTTTGGGGATAGAAATTCCCACTCAGACAGGCACCATCTCTTGTACCAATCCACACCAATTAATCAGGACAGTTAAACCCCTAGTTTCATCT
The DNA here is from genome assembly GCF_017590135.1 of Pyrgilauda ruficollis. Taxonomy (NCBI): domain Eukaryota; kingdom Metazoa; phylum Chordata; class Aves; order Passeriformes; family Passeridae; genus Pyrgilauda; species Pyrgilauda ruficollis. The sequence goes on along the minus strand of NW_024508988.1, from coordinate 415,821 downwards.
AAGAAAAATTGACCAGACATTCGGTGAGTGAGGGCTTTTAAACATTGTGGATTCTTACCTCCTTAGTTCCTAGTGCCTAAACCTCAGTGTCTGTAGTCAGTGGCCTGTTGATGTGCCTGTGAATTCCTTGTATCCCCATGTCAATGAGACAAAACAATTCAGCCACAAATGCACTGAAAAACTGCACAGGGGTTCTACCATAGGTCCATCACAGCCCCATCATCTTGCCATCATTCTTCTGTCAGGCTCTGCTTTCAAGATGCTGAGTACTTGGATGTTTCATAGTTTCAATGTGTTTAGTCCTGGTGGTGGAAATATCAAATATTCTACTAACAGAACACTCCCTTAACATGACTATAAAAGCCTGATAGATATTTTCTGAACTTCCGAATGTGCAGTTTACATTATTTCCCATGCACTTTAATAGACCAGTATTAAGTGATGCACCAACAAAATAAGCATTTGGGGGGGAAAAAAGAATTAAACTAATAGTCGCATGGTCTTTCCACCTAATGTTTTAGATTTGTGACAGACTCTGTCTTGGCTGACAGCCAGGTGGTCCTAAATATAGTGTAAAACCAAATATTTAAGTGTAAGTCTGAACAGACAGGGTTTTTTGGTTGGTTTTGCATTAAGATTTTCTCTTTTTTTAACACATTTCTTTCAAGTGCTACAAAGGCGGCTGCAGATGCAGCAATTGATAAATATCTCCTCCAAAGGAAGTATTATATGCTCTGGATTCCCAAGGTAATGCTACAAGAGAGCAAGTACTAAATACTATGACATATGTATTTGAGTGCCATAATTTATAAAAATGTCTCAAAGTGTTGTACAGTACAGAAAAGCGTGCAGATAAATCATAGAAACATATACACTAGGTGTAGTATATTTTCAGCATGTGCTGTCTGCCAGTTTGTAACATATACACCTGCATAGGGGAGTGCTAGAGAGCAATACATTCAATATTATTTATTACCTATTGTATCACAAAGCTGTTTTATCTGCTTATATCACTTGAATGCTCTGCTTTGCACAACTGTACTCTGTTAACCACAGTTATCTCTCATGTATGACATTACCTGAGTAATGTTACTAGAGTGAGAATGAAACAGGGCCATTGAAGAAAAAAAATTTATCCAGGATGTCTTGCTGAATTTCCACAACATCCCTATCTCACATGGGATTCTGATTTTTTGTCTTTTAATTTTGTCTCACAGAACTGCCTTCTCCAGGTTTTCACCCTGCTAGCTTTGTGCTGGATGATCTCCAACCTGTCTCGAGAATGGGAACATCTCACTTGTCCCTTCAATAAGCAATTCTTGTCCTTCCTGCAGCTCTGTGCACAGGCTCATCTGGTACCAGAAGATAAACTTACCACATTAAATAAACCCCACTTCCTTGCACAAGTGAGTGAAAGAGTGGATCTCCAAGGATCTGCAATAACCAAAGTCAAATGAATCCCTAATTCTAAGCCTGGGCTGAGGAGATACTGACATGCAAAGACTGCTTACAATGGATCCAGGAAATTCAGCATCAGCTCCACAATCATCACTGAAAACTTCTTTGGTTGTTTTTCTATTTTTCTTTTTGTTTGTTTGTTTTTTGTTTGGTTGTTTTTTTTAAATTTTCTTTAATTAGAAAGCTTTGGGCTTTTTAAAACTTTAAGTATCGGGAAATTAAAATGAACCAAAGAGAATGTTCTTCAATTCATTCTATCACTGGCTTTATCACACCACTTCCAACACTTGATAATATTACCACCCTGATTTTGAATCTCTTCCCAGTCCTCCTCCCATCCTTCTTTCTCACATAAATTATCTTGGCCTCTTTTCTATCACTCTAATAACATGTTTCCTATCTTCATCTCAACACATCTTTTTCTTGCCCAATTGAAGTTTTCTCAGAGCTTGGAGTATGGTCTAGTCTAACACTTTTAGTTTTCCAAGAAAGAAATCAAAGAAAAATAATTCTCAATTTATCACAAAAATCAAGACAATTCCCATACTCATGAAAGGAATTCCTCCTTTTCTTACTATCATCTATGCCTTCCCTGTGCCTTGTTCTCCATAGCAATGTTCACACTGACTGAAAAGCTCTGGATTTGTCCTTGCACTAGCACATCTCTTGCACTCAGTTATTGGATGCCCCATTCTCTTGGGAATTTAGATTGTCTTTATTAATTGCCCATTAGTAACAACATGTCATGTTGATTAACAGTTTAAAGAAAACAAACAGACAGCTCCCATTAGTTTTTAAAGCTTCTCTCTGAGTGTCGTATTTAAGTAGTTCCTCAGGGACTGCTCTTCAAAGCCTGGCCCATTTTTCTGGTAAGAGTCTGCTACAACATACCAAGCATCCAACTGTGTAGAAAAGGATTTAGTGGGTCTGTGAACCTGCCTAAATGGGCAGATGCTCTCTTCCTGTCTACTTTTGCAGGACATTTTATTTTTCCCCACAAAATCTGATGATCATAAAATAAGGTTTAGGATATGACTCTTTGCAGGGTTATGCAGCTGTGTTAAATCTATTAAACAGTGCCTAGGATCCCTATGCCTTACCATAAACCAGTAAATACTGTACAATAGGAAAGAGATTTTCATAGCCATAGCTATTACTTGGAGCTGTGAGGGTACAGCTTTTCAGGTTTGGAGAGGAGAGATTTTACTCCAGGCTCATTATTCTTCTGTTATTTTATGTGTCAGATATAAATTCAGGATGGCCCATTCCTATTCCAAACCACCATCATGTGTAGGCTCTCTATCACTACAGATGAAAAGAAGGATTATTTTTATTCACTACCACTTATAGAGTGATGTTGAGTGACTATCATTTTTTTACCCAATATCTATGATCAGGTACAGGACAATGAAACTTTGCCACACCCTGCTTTCCCCAGTAAAACCCCTTTTCTGCACTTCTTAATTGCTTTGTTCTCAAAGCTGAGACATTCCTTTTTAGCATTTCTAACCCTTCTAGCCATACCTGTGGACATGTGCTACAGACACATGGTTTACACACATGCTGTAACTTTTCTCTCTTCACCTGCCAGATTTAGCATGGAAGAGGCTGATGGCCCATGCAGTCCAAGATTAACACGTGGCCAGATGGAGGCTTTAAAGGATAATGTCCCTGAGCAGATAGAGGAACCTTCCAAAGACTCATAGAATAATTCAGCTGGAAGGGACCTCTGGAGGTCACCTAGTCCATCCTGCTGCTCCAAGAGGGGCCAGTTTCAAACATAGATCAGATTTCTCAAGCCATTCCAGTTTCAAAATGAGCTTGTCTCTGCCAGAAACCCAATGGTGACACTTCCCAGAAAAATAACCTTATATAGCATCTTTCCAGTAAATCAGCTACAGAACAAATAGGTTTAATTACATCCACTACACTTTCACAATTGGGTAGTTCCATGACAGAGAGTAGCTCACTATATATGCATCTTCTCCTACGGAAGAGGAGAAACCAGCTCAATTGGATAGAAGATCCAATTGATTATAGATGGAAAAAAGGCAAAAAAGTTTGGTGCCATAAAGTTACAGACTAGCCAAGTGTTAGTCTCCCATTGTCAAGATGCTAAACTCACCTTTATTCTGTCCCACCCCTGGGACATACAGTCAGCCTTTCTCCTCTGCAGCCAAATAGTCATGAATTTTAAAGCTTGTTAGCATCAACTAAATATACCCATTACATTGTCTATTTTAGCTTTTTTTTTGCATTTATAAAATCAAAGAAAAAGCCATTAGAAAGCAAAAATATTTTGCAATGTCAGCAGGACTGCAGGCCTCGGGTACAGGTGACTGCCATGTTGATATGGCTGTGATTCCCTTGAGAAGCCCCTGAGCCATTCTCGGGGCTCACAGTCTTCAACAAAACTTGGGAAGCTTCCACAGCCTCACTCCACTCCTAGTCACCCTCCTACAAAAGAGAACTCAAACAGCTCCCAATTACATAGGTTTTAAATTAGATAACAAACAAACAGGAAAGATGCAGGGGAAAAGAATTAATAAAATTGTCATAATGGTAGGAAAGAGTTATGTTTAGAAAAGAGGTTCAAAGTAATTTTTTTTTTCCTCACAAAGTCATAATCTCTTTGAGGAGATGGACTGGGATTCTTTTTCTATTATTGCTGTTGGACAGGAGAGAAGAAGATTTTGCATCTTCCAAAGAGGAGGGAAAATGCAAAATAAAAGTTGATTTAGTTTTCAGGCTTCCAGCACTGAAGATTATCAAGACTTGTTCTTTAGTTTCTATCAGGAGATTTCATTGGAGGAAAAAAAAGTTTAAAAAATGCAGATATTTTTATGTCTAGTCTTCATAAAACCATTGTAAGTTATTTTTGTGTGTATAAAAATAAACCTGTAAGAAACTTAAAACAGGGTGATTAATTGCAAGAAGAGAAATGCCAGATCAGATACCACTTACATTTTTAATGCAGAAATTAGGATTTGTTCCCTTTAAATTCCCCTGCTAGCATTATTCTTATTAGTATCACAGTACAAGGGGTTTAAGAAAAAGCAGCACAGAGTGTTCTCTAAATCCATGCATAAAACTGAGTCCATAGACACTTGCAGCCTAATTCCACTTTTATTATACTCAATAAAATGGAATCTTTGAAAACCATAGAGGATCAGTGATGGTAACAAATAGATCTTGCAGCTGTTTTAATGGCTGTATGACTAACGCACAGGTAAAGCAGTTAGAAAACTGAAAGCAGTTTAATTATGTGCAGACTAATGATTGACAATACCACTCCAAACTCCTACTTATACCAAAAAAGGCATCAAACACCACTGAGTCTCTGGGAGAAGCAAGGCAATCTGTGCAGGTTCCTGCAAGCAAGGCAGGAGCCTGTCCATTAATCTGTCCCTCTGCCCTGTAAGACCAAGACCTTTTAGGGACATTACACAGTGACAGGGACTGCAGCATAAGAAGGTCTGATATTCCCCCTTGATCTCAAGGACATGCGATCACCTCAAGAAAACTTTTCCATTCCCTGGATACTCTGCCCCCGTAGATCTCCCCTTGCATGGCAGTGTTGCACTAGGGCTTGGCTGAGCAGAGGGCGGATCTCAAAGAGCGGAAGCTGGCAAGCAGGCAGGCAGGGAGGGCAGCTCAGGTGAGGCAGGGGACAGGAAGGGCAGAGGACAGCACAAAGCCAGGCCACACCAGGCTACATAGGGCAGAGCAAAGCAGAAGTCAAACAAGCATCCAGGGTAATATCAGCAGCTCATCAGTTTGATAACGTTGATTGCGCATGTTATTTGGATTACAGTACTCCAGTGGTATTGGTACATCAGCCACTGCAAAAAACTCCCCAAGCAGCATGGAGAATTTAGAACACAGCTCTCATGAACTTCAATGAGAATGATGCATCTGTCTCCTGCGGTAGCTTTGAAGCTCTCGGCCAAAAGTATTCTTAGCCCTACTGTCATGCATGTCCCCAAAGAGACAAAAAAAGAAGGTGCGAGCATGTGAGACCGGGAGCGGACGTGGTTGAGGAAGTGAGAGACCGAGTAGAGCCTGATCTGGGAACCCTGCAGAGGCAGATCATGTCCCTCAGGCTTTATGTTATCAACACTTGTTTGGAGGTAAAGAACAGGGCTTTTTCTCCTAGATGAGGGAGCCAGTCTGGAGCACTGTGCTCCCGACACTGAGCTGCTTTCAGTAGCATTCCCAGATCATTAAAGTCAGCTCTGGTATCTCTACCTGTGGACACAGAAATCAGAGCAAGCAAGGCAGAGAAAATAGTAGAACAAAGAAACAAAGGAAAGATGGGTTTGCAAGAGCTTAATGTACAAATATTTCAAATCAAGTTTCTTCTGCATTTATAAATTGTGTTTTCTCAGCAAGTGCCTGGATGTGGAAAGGAAGAAAACCAGCTCCTAGACAGTTTTAAATAATCCTTTTTGCAACAGTGCAGTTCAGTATCAATGCACCTTTCTTCCTGTTGTACATAGAGTTTTTCACTCTGGCCTGCTGCAAAAGATTCAATTTCCCTCCCCAACTGCACCTGCATACTTTACTTGTGTGTGGTCTCTTGCATCACCACAATGCTGATATCATCTCTTGCTCCTAGCTCAGAGGGACTGGAAAGCAATGGCTAGAGCACATTAATAACAAGCAATATGTATCAGACTCCTCTGGAGATTGGGGGTTCAGGGGGTTAGAAAACACTTGTGGGGAAGACAATGTCTAGCAATACTTGAGTGTGACCAGCTTCCAATCCTTGTGAAGCTAAATCGAGAAGTCAGAGCTCTCTGTGATGACTAAGTAACACACAGGGAGCTGCTTCTGCCCTTTGGAATAACCCTCTGTGCTTCATAGAGGCATTACATGGAGAGGAAGGAGGCAAGAATTAGTATTTTAGGTGCAGTTTATGTGATCCCTAGAAATAAGGAGATACATAAAAGTTTGATGAAAAGTCGAAATCAGTACTCTTATATGTCAAGGAATTAATTAAGTAACAATTTTTTTGTTCTTATCTTCATTGTATCTGCAAGGGTGGAATACCAGTTCAAAGCCTGAATTCAGCTGAGCATAGATGTTGCTATTGCATATTCCTTTCTTGCTGCAACAGTTCTTGGAGCCTGACAGTTTGAAATTACATTTTCATGTTGGAGCTGTATTTTCACAAATCCTGGAAGTTAAATAACTCTTAGAATAACAGAGAAGATATTACATTGCCAACTAGAGTTGATATTCTCTTTCATTATTTGTTTCTATAAATAGGTATGATCTTTTTTTTCTGGAACATAGTCTCATGTAGAGCAATACCTTTTCCTCAGATGGCATCAAGAGGCACAAAGTAAGCTTAAAGTTATCCACTCTGTTTACTCCACCTCCCTTCAAAGCTCTCGCAAGAGACAGGGTAGATTAAAGGACTTGTAATCATGTTGCTACACAGGAGTTCCAGCAATTCTGAATCTTGCAAGGATGAAACTTAAAAGAACTACAAAATATCTATTGCACTTGAGAAACCGTTCTTTCATATTAGGCATCCCTAATGTTTTGTCACCTTTCTTCACTTTCCCAAAATAAACTGTAGGATTACTAGATCCACAAGGACTGCAGGCTCAGTGCAGGAGGATTTCCATGGCCCCCTAACGCCCGAGAGACTGTCAGCTTCCACAATTTGTTTAACAACAGAGGTGATACCTATTGGTGTTAAGGAATACGTCTGGCATAGGTAGCCGAGTGTGCAAGCTGCAGTTTCAGATGCAGATTGAGCTCTGGGTGGGAGTCTGAGACAAGAGGCCATGAGCTGCCAACGAAGATGTAACAAAGGGCATAAGAACCAGTGGCCACCCAGGTGAAGGGACACTTGGGGACACAGCAGGAGCGTAGGACTAAGGAGAATGAGCACGACTTGCACCTGTCCTGGAGTGGATAAAAGCCCAGGTGTTCCTTTGTTGGGGGTCCCTCCTCAGCAGCACCAGCTTGAGCTGTTTCTGTGTGACTGTGCTGTGAATAAATGTATACGGAATGAGACATCCGAGACTCTGCCAGGGAAGTGCAGGGTGGAGCCAGTGGGGAAGCCTGCTCTGACTGAGGGGTGAGCAGGAGCCCAGCAGGGAGCCCTCGGGACACCGGAGCTGCTGATGGTGGAGGGGCTTCGGTCCCAGCAGTGAAAGTCTCTGACCTCGGGAGTGAGGCTGCCGGAGCCTCGGGAATGGCCAGGCTGGGAAGTTTCCCTAACATTACAAAGAAACTAAATTAAATTACTATTCAAGATTTCTGTTTGATGGTTTCTTTTAGGTTTCTAACATAGCTCATTTTCAAGATAACAGTTTGAACTTCCATTGTATAGTTCTTAAGCACCACAAACATTAAATATTCAGAAATTACAAGTTATGTTTTAAAACTACAGTTGGTGTTGATGAATCTTGGGTTCTTAGTTTTGACCCCAAGAATGCCATTCCCAATACTGTCTCCCTAATCACATGAAACAAAGCCTTATTTTAAAAGAAAAAAAGAGCACCTTTCAATGCTTCTGCAATTCTTCCTGACTGTGGAAATCTTTCTTCTATGAAAAACATACGAGACCTAGAACCAAATCTAGGCGAATCAGCCTACAGTGTACCTCTAAAAACAAAAATATTTTTCATAGCACAATAGAATCTGAAACATATGCAATGAAAAATGAAAACTAAATCTAGTTGTATTCTTCATGAACTCTTTAGAGCAAAGTCTTTACCTTGATTTTGTACATTTGGTAGGTCTCAGTCAGAAGCATGACATACTACAAGAATTTATGCACATTCAAATGTAGACCAAAGATGGCTGAATACAAGTTTTCTGCCACTGAACTGCCAAAAAACAAGTATCCATTTATGTACCAGGATTAAGGAAAGAGAATCATGGAAACTGATCGCTTTACAGTCAGTTGCTTTAAAATAAAATATGGTTAAAATATTAAGTTCATTCAAATATACTTTGCATTAAAAAAAAACCAAAAACTAAAGAAAATAGTGGCAGCATGCAACACAAAATAGAAGAGAAAATTTTCAGAACTATTGTACAGGAATTTTGTGTGTATCAAAGTAATTGTATTTTTATAGAAAAAAAAAATTGACTGTATAAAACTAAGACCTTACCTAATAGACAATAGTCCTGCACTTTCTCACACCTGATCTAAACCTTGCTTTGGAAGTTACCATTAATATAACAGTTGGATCTGCACTATTCTGTAGTATCACATATGTTAAATAATGCCTGGCAATTTCACAGTCTTTAAAATGTAGCAAAATGAACTTCAGATTGATTAATTTAGGGTATTGTGAAATTTCCTGTTTGTATTATCCTAGAAAAATACAAAGGCAGCTGGATATAGTCACTCTTTGCTCTGTGTCCTTCAGAAGCAGGCACAACCCTCCAGCTCATGAGAAGGTTGGAAGAGCAGGATATGCTACCACATATTTGAGGATGACACACCAAAGCTGTGCCTCCAAACCTCTTGGGATCATTTCATTAAAAAAACAAACAAACAATAAAAAAAACCCCAACAAATAACCAACAACAACAAAAAAAAGGAAATAAACCCAAACAAACTACACAAAACCTACAAAGAATCAAACAAGTAAAAACCCACAACAAGAACAAAAATAAACAAACAAAACAACAAGCAAACAAACAAAAATCCCCAACCAACAGCTGAAAAAGCAAACAAAGAAAAACAAAACAAAACACAAAAACCCCCACAACAAAACTCCATACCACTCTGATTTAAATTCCTCAGTGCTTTAGGGCACCAGAACTACTGGAAGTGAGGAAGTGCATTTTCTATGCCCCAGAAGTCACTGTCACTGTGGTAAACATAGGTTAGGCACCCTGTGCATGATTTGAAATTACTCACGTCCTCCTTCCCAGGCTGGCATTTGTTAAAGCTGATGATACCTGAACTCAGGCAAAACCAGGTCATTTTCTAATGTCAGCTGCCATTTCCTGGGCACAAGACCTGTACAAGAGCCTTGCCAGAGTCAAAACTACCCTGTCCCACCATGCTTTGGCCTCACAGGTGTTGCAGTTCAGTTTTCAGAACAATTTACTGGCAAGGTATGCCTGTGAACCAGCCTGATTGGATTGTTAAAATTATTTTCTCCAAAATCTCATCTCACTCACAGGTGTGACCAGATGTATAGACATTTATGAAACCATGAAGATCTCTTATTTATTTTCAGACATATAACAGCAGTTTCTAAGTCACCTCTGGTCTGCCCTGTGCAGACAGCCTTGTCACTGTTTCTGCCAGCTCCTTTAGCCAGCACAGGTGCTCTGCCATCTTTGTAAACAAAGCTAACACTATGATTTTGACATCAGCAAGTAAGTATGGATTAGCTAAACTTGATAACTTGGGGTAATTTAATCACATACTTAAGCTTTTATTCACCCAAATGAACCTGAAAATAACTCTTTAAAAATGGAGATAGTGTTAGTTATGAACTGAACCATAAAATCTGAAAACAGCTTGCACCTCTGAAGCATCCTGGCCTAGAAATAGGAAAGTGATTTGTTGATAAGATGCTCTCCCAAAGGGGAGCATGCATCTTCCTTAGAGAGATTTCCATTGCTCCATCAGTTGTGTTTTATTCATAAAATCCCTCTCAAGAGAAAATAAAATTTTACTTCAGGTATTTCAATGTTGCCTGGCTGCCAGATCTGTTTAAATCATCTGTGCTGGCTGAGAAAAATGTCCTGAGCAGTGAGCAGCCCTGTAAAAGCTGGAGCCAAGGATAACTACGCTACTCTGTGTTTGCGGTTTTTAAGCACTGCCATATCTCTCTTGCAGTCTGGAGCAGTGACCTGACAAACACACCCAGGCTAGTAGTATGAGCACACACAGAAGTTAAGCTATAGCAGGACAGGTCTCATTATACCTACATGTGAGTTTTGCTGGTAGATCAGAACAGCCATGCAAGCCCACAGGGTTCCGGAAGGGCGCATACACAAATCTTTCCAATTCTTCTTCAGCTAGAAAACAGCTGTACTCACCATGGTTATTCATGTACTCACACCTATAGTGAATACACTGATAATACTATGGGCAATAATGCCAATTCCAAGTTTTATACTTAGGAGAGACTTTTTAGGGGTACTCCTGACCTTCCAGCTACCTCCTAGGGACTACAAGGCCCAGAGCATCACCATGACCTGGGCATGCCTGGCATCAGTCAAACGCCACTGTTAAGCTCAAGCAGGCACACTAGCTGCAGAAGACAAATGTTTTAGGCAGTCACACAGACACCAGTGGTGAGCAGGAATGAAAAGAGCGATATAAACCAGCAGAACTAGGGAAGAGACTACCTTTTGGTCATGGTATCTGCACTGGCAGGTTAAGTCTTCGTCAAAAGACCTGCCAGTGTTTAACATACACACTCATGCTGAAGGACAATTATTTAAACAACTGCCTGAGAGTGCTTTTAAGAAATCAGCCAGAACTAATGTCAGAGAAAGGAGAACAATCATTAAAACATTCTCAAAGCTTTATAATATGTCTTAAAATAGCATCCTTGCATATAGGAATGCCAGGAGATTAAGATTCAATATCTCATGATCTACTGTGTCTAGGAACAAGTACTTTAATACTATTGGAAATGTGCCCTCTTGAATTTTTGACTGCATATTGTTTCCATCTCTAGTTGCAATGAGTGTCAAAGTCCCCTTTTCTAAAACATTGTTGTTTGCCATACATGGGTATGATTTGGCCTTAGTAGGTCACTTTTTGAGGAGAAACAGATTATTGTTTTGGGTTTGTTGGGGCTTTTTTAATTTTAAGATGATACCTTTTAAAGGTAATGTAAACAACTGGCTATTAGCACACAGCAAGCCACTTCAAAACTGCAAATTGTCCCAGGACTTTCCAGCTCATGGGTGTGACTTACTCAGCTTTCCTAAAATGTGAGAGCATGCAGAAATAATGGTTTTGCCATGCATTTGGCTATCAACACAACTCAAATGTAAGTCTACTGTTTATGACTAATGGCATCACCCAATGCATGCTAGCAAGAATTTGTAGCAAACAGCCCATCACAGATTCCACACTGTTTCTCCTTCTACCCTCACTTCTTCCACGTGAGTTAGTATGAAAATGTCAGTATGTCTGTCACAATTCTTTACCAAACACTGCTTCAGAAGCATTGGGTTGAGTTCTGGGCTCCCCAGCAAGAGAAGGACATGGACTTGCTGGAGGAAGTCCAGAGGAGGCCATGAAGATTATCAGAGGGCTGGAGCACAGGCTGAGGCTGTTCAGCTGGGAGAAAAGAAGGCTCCGGAGTGACCCTGGAACACCTTCCAGTACCTGAAGGAAGCCTATAAGAAAGCTGGAGAGGGACTTTTTACAAGAGCATGGAGTGATTGGACAAGGCAGAATGGCTTCAAACTGCAAGAGATCTAATCTAGGTTTAGATTAGATCTTAGGAAAACAATCTCACCACTATGAGAGTACTGAGACACTGGCACAGGTTGCCCTGAGATGTTGTGGATGCCTCATCTCTGGAATGTTCAAGACAAGGCTGGGTTGAGCAACGTGGTCTAGTAAAGGTGTCAAGGTGTCCCTCCCTATGGGAAGGGAATTGGAACTGAATGATCCTTAAGGTCCCTTCCAATTCAACCCATTTCATGATTTAAAAATCAACAAATTGCCAGCTGTAGATTATGCAAGTTTTTTGGGTTTTTTTTCTTTTTTTTTTTTTTTTTTTTTTTTTTTTTTTTTTTTTTTTTTTTTTTTTTTTTTTGGTTTTTTTTTTTTTGGGTTTTTTTTTTTTTTTTTTTTTTTTTTTTTTTTTGTTTTGTTTTGTTTTGTTTTGTTTTGGGTTTTGGTTTTTTGGGGTTTTTTGGTTTTTTGGTTTTTTTGGGTTTTTTGGTTTTTTTGGTTTTTTTTTTTTTTTTGTTTTTGTTTTTTGTTTTTTGTTTTTTGAGGGTTTTTTTATTGTGAAAAAAAGTAATTTAGAGAGACTTTTAAATTCAGTTTGCTCCACCCAAGCTTTCCTTGGGATAAACCAGTCGGGATTTTCTTCAGTAATGACTCTGGCTATGCTGTCACCCATTCATCCACACAGCCCACACAACCACTTCACAAAATGAGGACAACAAACTAACACATCTTGGCTACTACTAACATGAGAACAGGTGGTTTTAAACAGCAGTGTGGTCATCAAGGACTACAGGGCTGAAAAAACCACAAAGATCACTAAGGATACCTAATACTGTGTTTTATCATTGTTTTAGTCACATTATCTCTCGAAATTTAGCAATGATCTTCAACCAAGTAGATGCACAATCCCAAACCCCAGCTCAGAAAGTCTTTAAAGATATGATTCCAGTTTCCAGCATTTCCACTTATTGCCAACACCAAGGGAAGCTTATCCAAACGCAATATCCAAGTGATTATCTTCTGCTTGCACACTCATTTACATAAAACCACAATTTTAATTTTACTTAACTCAAAGGGGAAAGTGCCATTAATTAGTCATCTGTCTTAGGTTGCAAATGCAATATAACCAGGGGTGTGTATTCTATTGCCATCTGTTAGAGGTGGGGCAGTTTTCTTTATCTCTTCCACAACCAATCCTCCCTCCAGGGAGATCTCTTCTGTTAAAGGGCCATTGAGCCTCACTGCATGACTGATAAAATTACATCATCTCACTGGGAGTTCTCCACCCAGGAGGAGGAGCCAAGCATTCCCACCTGGATATACTCTGAGCCTTGGAACACCACAGGCAGCCTTTCCCCCCTGGATTCCCAGAGGAGTATCTTTCTTTTCCACTGGATTCCCAGAGGAAAACCACGCCCATCTACATCATCACTGGACTTCCAGAGGAAAACTGCACCCTTCTACAGGATCACTGCTTCAACAGAGCCATGTCTGTCACTGCAGGAGGATTGCAGCCAGCATTTAATGGGACTGCAACAACACCCTGACCAGCACAGTGTCAGGTCATACTCTGATTCTGTCAGTGTTGTTTTGTATTGCTGCATTTTTATTTTTACTTTTCCTAATAAAGAACTGTTGTTCCTACTCCCATATCTTTGCCTGAGAGTGCCTTAATTTCAAAATTATAATAATTTGGAGGGAGGGTGTTTACATTTTCCATTTCAAGAAAGACTCCTGCCTTCCTCAGCAGACACATGTCTTTTCAAACCAAGACATCATCATGGCTACCTCCTTCAATTGCACACACTGACTCCTCCTCCCCAGTGAATGGACAGCTGGTCCCATGCCTTGGTTGTTCTTTTATCCAGCTGGGAGGTGCATACCAGGAAACATGGTGCTAAACCAGGAGATGCTGGAACAAAATCCTTTATGACTGGAACAGCAAATATTTGGATGCCTGTCATCTTCATCCATCCTTGACCATCCTGCAGCCATAAATGCAATCAATCACCTTTTTGGAGGTTTCAGGGAAGACTGCTAATGGTTTTTACACAATTTCTTCTGATAATTTGGAGAAATCTACAGAGGCACAAGAAAACCTGGATTTGGTACTTGTTGCTTATCATAAGCTTAAGGCCTTAAGGTGAATATTATTAATGGCATTCAAGCCTCTCTCACAGTCTTCAATGGTTAAACAGATAATAAAAACATCTCCAGACCTTCCATTAACTAGAAGATCAGAGCCATGTCTATTTGTTCCTAGCACAGCCATTTGGAAAACCCCCAGCAAGCCAGTTGGAAATCAGGAGAACATTTATCTTTTGCTCGCAGACCATTCCCTGCTCTTTCCTTTCCCAAGGACCCATAGTACTTCCCCTGCTGCAAATAAATAATTTTGTTGGAATAACTCAGAATCCCCACAGTTACAGATATTTGATTGCCCTTTTGCTCACCTTACTACAGTGGACAAATATCTTGAGGAAATTAGGAGGAAAAACAGATGGGGAAGCAACCACACCTAAATTTGACAGAAATCTTAAAGATCTGTACGTGAACATAATTTTTAGCACAACTCCCAGCTAAAGAGGGCAGGTTGAATTACCCCCTACTGTGTTGTATCAAAAAATCAGCAAATAAGAAGTTGGAAAAGGTCCCAAATCACAAGTAGCCAATATTCAAGTAATTTGCGGCAAGTTACCAAAGGATCTAATTTCCATATCTTCACAAAATATGGTGAAAGCAATAATCATATTGACAATTTATACCTACTGCCACACAGATATAGGGACACACAGAATATGTCAGCTTTGGCTATGATGAGTGGAGACTGACTATCACAGGGAAGCTGAAGGTGGCTGGCCAAACTGAGAGAAAGGAAAAAGAGTGAAGAGTTGAGGAAGGTGGGCCAACAGAGGAAGAGCTTGTATGGCTAAGAGTAAATGGGTCAAGGCACCCTAAAAGAAAGGAAGAGTTAGAAAGACATAAAATACTCACTCTTCAATGAGGTATGTGAAATTTTTTTAATGAGCAATCTATGCTTTTACCCTGATGGTTGTCAGGGAATACAAGAGCAGTTTCTGAGAAATGTTCTGGTGTATGTTTATGCCAATCAGGTGAAAAGGTTCCTATGGGGTCAAATGCATTTCTTTCCTGTTGTTCCTGATATTGCCAGCTGTTCTGGGCCTTTCCAGATGAGGAGGGAAAAGAAGGGGAAAAAAGAACAGCGATGTGCAAAACATGTATTGCACAAATCCACATCTTTACTAAGAGTGTACTTCAAAGAAGAGGGAAGGATATGAATCTGTATCTGCAAGTACATCTCCTAACTAATACATCATGCCGAAAGTCAGTTCCATCATTAAAGCAGTAGGAATGCCAGTTACTGAGAACACTGGACCTTCAGTAGTGTTGAGCCTGTTTTGTGCTGGCCAGTTAGTAAAAGTCAGAAGGAAGGAAAATCAATTTTTATTGTATACCTAAAGTGAAAGCAAAACTGTGCAATTAACTTATATGCCTATTGACTATATAATGAAAAGTGCAATTAGATATATTGCTTGCAAATCCTGCCATAGTCAACGGGAGCATATGGAGTCATGAGAAGCATGTGGGTATATTTGAGTGTATGCTCTATCTAGAAAACAGCAGAGAGGTAATCAAGTTAGTATTAAATATAGTTATACCAGCTCAGTTAGACCACACAATTCATTTCTAGAACACAAATAACAACTCACGAAGTGAATGAGATCATTAAAGCCAATATACTTAAAAAATTTATTTGCTGAAAGCATGGGACTGAAAGCTTTACTTAGAAATGAAAAATCTAACAAATTGGCAACAAAATGTAATATAGGAAGGGAATGAAAATAAATTCAGAACAGCACGCTGACTGCCACAGATAAGAAACAATAAAAGCTGGAAACTAATCCCAGACAACTGAAAATTTATGGCACTGCAAAATCCAAGTGATCACCCTCAGACTATTTTCATTTAGTAGAATACTCAAAAGTTTCTTCTGAGAAAATTAACATTTTCAGAATTAATTGTACCCATTTGAGTTTGTGTTGCCTTCTTGTTTGTACTTATACACATCACCATATCTATGGGGTTTTTTTCTTCTGTTTTTACAGCAGGATTTAGAAACAGTATGCAAAATTTTGCTCCTCCTCTGCTAGATTCAATAGTTATTTGGATACCCAGAAAATTTTGGGTATCCAGATTATGGTGTCCCAGAAAATTTTTATGCTGAAAAAGTAACTTGCAGCATTTGATGCACCAGTATGAACATACAAAGATAAATATTCCAAGGAAAGGAATTAAAAATCTAAGCTACTCAGATCCATTTTCTTTCAACAGTCCAAAGTTTTGCTTTTTATATCCTTTTGAACTGTGTTCTTTAATACATTTCTGCTTATCTTAAATACATAATACACATACGAAGTGAAACTATTCATCCTTTTACTACCCCAACTCCTATGCATGCATGCAGTTAAATGCATGCAGTTAACATTTCCTTAAATGCAGCCAAAAGTAATTCACGGCAATCGATTGACAAGATGATAACAGAGAATAAGATAATTAGCAAGGAAACCATCAGGAGTCTGCAGAACCAACCAACTTCACTCCTACAAATTGTGGGAGCATCATCATATTAACAAAGGAGCAAGGCCATTTCAAATCTCAAATTTCCGAACAATTAAAGCTGAATAACAACGTTGCCAGTGGTCTATCTCATGTTAACAGTCCTCATTTTGTCTGTACTGTAAAATGAATGAGGACAATATTGATGTAGGAACAATACCACTACAATGCAACCCCCCTAAAAAACATTAGGTCACTTGCATTACTAGGCTAAAACGCTGAAGTGCCTGCCCCATTCGGTCCTGTTTTTATTTTATATAAACATCACATTTATGGGGCAAACCAATAGCTGGTGATAAGGTTTAAGGTGGGGGGAAAATAGCCTTTTCCCTGGGGAAAAATATTTATAGCAAGAAACTTAAATAAGCAATATAATTCAAACAGAAAAATAGTGGCTTCCCCTGTCAGGGAAATAGACTGAGCCCGCTGCCTTCTTAACAGGACATTTCTTCTCAGGAACAGAATACTGTCTCAAGCAAGACTGGAAAGGGATCCAGGCGCATCAGATAATTAACCCCAGGCCTCTTCCTAAGAAGATTAGTCAGGGCTGAACACCAAAAAGGTGACAGTGATCTAGTAGAAGGGCGGTATCTTTCTGTTCCACCTCTCAAGTCTCTCCTCATCTTTCAGTAAGTGTGGGAAATGTCAGCCATAAGGAGTTGTTACATTCCGCTTCCTGGGGAGAGGAGCGCTGGATCTCACACCGGCTCCAGAGGCAGCAAAGTCTCCTGATTCAGTGGCCATACCAGAGCAGCCCTTCACGGACTCTTGTTGGTTTCCAGATCTAGATGGGATCAGAGAGAGAGAGACAAAACAAAGCACAAAAAAAGACACCTTAGAAGTCCTCAAAGCCTAAGTTTAAGGTTTAGTCTCTCCTCAGAGAGACGAAAGAAATGGAGATACACATTCTGCACCCTGATGGCACTGTAAGGAGAAGCCAGCAAGTCAGAGGTTGTTCCTCAACTTTCCTCAGTCTTTCTTGCACCCAGGAGGTGCTCTTCATTCACCTAATCTTCCACTCTTCCCAGGGGGGAAGTAATAGGCCCTTTCCACTTGTATGCATTAGCCCCCATTAGACAATCAAGGTATGATTTTAATTTCTGCTGAGTTCTGTCCCCTGCATAGAGAAACAATAGCCACACAGCATGAATTACCTCCTTCCAACCTGAGACCCAGTGGGAAACTCATACACTGTAGTTCTTATGAGCGCAGGCATATCTCATTAGCAGATAATCAGCAAGCAACTCAGTCACTAAAATATGAGCATTTTATTACAAGAATAGAGGGAACTCTGCAAAGGATACTTTTACCACATTTCATATGATTTGTTGTGATTTTCAACATCCAGCCCCATGGTTTTGTGTTTCAGAGAATTGTTTTTATGTAAATCAGCATCTGAATAAGTAAAGATTGTAAGAATGTATGATACTGTCTGTATTTCAGCCCAGGATATGTAAATACAAAAACTTGAAATCAAAATGTGTGCATTCTGCTTAACTTTGGGGTCTACAGAGTAACAGGAAATAGATTTTGGTGTGATTTATGCATAAGTATATGTAAAATAATCTAGCAAGATTTTAAAATATTCTCAAAACCAATGAGAAGCATTTCTATCCTGAGCATAGGGATCTTGACTCAAGAGGGAGCTAGGTAGCTGGATTTATAAGCAGAGCATTTCAATATTCTCGCTCATTTTCATTTGAAAATTAAGAAATTAAATAAACCTACTTGTGCTTACAATTGATCTTGTTGACAAGACGATAGCTAGGATTTTTATTCCCTAGTGCAAAACCCATGACTGCATACTGATGGTGATTTCAATGAAAGATTTAAAATAATCACTTAAATTCAGCTGAGCTGCCTTTTTCTGTAAACTGCAGAATAGTGTTAAAGAAATCCTTCATTTTCACCTTCTCTTTTCAGATGAGAATTCAGAGGATATTCAACTCTTCTGAACTAGTAAAGCAAAAGTGAATACAAGGACTACTAATGTCATGGAATCACAAAATGGCCTGGGTTGGAAGGGACCCTAAAGATGGTCTCGTTCTACCCTGCTGCCATGCTCAGGGACACTTTTCACTAGACAGGTTGCTCAGAGCTCCCTGCAGCCTGGCCTTGAACACTTCCAGAAGCATCACTCAACTTATTCTTCATTTCCATCAGAAAACTGTAACAGTATCTGCCATATCATTTTTATTGCAAATACAAATTTTCAAGAGATTAAGGGTAGATACTGTGACCTATATGTTGCTGCACAGTTTGCTAAAAAGCTTTTACTAGGTAAAACTTGTTTAAATAGCTTCAAACAAGGATTAAAAAACAGAACGACCCTAAAGAAGTCTTAGCAGGAGACAAACTCTATCACAAATGTTGACAGAGCCATCCTCAAGCAGCAGTGACAAAATTATGACAAGGCACATGAAGTAAGAGAGAAAGATAATTTCATGGAATCCCTTACAGCTTTTCTCTATAACTTTTTAGCAGCTGAAATTTATAATTAGTGCTACCAAAGTATTGGAAAACCCCTACTGTAATAAAAAAAAAATAGCCTGAATCATAGGGGGAGAGCAAAAGTAAAATACAAAAATACATACTGTAGAAAATATTTTGAGGAAAAAAAAAAAAAAGAAATGTGTTTATGTTTCTGTGTTGGCTGGCAGGGGTGCTTCTGGCAGCTTAATTTCTTGCTGTAAACAGTAGGAGAACTGTACCCAGCTCTCCCAAGTGGGCAGATGGGAGCCATTTATTTACTGTTTCTCCAATACAAAACTCAACTTTCTAAAAACAATTTTCAACTTTCAGTTATGACTTCTTGCAAAATTATGATGATGTTCCTCATGCATGACATCATTCCCGGCAAACTTGTGTTTGTGACTTCTGGTACCCTGGAAAGTGTTGTGGCAGGCAGGACCCAAAGATGGGGAAAGGTGAGGGGCTGGCTCTGGGCTGGGGTTAGCAGAGTGAGAGCCTGTGTGCCAGTGGCAGCACGCAGACCTTGGGACTGCACCAGACACTGTGGCAGAAGAGCCACCCCTGAGGATGTCACGGCTGTGTCCACCTGCACTGGGGCTCTTCCCACAGCCAAGAAGGGAACGCAGCACACCCGCCCCTCCAGCCTGCCCCATGTTTCTTGCTGTTGTATGACTAATAATCTCTACTACTGATTTCAGAATAGGTGGAAGGGAAAGCAAAGCCTGATTCACAAAGTGTTATGTAAAGCAAGTAAGAACATCTGCAGTCATTTGTCTGGAGGAAGGTTCCTCCCCATCCCTGGCTAATGACCACAGAATTTGGCCAAGGAAGGAGGGAGGGAAAAACCTTATGGCCTTTTGGCAATTGCATTCTCCTTCATGTCACCAAATTGTAAAATGGGAAACAGTTACACAAGATTTGTTTCTTTCACAAATAAGGAGGGTGCTGGAGCCAATTGATTTATTTATTTAAGTTGTACAGTAATGGTTTTGCTCTCTGAAGTGACAGGGAATGCTTGTATGAAGCAGACATATTGGTGAAACTTCATGTTGGGACAGAGTCTACAAAAGCAAACACATAAACCCAAGCCTTGTCATCTCCACCCCTAAATTCAAAGCATGTGACAAACAAGCACTACACCAAAATCTTCAGAAGTTATGTTTAATTAATTGCATTAGAGTTTATTTACATATCATAATTTACAGCAGCAGGAAAGAACCTTACCTAACAAAAATGGGCATTGCTTCATTTCTAAATAATGCTTCTTACTTAGCATGTAAAGAAAATACTGTTTAACTAAGGGTTAAACTTCACAACCGTGCCAGAAAGCCATCCAAGTTCATTCTGCTGTAAACAAATTCCACTGCCAGTTAACAGGCATTATTACTGTAACTCTGAGAAAAGTTCTTAAATAACTGTGTTTGCCATGAATACATTGAATTATACATTAAAAGATCAGTGTCTTCCTTCAACTTGGCAAATGTTGATGTGGCATTTGCCAGCTAAGAGAAACATGTCAAACATTCAGCTAGACAGCATTAAAACCTTAAACCCCTTGGGGACAATGAAAGCAACATCTAGAAACTCAAATGAACAAAAGTGGACTTTAAAGTACCATATGAATAGCAGAAAGAAAAGAATTAACAACAGATTCCTGCATTAGCTCTCCTTGTTTGATGCCTGATGACAAGCCACATATAGTACTAAATTCTAAATTACAAAAACATTACATATGTGATTAGATCAGGGGAGCCTGTCCTGAGAGGCTGGAGATGAGCAACTGCTGCCTGCGACAGGAAGCATGAGAAGCAAAACTTGGTCTCTGCAGTTGGGGAGCCAGTCTGCCTGGAATGGGGAGAGGATGGTACAAGCAACACAGAACACAACCCACTCACCAGGGCTTTCTGGTTTTTAATTCTCCTGTTGGTTCTAGTGGGAAGGAGGAGGCAAAAAAAAAAAAAATGCTGTAGAATATGTCCATCTTCCACATCAGTGGGGAAATGTGCTGCACAGGGCAGCCAAGCAGCAATAGCCCTTCCCACTCAGGAGGAACACAGCAAAAGGGTAACAGAGGACAAATCAGCAGGATGAGACCCTATGGCATGTGGCAATTGGCTCTTTAAAGTCCTTCATGTGGCAGCTAGAGAATTGCTAATGACTGCTGCTGCAGTGAAGGTTGTTTTTGATCTCTGATAATACCTGTGAGTTTCCCAGTGGACTATTAACTATTCAGCCATCCAAATTCAGCCAAATCAAAACCTGGCAAAAAATAAAAATTTCCATTTTGGCATCCAAATATTCAAAATACTTTTTTCTTCACTGCTTTTGAATTATGAGTGGAAAATGACACATGTGAGTCCACCCAGCTAAGCAAAAGCATACCAGGACTCCAAAGCCCACTTTTTCAAACTATGAAGTAATCATTTAGTTTTATTTAAAAGCAGACAGTTATTAAAGCCGAAAGAAACCGAGGTCAGTTTGAACTAGACTGGAGAATGTCTGCAGGTTTTAGAAAAACACAGTCAAGAACATCATGACACAATCATATTTGAGGTACATATTGCCAATAACCCACAGACAGCCTGAGCTATGTCCTTAAATGTTGTAAACATACATGTTTTTATTTATTTATTTAACTTTAGGCTTTGAGTTACTTTGGAACTAGTTTTAAGTGACACGGAACTCTCAACCCACATAAAAGAGGAAAGGAGGTCATGTGTCTTCATTGTTTAAACTCTACAGAAGGGAGGAGAAACTTCTTACATTGCTTCCTTAGAGGTATGATGTGCAATTCCCTACACAGAAGTAGCCAGAAGAGTTGCATTACCTTCACAAAAAGAGCGATAAAATTTAGTAAGCAAAATGTTTATAGCAAACAGTTCCATGCTAATTTTGTTTCTTTTGAGCAAACTTGTAATTTGGCAATACTACTTCAATACCCACCTTTACCCTAGTGGAAGCTGACATTCACACAAACACATGGATGTGACTGTTTTTGCTCTCACACTCTGAAAAAATTAAGCATCTTTCCAATGAGAGAAGCAAAAAAGCAGAAAACCTCCCTACATTTAACTCTGGATTCAGGGAGATTAGAAATTCCACCTAAAACAGCACCTGAAGTCTTAGACAGCCCAACAAGTTCTTTTCAACTTTCTGTTCCTAGAACAGGGACTCCAAACACCTACCTGAATACTCCAGCTTGAGGAGAGTGGTAACAGCTGTTTGGCATAAGACTCACTAAGCAAACACAAACTCCATCCTCAGCTTTCCAAAGAGACTGAAAGAATCAGCAGCTTCTCATCAAAGTCAGTAGGCACCACTCCCTGAGCAGCCACATGCCAAATAATCAACCCACACGTTTGATAGTAGCCCCCAAATTTATAACCTCCTCCCTGAGATTTGATTTCTTTCAAATTGTTCAGCTGATCTGCTCAGCTGCAAGATAGCAACTGCCAGTCTGACCCCAGCACACATCTCAGAGTACTCATCACTGGGCAGATGCTGTACCCTTCTGCTGAGCTGGTCTACTCTGCAAATACAGGATTCAGGTTCTGCTCCTGTTGTCCAGGTGATTAAGAAATTATCCACTGCTGCTAAAGAGACAAAATGGGTCATCAGGCCCTATTCTAAGGCAGGTCGTTTGGGCAGAGCTCTGAATAAGAGGCAACATGAAGAAGAGGTGGACAAAAGAGCTTTTTTGTGGTGTTAGTTCACAGCGTTACCTGTGATGGGACTGCCCAGGTTATGGACTACTTTTAAATAACCATTAGGCACCTAAGAAGCAGCCTTAGACTTGCCATGGCAACAGGACGCTTTGTTATTTTTATATTACTGGTTATCCAACACATTTCACATCAATATTGCTAGAGAGCAAGGTGACATTCAGTCTTTAGGGGACCTCTAGAGCAATCTAAAAGACAAGGGGAAATAAGTCCATGTTACACCTTAGCATCTGTGTACTTCCAGCTGTACCATCCAATATCCTTGTAGCACATGTTTTAACCTGAACAGACAAGACCCAAAGGCTAGGAGCAGGACTAATAAGAATGGGGAAAAAAAGGAGAAATGCTTGGTGGAAATTAGGTGGCTTTAAACAAGTTGCTGAGAGACAGAAGTCTTAAAATCAGCTGAGTAAACAAATTGCAAATGGCAGCCAGCAGGGAAACATTTGAACCCAGTACTATTACTCCCTAGGCAATTCAAAATATGCTGTTTAAAATTCTTGTTTGCTATAGCAAAACTCTTTCACTTGGATATCTTCAGGAAATAAATTGTATATATATATATATATATATATATATATATATATATATCAGTAGAAAAACATAACTTATCTCCACCAGTTTTTAAATCACAGCTCATATTTGCAGATGCATTGTTCAATACTTTCCACATCCTAGCCAGGAAGTCTAACATTAGGCTATGAGGGAAGAGTATTATAGGCTTTTAAATCATTCCTCATATGTGCTTGAGTTGATTTATGTGACAGCTATGCACTGAAGTCCACATATTCACTTAGAAAAATGCACCTTCCAGAACAATATAATTGAGTAATAGGAATTCAATTCAGGTAGATTTTCCTGTTTCCTCCAGTGACCCCCAAACAAGAATGCTTGTCTGTAGACAACAAATTGAATTAGGATGCTTATTGGAAGAGGTAGATGACCTGACCCATTAAGCCAGCTGACATTTTATTGTAATCTCTGACTGAAAGGACTATTCATGTAATTTTGCTTTCACTTCAGGTTTCTCTTGCTCAATCTTCTGAGGTATATTAAATGCTCTTCCTATAGGAAGGTTATGTTGCTAGAATTTCTTTGTGTGCAGGAAGCTAGCATTTTCTGTCATCTTATTTCAATACTGTCTTCTCAGACAAATCTTAATTTAAGGTGTATTTTTTTCACACAGAAACACTAAGTCTGTATCTGGGAGTCACATAAAGCTCCATTTGTCAGTAGCATTCTGCAGTGAGACTGCCAAGATTTGGTCTCTTCTTCATTACATTCTCTATCAATATTCTCTAACATGATTAACTAGCATCTTAATCTGGCAACATGGTACTGAACTCCAACATGTTTTGATTTGATATAGTGCAAAAGACATTTGTAATAGTAATTTCCCAGCACATTATGTATAAGCAGCAATTCATTTGAACTAAGTCTGTAAAACAGAGCTAAACAACAGGATACAGATTGCTTTCTAAGTTGAGCTGCAATACATTACATCTGATTTACATAACTCCATGATATGTTTGGAGCCTTTTGTGTCAGACCTGTGACCAAGGGGTCAGTAGGACTGTATCACCCAGATACCTATAAAACATGTACATAGAAATAAAAACATGAGATTGGGTTGGCACAGTACCAGCCCATTAATAGAAAATACACTGCATTACCTTATTGAAAAGGCAGAGCACTAAAAAGCTTCAGTATGATTTACTCTTCTACTTTCCCCCCTGCCCCCAAAATGACAGCGTCAGTCTTTTTAAAGCAAATCCTTTTCTGTCCACAATTCAATACGTATTTTCTGCCTCATCAGTAGCAGTAAGGAGCAAATGAATCTTCTGACAACTTTCTCTGAATGTCATAGATTGTGGTTATGAATTTGACATGTCATTTGGCTTCAGGGACTGATTGAAGGACACATAAAAATGGAAACAAAACCACTAAACCTCAAAAACACTAAGGAATCTGTGTTACAATTTTATGCTGACCAGTATTTTAATAAAAGCTAATTCAGTGGAGTTTTGTCAACAAATTAAAACTGCTTCCTACAAAAGGGCTCAGAACATTTGACGCATTCTATACCCACCCTTTTTTATGCTTGTATTGTTTCCTTCCTTCTCATTAACTACATATGTATACATAAAAAAGTCACAACTGTGAGTTTTCTCACAGGTTGATTCATTAGGCCATTATTTTGTCTTTCCTTCTGCTGCCTACAAACTGATTGCCACAAGTGTAGTTCCTTCCTTGGTGAGTGCCTTTGGAGGCCCAAGTGTGTTATCACATCATCACACCGTGTAGAGAGCAGGAGCCCCACTGACTCAGAAGCCCATAGGAGGAAGCCCAACATGACAAAATGAAGGCCTCTGACACACTTCTATGCTTGTTCAAAGAACAGCTGGAGGTGCTGTCAAAGGCTGCTCAAGGATATCCACACCCCCAGATTGGCCAAACGACCATGTCTTAAATAACTGATCCTACGTCCACCAAAGAGTTTTGTTCCAATATTTTGAAAGAATATTACTTCTCATGAAAATAACAGGTTTCTCTGTCTCCTCATCATACCTGCTCTGTAGCTAAAGTTTCTGCAAATTTGTGCCCATTCTGCATGGGCTTTCACATGCAGAATGAAGTGAGTAGAACTTAGTAAGCTGTTCTTAAAAACTTCATTGAAAGCCCTGACAGAGGAATAGAGAGTTCTGTCTTGCAGATCATGCAAGATCCCATGCCTGAGATTAATTAAGTGCTTAAAAATCCAGCAAGATTGGGTGCTTGGAAGGTAGGGTTTTGAACATGTTTTGCAAAGCAAAGCTTGAAGCAGGCACTTCTCTCCCATGAATTTGCAATTTTTTTTGTATTATAAAGACAAAACTATTTGGGCTTGTATTTCTAATTATTGCACGAATTTGGCATGAACTGCACTTAGAAAATCTGATACAATTGTTATTCATTATTCTAGGAATCCTAAATGCTGATGTAATGTAGCAATGTACAGGTTTTTTCATGGGGAGGGGATGTGAAAGGGGGAAGAGGGCTTAACCTTGCAATATTTAAAACCAAGGCTGACTTCTAGTTCTGTAGGGAATTTAAAGGATGTCTTCGTCAAAAGCAGATGCGTACATACATATGTGTTTACACATATGTTCACACACAGTCAAGCTTGCTACAGGACCTAAAGGAATAGGATTGAATTTGGATAAGAGTCATCCTATAATTAATGAGGAACTGGTCATTCAGGCAGGAGCGTCAGAGGTGCTGACTGTGGTCCAAACCACACGGCTGTGTTTGGTTCTCTGTGGAAACTGAAAAAAAGATTAATAACCACATTAGTCAAAAGGGTTCTCAGGTCAAGACAGAATAACCTTTTGTAAATCCTAAAAGCAGAGGATATCCTTTCCAGTTTGGTTACTGAGGAATGTTTTATAACTATTTGATCACAGGATCAAAGAATGGTTTAGCTTGGAAGGGACTCAAAGGTCATCGTGTTCCAATTTCCCTACCATGAACAGGGACAACTTCCACCAGACCAAGTTGCTCAATGACCCACCCAACCTGGCTTTCAACACTTCATCTGCTACTTCTCTTGGCAACTGTGCCAGTGCCTCACCTCCCTTATAGTGAAGAATTTCCTCCTAATATCTAATACAAACTTAACCTCTTTCTGTTTGAAATCATTACCCCTAATCTTATCACTCCATGCCCTTGTAAAAAGCCCCTATCCAGCTACTTTTTAAGACTTCAGATACTGGAAGGCGCAATATGATCCCCTCAGAGTCTTCTCCCAGCTGAACAGCCCCAACTCTTTAAACCTGTCCTCACAGGAGAAGTGCTCCAGTCCTGATCATCTTCATGGCCTCCCCTGTGTCAGTCTCAGGCTGTGGATCCCAGAGGTGGATGCAGTGCTCCAGATATCACCAGAGCACAGTAGAGGAATGGGATCACCTTCCTAGCGGTCACATTGCTTTGGATGCAGCCCAGAATTCAGCTGCCTTTCTGGGCTGCAAACACACATTGTTGGGTGTCAGCTTTATTCCTTAAAAAGTAATCTTCTCTCTGCTCCTATATATCTGCATTTTATAAAAATGTGTAGCCAGAGTTAAATATGTTCTGATTCCAAGAAAGCAAATATTAGATCCCTGTATTATGTTCTCAGAATATGCTAAAACTTTACATAAACTTATTTCAGTTTTCCCCCCTAAAAAATACCAGTTTTAAAATCTGAAGTTTGTACTGTATAGACACACATAAAATTTCTCACAAATACTATCAAATATTGTGGCTTCTAAACGGTAACTTTAATATTTGCATTTATCTCTGCTCTTCATAACGCATTCCTTCTTTGGAGGTGCTTGAGACTGCCTTCCAAACATCCCAGAAGTCAGATTTACAAGCACAGCTACAAAAGATGCACCTGCAAAATCAGTCTTTACTGAGCTCCATGGCAATTCAGTTTTCACCAGCCTGGAGTGAGAAAGACAGTTCTGATTAGATACACAGATATGGATTTGTTCCGGAAGCCAGGGAGCCTTTGTATTCAACATCTTTTAGTTTTTATGCAATACATGCTGAACAAACAAATACTGAGTTCACTGGAGGGGAAGAATATGGTAACAGACTTCTGGAAATGTTCTGTCAAATACTGTATAATTAAGGACTTTAGACTAAGGCCAAAGAGAGATGCCAATGGAAGAAATTCAAAAGGAACAGGTGCAAGTCAGAAGTGGCAGAAGAAATAAATTTACTATGTATACAACTAGAACTAACCAAACAACAAGAGCAGACATACAAAGATAATCCAAATTTCAGAAAACCTCAAACAACTATGGCAAAAGCCTTAACCAAGTATGCCTATAAACAGGCTGATAATTTAAGTACAAGCTCTTGCTTTATTTTATAGAAGGAATTTTACATTGGAGATAACAAAAGGTGGTACCTTTCCATTTAATGTTGATATTCTGCCACCCTCCTGGAGATGCAATAGCCCTCCCTTCCCATCCATTCCATCATTTTCATATCCAAAGACCCCCGTGCTAGGAATTTGCCTTTATTTTATTTCAGCATCATAACACATCCAGGAATTTCAATATTCAGACTATCTGTTGTATCAAATAGAATCATTCACAGAAAGCAGCAACTTCAGTAAACTTCTTATAAAACCTTGGAGTACTTTGCTTTTCTAGCTAGTCTCTTCAATACTTCTGTTCCCAACTTATGTCTGATGGTCTACAGCTTCTGCTTCCCAGTCCCACTGTCTGCTCTGGCAATTGGTACACCAGCTTCTGACGTGTTCACAGCTGCCCAGCATCTGCCACAGACTCTGCTACTGACCAAAAGAGTTGGAGGGAGATCTGAGCCACTATATGGCTGTTCACAAACTTGCCACCAGACTTCAGTCAAACTGTAATTCTTCTGTTCCTGACTTTCAGCAGTGCCATCTGAAAAAAAAAAAAAAAAAAAAAAGCAGCAACAACAACAACAAAAGTTCTTTTTCAGCATATCTTAAAGGAACTCAGATATATAACAGAAAGGTATTTTTGTCCCCTATCCCAAAGAAGTTAAGAGTATAAACATCAATTAGGATTTTCCAGCTGTAAGTTATGTTTAATAACATAATGTATGTTTTGGAGCTACTGGACTTAGTTAGGTGTTTCTTTTTCATCTGTTCAATCTGTGATAGTCATACAGGCAACTCACCTAGGTAGCTAAACAGGTAGATCCAAAAGATAATTATCTCCTTCTAAGGAAAGTATCTGCTAGTGACTATAGAGGGAGCCTAACTACTGCCTAAGCCTGAATGCCTCACTTTTGTGTAGCTTTTAGGTGAGAACATCAAGCCACACATAGTTCCTAAATGCAGTTAGAGCCACAACTTGAACTGGGGGTTTCAAAAACAGAGTATAGCTCATATATGATGATTTTCAGAAAAATAAAATTACATAGATTAAGGAACGTGTAAGAATTCACAGCCAACGATGCTTTAGCCGAAGTGGTGTCTAACCAATCTGCCATACAGCTGCTGTGAATGGTACTGAAAGTGAGTAGTAATGCAAAAAAAACTGAAAACTGTAGATCAAGACACACCCTGGTATTCAGACAGAGAGAGGTTTGCACATCACAAGGTTGTTCCTTTCAGCAAAAAGGTTGGGCCTATGTTCTTGGCAATCATCAGTGGGAGACAGATATCAAGGTCTCTGAATGAAGGAACTTCTGTGAGTGGAAAGATCATCCCTTGGAGGATTAAGCAGTTGTGTTGAAAATAAAAGATCTTGGATTATAGCTTGCCAAAAGATAGTTTGGGGTCTGGGCGATTCTATCATGATTTAAAACACAGGTCAAGCTAAATTCTCATTTGCATCACAGTAACTAATTTACAGCAGAACACATGTGGTCTGAGATATTTTGGGGCAGTTCAGGTACTGCAGACTACACGGAGACACAGGGGATGCATAACATTTCTAAGAGATGGACATTCTGTGTCAAATAGCTGCATCCCAACCACTGCAAGTCTGCTGTTCACAAGCAGCCTGTTACCATTTCTACCTGTACTAAAACAGTGTTATGCTCCTGAGGTACTCAGTCCTACTAATGTGCTCTCTGTCTCAGTAACAGACTTGGCTCAGAATGGCTTGTCATGCAAAATGGTTTTAACCCGTCACCATCTCTTAATTCTTAATAACTGGCAGAAGGGCTAAGATAAAAGATAATTAAGTCCCTGATCCCTTGAAATTTCCAGTTCAACATCCCCCAGAGATCATTTGTGAAATGTTGCCACCTTGATACATTGAGCATATTCACAGTCCCACAAGACTATGCATATTTGCGTGCACAGTTTGTAAACTCCATGGCAGCAGCAAAAATTATATTCTAATACAAATAAAACAATATTCTAGGACTCCCTCCAGGGCTATTAAGATTTCCTCTGCTCAGTTAATTTTGGCTTTGGAAAATTACAATAAAAATACATGTTAACTACAGTTCCCCTACTTTCTCAAGTGTGGAAATTCCGGGGAGTACAAATCTAAAAGGAGAAAAATGTTATTTAAAATTCTCATGTACCTACATACATATGACATTCAAAGTAAATTTAACATATTTTATATTAAATACTGGTCTATCTGTCTATTGAGATACATATTAATAAACTTGACAATAAACCAAAGACACAGACACTTGAAATCTCTCTCACCACCACATCCCTGGTACTCAAAAGTCCTCTGCCTGCCTGTTCCAGCCCTGAGACAACAGCTCCATCAGAAATTTCTCTGACCTCCCATGGCTAGATCAATGGGCTACATCTGTAAGAGCAATTAAAAGTTCCATGCTCTAAGCTGAGACCAGCTAACATGTAATGGCACAAATAAGTTTGCTATCAAACTCACACTGCCGGCTAGACCGCCACTGGAGTTAGCTTGCCCTTGTACAAACTGCCAAGCCACTCAGAGTTTGGGAGACATAACAGAGGTAAGAGACACACCTGGGCCATTCTAACAATTCAACAATGTAGAAGATCAAGGTCCAATGCCCAGCACTCTTTAATCTTCTATAAAAAACAATGGTCAGATCTCACAGAAACTTAAATCTATACCATTGTCATTGTATTAATTGGATTTCTGTAGCAATATACACTCTTCATTGTCATTACTGTGTTTTTATTGTCAGAGTATGATCTGATTTTCTGTACCACCTCCACTGGTGCATTCTCTGGTCTGAGACCCACTGAAAAGGCTCTATGGTTTCAACCCAGGTGAAGTGAGTACCCAGAGCAAAGGAGGACCTCCTAGTCTCCAACCCTATTTGTGAATGTAAGCGTCCTATTTCTGTAATGGAGACTTGGCCCTTTCTTTGGTGCCCAGGCCAAACCAGAACACCCTACCAATATGCCCTGGTACATATCCCAAGGCCTATTTTGTACAGTTCCTTTTTCCTTTTCGGCAGTCAGATGCAGAGGACTTATAACCACAGTTTTAGAGCTGGAACACTGCTGAAGCAAAAGGACCCAGAGTGTTGAGCTATGAGTAAGATCCAGTCCAGGTCTCATTAATGATGCTGGCAGGTCCTGGTCTCACTTCTGACCCACTAGAAAGGACACCAGAAGTGCCATTCTTAAAAGTCTGCAATTATTTTACTTTTAATGGCAGTTCCTCTGCAAGCAAAAAAAAAAAAAAAATGCTACAGGCATGCAGACAGACAAATCTGAGAGTCTTTCACTGACTGGACTTTCTTTGGAGGAACATGACACTGGAAACTGGGATCTGAGCAGCAGTGAGACCATGCAGTCAGGCTTCTGATCTTGCCACCACAATGCAGTGCCTAACCATGCACATGGCATACACAGCCTGGCTCAGATACAGAGGACCTGGGAATGGGCTTTCTGTCTTGGAGCCACTGCGGCCCTGATTCAAACTCACCCAGGGGTGTGAGCACTACTGCAAAGAATTATGTAGTGCTTGAAAGGGGGTGCAGATTAGCTGGGTTTTTCCCATTAGCACTGGGCAATGTGTTATGCTGCCATGCGCCAGATGTTCATTATAGAAAAGAGTTCAGAGATCTGTGGTAACAGATATCCCCACACACCAGACTATGAGCACTACAACACAGAATTGTGCTGCCTGTTGGCAATGAGCAGTGAGTACTTGAATCTATTTTCAAGAAGAAAACCAGAGATGAAATCAGCTGCAGGCTCTGGAGAACTGGAAGAAAAAGCTTCCCAAACACAGTCCATGAATAGATAAGTCCCCAGAAGTCAAGGGCAATCCATTCACCACTAAGAAATGCATCCCAGGAACATTAACTTCCTGAGAAAATTAAATACTGTGAATATTTTTGGCACATACTAGAAAGTTAATATATTTCCTTAACTGCAAACAGTCATTTAACACAGTAGGTTATACAAATAGATAAAAATTTCATAACTTGTTTTATCTTTGCTTTCAAAAGTTTCAGTATAATGTAAGACTTCCATGCCAATGCACAGGGGTTTAAGGCACCTGCATTGCCTTTAACCACTTCAGCAACTGACAGTGCTGTGCCATATATGTAGGAAAGGCAACCTTTCCTGTTAAGGCCATTTAAGTGCAATTTATTTCTGTACAATGCTGAGCATTGTAGGGATAGTTTCAGAGGAGTGCAAATGCAGTACAAGCGCTGCAGAGATATTACTTGCTACACTAAACTGTATTTGACTACTGACAAAAATCCTCTCAAAGTCAAAATCAACCCCATCAGCATCAGCCGGAATTCTAATGCAGCTGGAGCCATTCTCTTGCATTAAAAGAAAACTAATTAAAAAAATATAAAAAATCAGATGAGACCTTACATTTACTAATAATGCTTGATTCACTCCTGATATGTTTCCTTCAAATTGCATCTCAACCTGAGAGGGCAAAATGCCAGTCGTACTATTTCTAAACACATTCAAGCTCCAAATCTCCCCATGTCTCTTTGATTTTGTGTCATTAATGAAGCCCTACTTAAGGAACTAATGCTTCCTCATGTTGTAAAACAGTTGCCCTGTAACCAAGGCTAGTGACAACTTATTGCACCAAGGTCTCAGCTCTGGTAAACTCAACTGCTTTTACTTCAGTTAGGGAACTGCACCATTGTGCAGTCTACCTGCAAATGCTGTCCGCTTTTACCTGCTTGATTGAGATCTCCAGAGCAGAGAATATTTGTCCCAAACCAGAGATATAAGCTGTGACCCAAACAAAAAAATGTCCTGAGGTAGAAATGCTAGCACTGAAGGTGAGAGAAAGCCCCCCAGAACTGCACTTTTACTGCATTTGATTCTACTTTAATACATAGAATACAACTTTTCAAACCTCTGACATTCTTCTGTCCTTCAGGAAGAAGCAACAATGATGGCAATGATGGAATCTTTAGCAAGCAGAAAAGAAATTTTGTACGTGAAGGGCTGCAAATCATGTTCACGTTCTGGGAGGATATGTAAGGAATGCACCCAAAATACTGTCTATTTATGGCACCCCAGAGGTTTTCATGGCAGTCAGGGTTTTCCCCATTTTCTATTCCCTCTTTCACTTTTGGCAAAGAGCCGTAATTCTACTGCCAAAACAAGTCTCAACTCATAACCTATTGTCTTGAGAAAAAAAAAGCAGCAAAGTTGACAGCAGACTTTCTCCAATTCAGATGTTCTTCTTCAGTTTCTGAAGAGCCAGAAAATATGGTCATTTGGACTGTTGAGATCCCTTTTTTCCCCATGGAGATATTGACATTGATTTTAACACCTTACTGATTTTTTCCTGAAGATATGAACCAATGAGAATTGCAGCTTCTGAGTATCAAAAAAACCCAAACCAAACAAAAAAAAAAAAAAAAAAAAAAAAAAAAAAAAAAAAAAACCCCCCAAAAAAAAAAAAAAAAAAAAAAAAAAAAAAAAAGCAACCCACATAACAACCAAAGAAAACAAAAACCATGAAATGAAAAAACCTCTATCCTTAGCACACTATTTTGAATGCAGAAGTTCAGTTCATTGTGTCCTTTCAAATGTTTTAGAAAGAAAAACTAAAAGATTACAAGATACCATGAGTCAGAGGAAGAGACAAAGTATTAGTTGTCACAGGAAACCCACAGTGCTTCCTCTTTGCTGTTTCACTACTTTAAATCATTTTATGGCTCCCTTCCATACTAGGATTGTTCTTTTGGAAGTTCATTCTATTCCTAATTCCATCTTCAAATGCAGCTGGCTAATGCTGTGTGGATGTTCAGCTGTCTCCTCTGGGAGAGACTTCTCTCTCTAACCAAGTCATGTAAAAGTTTGACAGAAAACATGAAAAAAAATACTACCTAGTTTGTTACCACAATGGCTATGCGATGTTGTCTGTGACTACTACAACAACGATGCAATTAGAGTATTAAGTGTGGATGCTTGTATTTCCACCTGTAAATAAATGAAAAAAGTCTCAGGGAAAATGTGTTTTGATTTAAGAAATGAGATTCTGCAAGAAAAAAAGCATTACCAGAGACTTTCACTGTGTTTCAAAGGATCATGTTGCACAGGGCACACCTGCTGATAAGGCCAATGTGCCACAAGACAGAGGTTTCTCAATCACCTTTTGAATAGAAAGCTGTTTTCAGATACATACACTGCTATCAGGCAACAGAAGTGAACAGTGAGGGAAGAATAAAAAAAAAAAAAGGTAATGTATATTTGGACCTCATAAATATTGACATTTCAGTTACGGATAATTCTTTGAGGCTCATGCTGAAAAACCGTGTTTCAAAGGAGGTGATATTTTCAAATTGGCATTCCCAGCCTTCTTTTATAATCACTGGCTAACACTCCCTAACCAGATTTTTAAGTTAGAAAAACAAAATTAATGCAAAATTTAAAAATTAAAAATTCATGTAAAATAGGATAATATTTACCCCTGCTGTGGTGTTTTACTTTTCTATTTGTTCATCTCCCCATCCCAAATTTTTAGGCAGTAAATTGTCTGCCTCCTGCTCTGCTTGTTCAGGGCATAGCACAATCTAAATTAACAATACATAAGAGTTTGCTATTTAACATTTCAGACTGTATTTAACCTATATTTCATTAGGCTGTGCTTTGCATCAGAAAAACTCTTGTGAAAGCACACATGCAACACCAAGTTATGCTGTAATGAACAGCATTAGAAAATAATCATTTAATTCAGGCAGAGACATAGAGTAATTTCTCCTCTCTTTAAATGCCAAAAAATGGTGGACATCTAAACAAAAATGCTTTGAATTTGTTTGGTTTGATCTTAACTACCAATTAAAATGAATTGTGATACACAACTAGGTTTTTGGCTTCTGTTAATCTACTAAAGTCTGCTTGTGTGGGAAAGAGAGAGACAGTGGGAGCAAGGTCAGCTGGGTTCTACAATCTATCCTCATGCTTCACTTGCACCCATTTCCAGAATATCCATATCCTTCTGGCTGTCTTAAATGCCTTCCCAGTCCCTGGTGCTCCTCATGTCTATTTAAACACCAAGACTAGAGCTGCAATCAATGAGATGGAAGACCAAAAGTCAATACAACCAATACTTCAAGATAAGAATCAAAAGTCAAAATGATGTAAAGCTAATTAAGGCTTGATATTTATAGAGCAGAACTATGACCTTTTGATGGCAGGCTTTAGAACTCATCACATATGAATTTTCTCTACTGAAAGAAATATTGATTATACACATTGGCAACAAAATTATGTAACAATATTCAAAACCAGTATATTTTGTGATAGGTACTTTTTGTTTTCCCCAAGAGTGGAATGGATTGAAGATCTTAAAAACTTACTTAGTCAACACAGCTAATAGAAATGGTTAAACTAATGGTGTACATTGTGTTTCTGTAACAGGTGGAATTGTTGGTTAGGAAACAAGCCTGTTGGTTAGGATAAGCCTGTTTTTATTTAAGAAAAAAAAAACCAGTTAAGTCTAGTAATTCACAACAGTAATTCACAACAGCAACAAAAGACTTTGGATTTGTTTTCAGTTCTATCAGAAAACAGCTGATCATATTGTTCAATTAATCTGCAATGTTGGAAGTCCTAAAAAACCATCTTGTTCTCAAATGTCCAGGTATTAGCTGTCTATTGTAAAGAGCACACAGAGTCACAGAAACACAGAATATCCTGAGTTGGAAAGGACCCACAAGGATCCTCAAGTCCAGCTCCTGGCCCTGCACAGAACCATCCCCAAGAGTCACACCAGGAAGCTGCCTCAGAGCATTGTCCAAAACCCCTCTTGAACTCTCCCAGGCTTGGAGCTATGACTGCTTTCCTGAGGAGCCTGCTTCAATCCCCAACCACCCTTTGGATGAAGAACTTTTCCTTGATATCCAGCCTAAACCGCCCCTGACACAGCTTCAGGCCATTCCCTCAGGCCCTATCTCTGGTCACCACAGAGAACAGCTCAATGTCTGCCCCTGCTCTTCCCCTCATGAGGTGCTTGTAGACTGTGATGATTTCTGCCCTCAGACTCCTCTCCTCCAGGCTGAACAGACCAAGCAACCTCTCCTCAACACCTTCCTTTCCAAGCCCTTTACCATGCTGGACTTATCTTTGGCCTTAACTTACCTTTGGACTCTCTCTAATAGTTTAAAATCTTTTTTTATTGTGGCACCCAAAACTGCCTCCAGCACTCGAGGTGAGGCCACCCCAGTGCAGAGCAGAGCGGGACAATCCCCTCCCTTGCCCGGCTGTTGGTGCTGTCCCTGATGTCCCCAGGACAGGGTTGGCCTTCCTGGCTGCCAGTGCACTGCTGGCTCATGTTCAACTCACCACTGACCAGGTCCTTTTCCATGGCAGTGTTTTCCCAGCCTCTCCTTCCCCAGTCTGTGTTTTCATCCAGGGTTGTCCTGGCCCAGGTGCAGAGTCCAGCCCTTCCCCTTGTTGAGCTTCATGCAATTGGTGATTGCCTGTCTCTTCAATTTGTGATGGTGTCGCTGCAGGGCCTTGCTGGTTTTGAGAGAGCCAACAGCTCCTGCCAGTTTTGTTTCTTTTATAAACTCAGTCAGTACCCCGTCTACTCCTGCATCCAAGTCATTTATAAAGATGTTGAAGAGAGCTCAGAGCTGAGGATGGAGCCCTCGGGAACCCCACTAGTGACAGATCACCAGCCTGATGTCACCCCATCCACTGCAACTTTTTGTAGGCCATCCATGAGCCAGTTTCTCACCCATCACAGGATGTGTTTGTCCAGCTGGGGACTGGATGTTTTGTCTGAAAAGTCTGTGTGAGAGCAAGTATCAAAAGCTCTGCTAAAGTCCAGAAAGGTATCATCAGCTGGCTTTCCTAGATCAACCATATAGGCTACCTTGTCCAAAAGAAAATCAGGTTTGATAAGCAGGACTTTCCCCTCAAGAAGCCATACTGGCTGTGACTGATGACTCCGTTGTCCTTCAGGTGCTTTCCAGTATGTCCCAGAACAATCTTCTTCATACCTGTAAAACCACTACAGCCTGGCAGCCTAAGGTAGAGAAGTGCTCATTCCTGAAAACAGAAACATATCCATCTGAAAAGGACTCTGAACGAAAAAGCAAGGTTTACTAGCAGCAGATCCAGGTATAAAATAACTTCCTGTGCACAAAAAAAGTGAAGTAAAGTAACACTGCCTTCACCTCAGCTCCCCAGTCTTGATATGGAGACAATGAAACCCATTTACTTTACATGCAGCCCTCCTAATTCTCAAGGTTAAAGGTCCCGGAAGAGGCCTTCCTACGACTCCCTTCTTACTAACACAGAAAGGTTCACTTTCATCCTAGTTTCTAGCTCTGTAACTGCAAATGCATGAAGACCTGCTAAGTTACATATGCAGAGCTGCTGACAAGGCTGGGTTTTATAACGGCCTTGTGTAGTGAACACTTGCATTTGAAATAGGGCCTGTGCTCATAAAGAAGATAGCATAAAGAATGGAACACCTGTTTTCCATGTTCAAAGCATTGCATACATAGAAAAATGTTCATCCAGTGTAATTGATGTTGCTGTGTTTATAAAAGGTCTTTCAATAGAGAAAGTAGAAAACATCATGATTCATATTGTGATTTAGGATATGTATACAAGTTGCACAGACCTGAACATGAAGCACTTAAATTAATTCTCCATTGATTGCGTATGGTAGGAAATTAATATTTTCAACCTGGGTTAATAATTAATTAATTAATTAATTAAATTAAACTAAAATCAGAAACTTGAGGAAGTTTCAGCTGTCAGATTTCATGTGTAATTTGGCTCTCTGTTCTGGCAGAGGAGGAAGCTTCAAATGAGGTCC
This sequence comes from Pyrgilauda ruficollis, assembly GCF_017590135.1. NCBI lineage: Eukaryota > Metazoa > Chordata > Aves > Passeriformes > Passeridae > Pyrgilauda > Pyrgilauda ruficollis. The sequence goes on along the minus strand of NW_024508988.1, from coordinate 378,370 downwards.
TTGTACTGTGGCAGTGAGGCTATGGTTTGTCTTTGCTTTGGACAGGGTGAGGACAGGCCCTGCCCTAAAAGCCCTGCCTGAAAATAATCTCCAAGACAAACAAACCATCAAAACAGAAACAAACAAACCCTGCCCAGACAGTACACACATGGAATTCATATCCATTATAGTATATTAAAGTCAGTGGAATGCCAGCAAAGTCCCTGAAATTAATGGGAAAACCAGACCTAGTGACAGCAGCCAAACCAAAGCTGACTGACCACAATTTTCTGCACCAACTGCAATGACAGTGCAAGATTTCCTTCCAGCTCAGGGTAACATAGTTGATAATAAAGATTATTTTTCTTCAAACAATAAACACCTCTAAGGTTCAGAAGGCAAATATACTTTCAAGGCAGCTGTAATATGGAAGACAACCTCTCCCCTCCCATTAGTACCCTTTCTCAGTGCCATTTTACTGCATGGACCAAGGGTCATTCAGACCCATATTTAAAGGACACACAAGCAGGATGCAGAAAAACCAGTGTGGATGTTTTGAGACCTGTTTTGTACATGCTACAGGCTCTGCTGTGGGAGAGGATCATGCCAAGCTCAGGATCTCTAGGTTATTATATAACTTGGTTTCCCTGGAAGCTTCTGCCAGTCTCATATTTTAAATCCTATCTTCCTACATTTGACATTGCCATGTCTCTTCCCTAAGAGGCTCAAGACTGTTGCTGACACAGGAAGAGGCCTCTGAGCAGTGGATAGATTTTCACCTTCAAGTCCTTTGCCACTTCTTCCTTCAGCTTGTAACAAGGAGAATAAACCAGTTAAAAAGCCATCCTATCCTCAAAGCAACTCACTGTTGATACAGAAGATACCCCAGTCCGCTTCAGCCTGGACACAAATCTGCCCTTTGAAACTAGAGCTTCTTATTTTAGGAAACAGGGATATTTATATGTATGTCTGCATTAAACATTATTTTATTAATTATTACCCATTTTTTACATACACAGAATCAAGCAATATAGAATTAGTGAATACAGAGAGGTTGTCAGAGTAAGCAGAAGTAAGACTAGAAAGGCCACAGTACACCTGGAATTAAATCTGGCCAAGGATGTCAAGGATAGCAAAATACACCACCAACAAAATACGCCAATAGCGAAAGGAAAACAGAGGATGATGTGGGCTCATTGCTAAATGGAGAGGGAACCCTGGTAACAGAGGACAGAGAGAAGTTATAGTTATTGGATGACTTCTTTGCATTGGTCTTCACTGATAAGACCACCCCTCAGTGATTTCCAACCCAGGAGACCAGGGTAAAGGAATCTTAGAAGACTTTCCAATGGTAAAGGACTGGGTCAGAGAACACCTAAACAAAGTTGACATCCACAAGTCCATGGGCCCTGACAGGACACATCCAGAAATGCTGAGGGAACTGGCAGACATCATAGCCAGAGGAGTCACAATCATCTTTGAGAGTCCATGGAGATCAGGATCGGTGCCTGAGGACTGGAAGAAAGCAAATGTCACCATGGTCTTCAAATCAGGCAAGAAGGAGGACCCAGGGAACTATCAGTCAGTCAGCTGCATTTAAATCCCTGGAAAGGTGATGAAGCCCATCATTCTGGAGACCATCTCTATCCACATGGAAGACAAGAAGCTGATCAGGAGTAGTTGGCATGAATTCTCTAAAGGGAAAACATGCTTTACTTGCATGATTGCTTTCTTCAATGAAACAGCTACCTTGGTGGATGAGGGGAGAGCAGGGGATATTGTCTACTTCAATTTCAGCAAGGCTTTCTGCAACATCTCTCACAACATCTTCATAGGTAAACTCAAGAAGTGTGGATTGGATGAATGGACAGCGACATGGATTGAGAAATGGCTGTGTGCCATACCCTAGAGAGACGTAATCAGTGGCACAGGGTCTAGTTAAAGGTATGTCAATATTGGTGTCACCCAGAGTTCAGTTCTGGGTGCAATCCTGTTTAACTTGTTCATCAATATCATGTTTGCTGAAGACACAAAGCTGGGATGGGTGGCTGATACCCCAGAGAGCGCACTGCAGCCCTTCAGAGGGACCTTGGCAGGCTGGAGAGATGGGCAGAGATTAATGTGCTCAAATTCAACAAGGGAAATGCAGGGTTCTGTGCCTGGAGAAGAATAACTCCAGGTGTCATACAGACTAGGGGCCAATCTGCTGGAAAGCAGCTCCACGAAGAAGGACCTGGAGGTCCTGGTGGACAAAAAACTGCATGAGTCAATTCTACCATGATGATTTTGTTAGCTAATCTTTTCAGGAACATTAATACTGTGGATGTTTTTCTCCTCTGCTCCAGAGATATATGTGATGTACAGCAAGAGTTTCCTGAATTTGTCAGAGGACAGTGCTAATAGTCAGAAGTCCAGGAGTTTCTATGCAATGGAGAAACTTGTCCAACCTCAAGGAGATTTTTTCAGTGCAATTAATTTATAATGTTTCTTTTTTGTTCAGGTGACATGGAACAAATACATAATGACCATAAACTTTTTTCATGTTCTGGGAGCACAGCCAACAAAGAAAAGAGATAACTGATATTTGTCACTCCTGTTTTCTTTTGGAAAAATTTCTAGCCCTTGTTTTCTCTGGGGAAGAACTCCTTAAGATGATCTTCCAATGCAGAGTAGAAACACATCTACAGTCCCACAAACAGTTCCTCACATTCCCAGCTTGCTCCATAACCAGCTGCAATCCAGATGCCATGTGACAGCATCAGTGTAGAGTCCAGACTATAAATTCTGCCTTCCCATGAGCAGACACGCAGCTGTCTGCACCATGCATGAGTGTCCTTGATGTCTCAGGACTAGCTTGCCAGTAAGCCAAGGACACTGAGGGATCCAGTGAGTGTCAGCACAGACAGACCTGCCAGGCAAGGGAGATAACATTACAGACAGGGTTATCATCTTGCCAGCAATGCAGTGTTCCCCCAAATTCAGATATTCCCGGGACACAGATGCCCCTCTGTGCACAGTCTGACCACTGCTGCTAGCTCAGGATGTGGTGTGTACACCAGGTGAGGTGGTGGAAGGGAGACTAAAACCTCTGAGATCTGTTTGAGCACAGCACACTTCAGCCTCCTGTTTTCTCTAGACCTCCTTGAGTAGCATGGCTGGATCATGTCTGGGCTTACAGTTCTTCATATTCTTTAGGCAAAGAAGTTTATTCAAGTCACAAAGCCCAGACCTTCTATAATTGTCCTTTAGTGTGCCAATTCTCTATATATTAAATCCAGAAATATTAACAGCATCACAGACTGAACTTGAGTGTGTTTGAACACTTGGTTAATTGGAGTACTTGGTCCTTCACTTCTCACCGGTACATGGGAATTGCCACAGCCACATCATCTGATTCACTTCTAGTGTGTAACAAGCTTCAACAGTCAATTTCTTTAATAATAGCCTTCACATTCAGCATTTTTCTTCTGTTACTAGAGAGAGAGAGAATTGATACAACTGGCTGGCTCTCTGCCTTCCTTTGGCCCACACTTGGTATTTCTCATAGATCTGTCCCTTTACACCAGCATGCATTGGTGCTATTACAGAAAATTCAGAATGTTTCTCAGCTCTGCTAAGGCTGTAAAATTTATCTGTGTTCTCTATTAGAAATGCATTTCATTGCCTTGTTAGCAGACATCAGATAATCTTACTTGTATCAGAATAGTATAAAATGTTATCAGTCTGGCTATCTAAGACACAGTAACTCTGCTGTCCAATGTTCTGTCTAATAAATGTTCAGCTGCCTTAAACTGAGGCTTGCAGCAATTTAGGTTTTGAGAGCTGTTTTAGACTAACAATAATGAGTTTAGAAAGACATTTTCAGCTGTTCCCCAAAGATGTTCAAACTGCCAAGATCAAATAAAACTCTGTTACAATACAGACACAATAGATTAAACACGTTTTTTGGGTTTAAATCTTTTTCCAGCAGTGACGTTGTAATTTGCAAGCCAGAGCTATATGAAGAACATAGACTGAAATATTCCCAATGGGAAACGAAAGAAAAATACGCAAAAAACTCACTGGAGCCTATTGCAATCTCACAGTCCTGAAATAAGTATTTCCCTCAGAAGTCAAATCACTATGCAGTGGTGGTAGGGTTATTCTACTTTTTAGTTACAGCTGTGCTTCATTGCCTTTATAATTGTAGAACATAAAAAGGAAGGAAGCAGGGGAGGCATTAAAGTCTCTGAATGTTTTTGATGGGATCTTTTTCTGTCCCGAGCGTGGGAGGTGAGAAAACATCAGAACTTTGGGTGTAGTAAAGGCAGCTAATGACACTCAACTGGATGTGAAAAGTCTTTCGTGGAGAGTGTAGAAATATGGCCAGGGCAAACTGGTTTATGGGCAGATGGGCAAAAATTTCTTGGAAAAAGTCCATGGCAGCGGAGTCATCCTTTAAAAATAGTACTAGTGGGGTTTAGTTTTCATTTTAGCATTAGCTCCTTCTCCATCCAGTTTGTCATTGCAGCAAAATCTCTGGGAATACCAACATCAGTGCATGGAAAGGTAAGAGGAGGTTTTCTGTACTTTTTCAAAGCCTGCTGAGGTGATTGGGATTTTTCTCCTGGATTTCTGAAACTTGTATGAGACCCCAAAGAGAAAAGGGGGCTTTTCTACAGAAGTGCATCATACTTCTGCTATGTTGCAAACATTGATTTATTGGACAGCAAAGGAATACCTATGTTTCTCTGTCCACAGCATCACAAAGGGCTTCAAATTTTCTCTGACAAGCTCCTCTCTTCTATCTTTATATGAAGGGTGTTCAATTTTTTTGGCATGGTTGCATTTACTCCTGCCATTTCTGTTTCATATCCCACCATTATCACAAGTTCAGTAGATTTTGATTGTTATCATTTTTATTATTTATCCAAGAAATTTATATTACTAATCAAGTAGATGTCTGAATAACATAGCTCATAATATAGTGCTTCATTTTTCCATAGGGAAATTATGTTTATGTTGTCATTATATCTGTATGAACATGATGCTATGCATCTCCGACATCCCCCCTAACAGTACTCAAATCCCTTTACCAATTTCAGTTGAATTTAACAGAAATTCAGCACCTGCCATTCAGAGAGGGAAATAAAGACAGAGGCTACTACTGCCTCTACACTACTGCTGATGGCAAGACAAGGTGCTCTCATTCCTTATCCACTCAGTCCTACTGGGCAGGGTGGGCTGGGTCACTGGGCAGGCACGAGCCCCTCAAGCAGCACACAAGGTCACTGACCCATCAGTGAGGTGGCTGTCAGGCCATAAAGATGGAGATGGGAGAGGGTCCTGAGGACATTTGGTTGTGATGAGGGTCTGAGGGTTTGTGGGGCTCAAAGAAGTAAAGGGCCAGAGCTGTGGGTATTAACGGAGGAGATGGTGGGGAACTGGGCAAAACTGAGTGCATGACAGCAATGTTGTACAAAGCACACAAGGAGAGAGACAGATATGGCAGGGAGAGGAAAACAGTGGTCCTGCAGGACAGCCTGCATTGTATGGATGACAGATCAGGAATCCATAGGTACCCTCAGTCTCTCTGTTCAGGGAACAACTTGTTATGATCATGCCTGATAGGATATTTGGTGTAAGTCTGTTTACATTGGCACCATACCAAGTCTGTGGGTCCACTGGTATTCTCTGAATTCAAGGGTAGGCTGACCTTCTATGTCCCATGTTTTCCTTTGTATAAATTGAGATGTACCAACAACCAAGTTCACAGGAAAAAGTTGGTCGTTTCAGTGAAACCAGAGATTCTAGTATAAAGGTTAAAAATGGCTTCAAAAAACTAGCTGCTTATACTTTCTTAGAAATCCTGCCTTTTTGCAACTAATAATACCTTCTCTTCATTTTTCTGGACATGTAAACAAATTATTTTTTAAATTATAGAAACATTGAGGATTTAATCTCAAGTTTTTTGAGGGGTTTTATTCGAAAAGTTATGATTTTGTAAGCCTAGGTCAAAGGTTTTATTTTAAAATGGTTGCTCTTGTCACTACTTAGAAGCAGTTGCTGGGGAGAGATTCTGTTCTCAGCTCTGCCAGTGCTTCCTCATGGGACCATGACATTTAAATTTCATGCTTTCTCACTCTAATCCATCTGTAAAATGAATGTAATAGGCAACTCCATGAAGTTGTTGGGAAGCCTCTTTAATGCCTGACAGGCATTTTCATGTCACCCCACAGTTGCTTGTGTAAGCAGAGTATGGTAATTGTAAGTGCTTTATAATTCTTATTTCCTTTTCTCAGCCTAGTCTTGTGTCTTTTTGCTGCAACCTTGTCACAAAATACTCTGATTTCATCCTGCGGAATTTATTTAATATGTGCTAGATAAGGACAACAAATGGGTTTGTCTTTTACAGCACAGATACAGTACTGTGTGTTTTCTAAGAATGTATCTCTTCCACAATTAACTTTTTCTGGCATCTTAGCAGATTTTAATGCTGCAAAATTTAAAGAATCTGTAATCCACATTGTACATGTATAAAAATTTCATTTAATTAAATGAAAATGACACTGTATTGACTATTTTTCTCTTAAAAACTGTTGTTGGTCCAAGTTTTGAAAAACACATGAAAAAACAGTTTTGAGGTAGATTGAAAGCAGGATTGTGTATTTCAGGAGCCTTTTTCTGTGCAACTTCAACTCCGTATAATTGACCCATCTTTATTAAATTAAATTTTAAATAAAAACTAAACCACACAGTATAAGCGTAGCTGAACATGGTGTAATTCCACATTTTGACACCAAGAATAAAAGTCATTTTCCTGTCATAGTCAACGCAAAAGCTATCCTGGCTAATACTAAATCTGTGGCAATCAGAGAAATCCAAGAAAATATGAAGTTAATGCTGACATTTTCTTCTCAGTGCCTTTCAACACATCATTCTCCTAGGAAATGATTCTTTTGATTTCCATGGAAAGATTTCCAGGTGTCAGGGTGAAATGAAACCTAAAACATGCAGTTAGACAAGCTTCTTCCTTCTTTCCATGCAAGTTAGAATGCAGCTTACAGCTATGAGCCTTATCAGAAGGACAGAACCTTTTCCTGTTCAGAGCACAGCTGATATAGATTAGAACAGAGGATTGTGATTTAAAGTATTAATAAAGTGGTGGGAAGCACAGGCCCTTTCCTCCAGATCTGGATTTCTACTCCCTTTGGGAGCAAGGGAAGTAATATACTTTACATTATTTACTCTTTGTACAATATGCCGACTTTTAAGGATCCTATCTTAAGTCTCGAAAGTTACGTACTAATGGAATAACTTAATATCTATTGTACAGTCTCTTTGGATACTATACAACTAATTCTGATTTCATTTGTTTTTAATCGTTTTGTATTGAAGCAAATGGAACAAGAACAAGAGATCAATACTAAAAATGTCATTTAGTATCCCTAAAGTACTACCTCCTTCACTATCAACACATCAGTATCTATCTCCAAATTGCCCAGCATGTTTTGTTAACATTTCTAATGTCTTTGGGATTTCACCAGTAGTACATCTCACACAGACTGTGAGCACCAGCCAAATAACCCATTTTTCCTACCTCAATTCACTGGTTTTTTTTTATATATTCTGCCAAAAGTTTGATAATAACAGGGCTTAGGGTAACTGGTGTTCTAGGACCAAAATTACCAGCTTGTTCTTGGTTTTCATTCTATATTTAAATTTCAGGTTTCTTTGGCACAGAGAGGTTATTTCCTACTTCTGCATCATGTAACAAAATAAAGTTCTACTGACTGAGTAGGGATTCTAGCTCTTGAAGCTTAATAACACCAAACCCTACTCTGAACCCCACTAAGAAACGTGTCAGAACCATGGAACACACAACATTACAACACATTCATGTTTTGTGACTTAGAGATGACTTAGAGATGGGTATCTGCATGCAAAATGTAGGTCTTCAGTCCTGTGTTTACCACCTGAAAGCATCTCCTTTTGGCTCAAAAGCAAAACAAGTTGCTGCAACTAGGGCACTAGCCATATCAACTACCATGCCTGGGTGCAGGAGAGACGCATGTCTGTACTGGCCTGTGTATGCTTAACCTTAATTTTTTTTACCAAAATATCTCTTAGGTAAATTCATTTTTGCTCCTGGCCACAAAGCTGCAGAGATCATGACCTGTACTGTTCAGCTCAGTTCCTGACCCAGGCTGAAACCATGGTTTAAGATTTCATCAAATGCTCTCTGCATTTTAAGGAAGAAAGATTCCTGTAAGCACAGTTCACCATTCCCAAAATGGCAGACTTCATGCCAGAACCACCTTCTTATTTTTTCTTGGAAACCTAAAGATTTACATTAGACCAAAGCACTGCCTAACTGAAATACAGGGGTGTAAATGAGCCAAATTCAAAGCCATGGAAGGTACAAATTGGAGCAGAGATCTGAAGACGACTTCCAAGAAAATGCTTTTGCTACCAGGCTATCGAGCTTTTCAAGGAATGTCCTCTCTCCTGTTGAAGAGGTTGTGATACAAAACAAGTAAGAGCTTTGCAAATACCTGATTTGGGATGGTTTGCTGAGCTGAAAGACCACCAGACTAAAGCTATTTAATTACCTATTTTTGCATAGATAATTAAATAATCGCTGGAGCAAGAGCTTGAACATAACGCTTCTTTATTTCAGACAGATCTCTGCTGACTGAGCTGTTGGCCAGAAGTGAAAATGCACCACACGTTCCTTCCCCTCCTCCTGTTCCAGCTGCATTTTATGTGAGAAAGTCCTGGCCTCCCACCTACTTGCAGAAAGGATTCATGGCTGTCAATGCTAAGAAGAAACAGAGACCCCTTCCTTCAGAACTAGCTGCCTAAGCCTCTTTGAGAGACAGAGTAGGATGAAAGGTTTCCCACATCCTCAGGTTCTCTGGTTAATCCCTTGCTTAGTGTCCCAAGAGAGGATTCTTGTCCTTTCCCAGTGCTAGGCAAACATCCCTAGCTGCCTGCATCAGGACTGCAAATTCTGCCATTTGGGACAATGACCGAAAGCTAGGAACATGAACCCAAACCCAAACAGGTTGACACTGTCCTCAGAGATTTCCCGTCGGTGCAAATTTCTGAACTTATTTTGAGTGATGCACACAAATGAGAAAATTTTGACGACTTCCAAATACATTTGAGACTTGTGCTGAACAAAGCTAAGTGTGTAATATTAAATAATTCTAACATGTGGCTTCAATGCTGCATTTTGGCTAGGCATTATTAAATTAGAATATTTTATTACCAAATGGACACTGAGATTACAGAACTACCATCCACTCATAATATTATTTTGCAACACTTTTATTCAAGACATTCTTCACTAATTAAATTCCTATTGGGGAAAAATAATAGGAAATATAAAGCAGACTAACGAATCAAGATAATCAACTGTTCTTTAACAGTTGTCTTTTTCTCATGTTGGCCAAAATCTCTGACCTAAGTTATGGACCTGTTATAGATCTTGCAAGCCCTTAATTAAAACCAAAAGGATTCGTGTGATAGCAAAATTAAAATCAGGTTGAAAATAAGTAATGTTCATGTTGATGTTGTTTTTCATTAAAGAAATATAACTGATTATCCAGAATTAATTGTAACAGGTGTTCCAAAGAGAAAATATGTTCACTATTGATTTATGCACTTTTGCCCTGAACCATGAAAATTCATATTTATAATGCAATATGACATTTGTTATCCATCAATTTTATTGCACATTGTTTCACACGCACTCAGCAGACCAGGCACTGCATAAGCCACAGTCAATGCCTCTACACTCACTTTTGAAGATCAGCTGGGGAACAGGAGGATATTCCAGGGTCTCTAAAGTGTATCCAAACACAGACCCACAATCAGCCTACGAACTGCCTGCAAGCTGTCCATCTGAGGGTACCCATCTTTCATTTTCCAGAGGGCATTTCCAGTTACACATTCACCTTACAGAGCTCGTGTTCACTTACTTTCACTTGCTTTCAGTCTGGTCCTGGAAATGGCTGCAGACACCTGCAGAAACTAACCTAGAGCACCTTGGAGAAAGATAACCTTATGAAAACACAATGATTGATGCTTGCTTCTGCACAGCATGCATGCATCCCTGTGGCATGTTACTGCAGTAGGGATCAGTGCAGATGTGTGCATCTGCCTTTCCCAGAGTGCAGCAGCAGGGCCTATGACAATTGTGACAATAGATCAGACTGAATAACTGACTCAGGAGAGATGAGTAAACCAAAACCCCCAACACCCTAAGAAAAACCTTCTACTTTTATCCAGCAAAACAAGAAAAATGCCCCTCACGTGATGCATTCCATTTCCGAAAGCAGGGAAAGCTACCTTAGAGGGGGTTTCAGTAAATCCATGCACATTACTGAAAGAAATACACCTGACTGCTGATTTTTTTTCCCTTACAGATACCAGACTGCAGCATTTCAGTCTTTTTTCTAAAATACTTCCTTTTCTATATTAAAAAAAATGTTGAATTCTAAACAAATTCAGAAATAATTTCCAGAAAACTGAAATTCATTAATTTGATAAACAACTCCCAGTGATAGTGAAAAGCTACCAGGCACTACAACATAGGATCCTGAAGCTGTTGAGAGCCTCTCAAGAGGCACTTGGCTCTGTACAGACTCGGGTTGTTACAGTGGCAGCCTGAACCTGATGTCCCCATGGATGAACCTGTTCCACAGCACAAAAAAGAGATCAGTGACTAAAACATCCAGTTCCCTTTCAGGTAACGCGGCAAATACCCATGTGACCCACTGAAGGAAACAAACAAAGGCTGGCTTGGGCCGTGAGCATCATGCCTAAGGTGTGAAAAATTATAGCCAAGTTCAACCATCTTTTGTATATTTTTACCATATTGTGCTAAAATTGTGTGTTTTTATTATTATGATTTTTAATGTTGTTGCTTATTTGGAAGGGTACAAAAACTAATTTTCTAGCAAAAATACTGCTTTCAAAAATGAAGAGATCTAAAATGAGACCTTATCCTTTATTCATGAGATACAGATGTTATTTTTGGCTTCATAGTTTAATGAATACCATATCATATTCTTTATAACCTTACACCAGAAATAACATACTTCTAGTGCTCATGAACTTCAAACCATTATCAGTAAAAGCTTCTATTAAAATCCAAAACTTCTCTCAGTTTTTACTGCAAATGTTTTAAGCTGTCAGCTACAGTCCCTATTATGGCAGGATTTTTTTACCCTGAAAAGACATAATCCTCAGCAGTGAACTAATTGAGATTGAAAGCTGCAATATTATTTCTATTGTCTTTACTGTATTTAATTTACTCATTTGATGCCTTGATGTATTTTTCTGTTTGTGTTTTGGTTTATAGCCTTCTGAAAGTAAAAATACTGCATCCTTTTAAAAATGCTGTTACACTTCTGTTTACTTTCACTGATTTGGAGCAATGCCTGCCAGTAAGTATGAGCTGAAACTAATTAACCATCAGCACAAAATCTCCAAGCTGAACTGGGATACTGTCAAAAATGCAACCAGAAAATGAATAAAATGTTTCTTGGGAAGCACAGATCAGTTTCACCAGCCAGTGACTACAATGAAAAATAAAACCCTGCATACAGTTATTCTTAGCATTTCATTTCTGTAGGGATAACTTGCTTTATACAGTAAAGGTTGTGGCTAAATCTGCTTGGTTTAAGCCAGCTAGAAAAGATTTTGTGATGCCTGTGTCAGTGTGTACAATAGGATTTTTTCCACTGCATTTAATACAATGGCTTGAAACAAATAAGGCTGTTCTAAGATCCTCAAAATCTAAAGTTTCAGGCACCTGTTTCAGTTCATGTACCAGAATACAGCAGTATATCGCCCAAACAGATAACCACAAAGCCACCCCAAACTTCCTGGACATGAAATACAAATCAACATAGCTCAGGATTTAGAGCATGGAAAAGGTAAAATACCCTTGCGGCCTACCACAAACTCAGGCTTTGTGAATAGATCATCTTTGGAGGTGTCCAAATTATCACTTATGTTCTCAGAGCCACAATAAAGCCATTCTAGCAGTTGCAGATCTTGAACAGTACAGCTTTCAGCCACAGCAACCTGCTGCTTTAGGCTTCACACAGGAACCCACCAAGAGTGTTGAGGTCAAATGCTGATTCAAAAGCTTTACTAGGAAATATCAAGCTGGCAAGGGACATCAAGAAACAGGAGTAACACAGGATTAAACCAAAAAAATCAAACTTACGAGCAGACCATGCCTCATATTGCATAACTGTGCTGAGCAGCATTTCCACAGCAGTAGGGGAAGACAAATATCTGGCACACCACCTCATGATTAGCCTGGTTACAGCACAAGTCAGCACGTCACAGAGCAAAGGGGATGTGATGAGAGCAGATCCCATGTTGTTACTGTTCCCACAGAAACTGACACTGTTGAAATTTTTAAAAAATGCCCAACAACACATTTCTTCACAGGGCAAACAGAGCTGCTAGATGTGTGGAGTACACCCAGTGGCAAAAGCCATCTGCAAAGACTCAAAGCAGTCCATGTGTGCCAAATTCTGGGAACAGTAAGGAGAGCCTCAATTTACACAGTAAAGCATAAATTTACAGCCTAGTGCAGGATGACCATTTCTCCTGGGCACCTGATCTGCCTTTACTTTTTTTCTGAAAAATGGAACAGCCACAACTTTAGCCAAAAGTTCCTCCTGCTCTGTATCTTTTCTCTGATGATAGCCAGGCAGTCAAGAAAAATAAAGGGTAGTAGTAATACCAGTAATTATTTGCATTTGCCTACTATCAGCGGGGAAAGGGAGTCAAATGTAGAGTCAAATGTAAAGTCTGACTTACCTTTAGGAAATCCACACACTTATAATAATTATTTGGCAGAAGAATGTATCTCTGAATGCATACATGAGACCCAGCAAAGGAAACTAAAGTATTAGTGGCAGCAAAGAACGCAGGTTAATGCCGTAGTCAAGTGACTTTAAAGCAGCTGAAGAAAAGACAATTTATGATGTTTAGACTACACCAGTGCTGGCATTGACAAATTGTCTAAGTAGGCCAAAAAAACACTCAAAACTTGGGTAAATTTAAATACATCTGCACATGCACATGAACAACTTTGAATGTTTTATTATAATTCCTTCCTTTCCTTTTTTGATATTTCATACATAATATAATTCATCCTTCCTGACCACTGACCTGGAAATTTAAATAATAAAATACCACAAAATGCTTTGAAGTTGTAATGTCAGTGAGAAGTGCTCATAAAATATCTTCAACTTTTGCTATTGTTTGTGCTCTTTTATCTTAAAATCATCAAACTGACTTTTTCAGATACCTTGAGATTTCCTTATGTTTCCTGCACTCTAGTCCTGATGGTCAAGTTTTATCTGAAAAAAACCCTACACTTTTATGGTTCCATTAAAATTAGATGAATGTCAGAAACATAGGGCTTAGGTATGCTGATACAGAAAAGTTTTAAGTCTCATAAAAGGGAAAAACAACATATTTCTGCAGGATACTGCCAAGGAAGAGCAAGATACTGAACAGGGAACACCAGTATTGTTCCTTCACAGTGCTGATTCGCATAGGATGACCATTTGTCTCCCAGGTTTTTTTCCTATTACATATTTTCCTTTTATCATAGTGTTCAGAATGTTTGCCGGAAAAATGCAAGGTGTGGGAGCCAAAATACTGTCTGGAGAGCTGGCAATTCCTTAAACTATTTCATCACACTGTCTCCACTTGGGAGACTTGGGATAAAATTCTTCCCTGGTTGACTGAGCTGATGCAAGGATTAATCTATCAGTATTTTAGGTATTTTCAAAAGGACAAGTTCCATACAGAGTACAATCCTCCAGAAATCCAATTCCTGAGCCTGAGGCTTCTACTTTTTGGGTTATATTTTGTAAATAGCATAACAGAGCTCTACAGACTTAGATAACTACATATCAGCAAGCCCTCTTGTGTGGTGCAAAAACTTGTTATGCACCAGTGGGAGGGAGCCCTGTTCCTTCAAGACCAGGCTGTAACAGATGGGAGAACAGCTTCAGCACAGAGAGATTCTGCACACAGTTAGGCACTTAATTCTCAGTTGATTCAGGAAAATGGGGAATTATGTTCACATGGTACCATAGAGAGTGAGGCAGAGAGCTCAAAGTTAGAGCCAAATGTGCTAGAATGCATTCGCAGAATGGAACGAAGCTGTGCAGAAACCTTGGACCCTCAAACCAGACATCTCCTCATCATATCATCGGCCTGATACTAATTAGACTGGCTGTGAGGCTCATAGCCAAAATGTGCTGCATTGTGCCAGCCATATTGCTTCTGACTGCAAAGTTTCATAGTTCACTGCCTGAGGCACTCAAAAGATTCTACAAGTGCCTCTCAACACCTCTAAGCAGATCCATGAACCCAGGTTTAAGTAAAGGGTAGTTCCAGGACCTCTACTAATACTGCTCCTTGAACTCAAGTCACACAAAAAAATCTGATACAAAACAGCTGGAGCCATGACTGAGGCTGAAAGGAGAGGTAAAGATGGAAAATGACAGACAGAAGGGGGAAAGCCAAGTGAGTTTTAGGATCTGGAAGGAATTGGGAACAGTATAACTTAGCCACCTGCATCTTTGGAGCAATTGTTCTAAACCCAGAAGCTGTCCTTGATGGATGGACAGTTACTGTGGCTGGAAATGCATCCCACAACAGCAGTTTCATACCCTCCCATGGCAGCTGTCTTTTTTTGTTCTATGCCTCTAACAAACCCTCCCTGCTCAATTTATATTTTCATTCCTGCTCCATCAATAATTACTTCTACCATCCTTGTGGATTAACATGAACAATTATGCTGCTTCTACTTGTAAGTCTGTTTTGATGTGAGATAGTCAGGTCCCATGTTCCCATCAGTCATCTCTGCATTACATATTCTTGCTTCTTTTCCACACAGGTCTTCATTTCCAAAACATCTATCACATTAGCTGTTCTCCTTTGATCGCTTTCCAGCTTGTCTGGGGCTCTTTTTAAAACATGTTGCCCAGAATTGAACACAGGACTATAAATCATGTGTTGACTACAGCAAGCTAGGAACACTTGTCTCACATGTAATACTCTTGGTAGTTCAATGAAGTACTAGAGTAGCTATTTTTCTCATTAGTACTGCACTGTTTACCTATTCAAATCACCATCCACTATAACCCGCAGATACTTCTCTATGGGTTAAATACATATCCCAAAAGAATTCCCTAATTTTGTATTTATCTTTTCTTATATGAAACTTGCTATTGTTTGCATTTAAATCTTGACTTGATTGACTTCAGTGTACTTCTACTGTTGTCTTTGATATGGTATTTTTGACCTGTGTTCTACTGCATTCATCAAAAAATACTCTCTTCAGACTATTTTTTCAAAAAGATAATAAGGAAGACTCTGAGAAACATTTAAACCCCCATGAGCACAGAGTTCTCATACATCAGCATATCCTGGCAATGAAAAAATAGCAATTACTGGTTATATTTGTCTAAAATAACTTTAGTCAGAACAGACTACAGTCTCACTATGGCAGCTATAACTCCACCACATCCCTGAGCTTTTCAGACAAAAACTTCACACACAAATAAGATAACCACCAAACACCTAATTTAGCGGGTCATGAGTAATTAGTAAAAAAACCACATTATCTTCTCTTCATTGTCTTATTCTCCTCTGTTAAGATTTTCCTGTTCTCTCTGTAATTGTAGTATTTAAGGACACCAGTGAGTGAGGAAAAAAAATATTAGTTTTTTTGTTCAGTACAAATCAACAGGAAGGGGGTTCATTAACCCAAAACTTGGTGTCTTTCAGTACCTGAGCTAACACATGCAAAGCTACCTCTATATCTGTACATTGCAGTCCAGCCTGGAACACACAGAGAGGAGCTCTTGTTATCCTCAAGTACAGATGCAGAACATAGAATAAAGCAGATTTCTGGCAATCACTGATAGATAAGTGAGCACTCCTAAATTAAATACACCTCTTTCTTCTCCCTTCTCTCATTATGATCACCACAAATTTAAAGCCTCCTCAAAATAAGAAATTTTGTAAAGCATTTATAGTGTTTCATTCTGTATCTACCAGCAGAGAGGTCCAGAAAAAGAGAGGCTTTGGAGCCCAGACTCTTCTAAAACACTTGTTGTGTTCATCAATTTTTTTCTGGCAGAGAAAGCTAACTATGAAACAAAGCTTAAAAAGTGGAAGGAGTAACAGCAGATAAAAGCAAAACATGAAATATGTCTGCTGAAACAAAGTGTGGAAAGAAGGCCAACTGATTGAAGAGTTTGGGGGTGATGCAAAACTGAAGGACAAATTACTCATATAGACAAATCAAGAGGAGAAAGGAAAACAAGCTGGGTCAGTAACACAAACCAGACCATCACTAGGATCAAAGTCCAAAGCTCTAGGAGACAAATTAAAACCTTTGACAAATAACCCTTAACAATGTTGGTATGACCTGCAATTTGAACAAAACTGTTCGCTCTGGAATGAGGTGGATATGGTTATTGAACAAGAGACATGATGAACAAAGACACTACAGCTGAACACAGCCTGCACATCAAATTAGATGGGTATGCTTGACGTTCACCATGGTAGAAAACAAGGTCACTAACAAGCAACACATCCTCATCAAGATTTTTGGGGTTTCAGCCCAGATAGGCATATGCTACTAGAGTTTAGGCAATATGTCGCTCACATCTTCAAATCAAGAAAGCACCAAAAATCTTGTTTTGTTCAAGAAGATGTCAGGCATAACATTGGTCATTAGAAACAAAAGAGTCTCAGGATAAAAAATCATTCTCATTCTCAAGCAAATAAACTTCTTGTTTTTGAAAACCAGCAGTGCTGGGTGATTACATGTGAACTTCAGTCATATCCCGTAAGAACCTAACTAAATTACAGGACACTGTTTATAAAATTCAGTAAGAGCAAGAAATACTGAATTAATCTAATATACTGGCCTGAAAATGCTACCAAAAAGCTGCATCAAAAATGTGCTAGGGAAAAAATGTGAGAATTGGACTAGAAATAAGTAAGCCCAAAAGGAAACCCTGGAAGTAATTAACAATGAATGAAATTACAGACTATTCAAAGCATATCTCTTTAGAAACCTCCCAAAAGAAAAGTCTTCAGCATCAAAGAATAACTGGAGCTGCCAGAATGCATAACTCCCTTAATCTTCAAATGACAGGAAGAGGGACCTCTGGGCATTACAGCTTTCAGTGACAGAAAAGCCCTAGACCTCAACTTAGGTATGACATTTTCTTTCCTGTTGTTACATTTCCCCTGCCTACCCCTCTCTTGACTACCCCTCCTTCACACCTTGCTATGATTTACACCCTTTTCTATGTCTCATTTTTTTGCCATTTGCTTTGGAAAAGTTCAATTTAGATAGTCCAGAGTTGTGTCTTCACAACTTAGATGGCCTCATCCGGTATCTTCAGTGGAAAGTAAAAGCTGTGTTGAGTGAACTATTGAGTTTGCCAAGTTCTGTAGCTCTGTTTCTCTGAGAGTCAGAAACTCAATTCCATGTTTGCTATTTCTATGTTCATTTCTTCCTTCTTCATCTGCTTATCTTCCTTTGCTTTCAGAAACAAAATCAGGTTTTAATAACAGCAGAAGCATCAGGTCTGACCACAGAACCATACTGTGTGTTCTTTTTCCCAAAGTGGAAAGATTTGAAAGATTATTGGACAGAATATTTCCATATTAATCATCCTTATCAACCAAATCCAATCATCCACAGTTTAAGGGGAAAAGAATCTCAATGAAACAAAGCTTTCTTCTACTTTCAAATAATCTATCTGTGCCCTTTTCTATCTTTTAAGGTTAAAAAGATTTTGAGAGGCTCTAAGGGATAGCATCCTCACACGATGACCTCATGTATTTTAGGAATCTCCATCCTCAGTAGTGAAATACAGATCTGCCATGGATCCACACTTGTATAGCTAAAGTGAAGAGTAGCACCAGTTATGCTAGCTCAGTCCAAGCACCCCCAGGTGCTGCTGCTCCACAGCTAACCAGCCCTGACTTTCAGCAGCATCCGATTAACATGCTAGAGTGGGGTCACCTCAGCCCAGTGCTGTAATTGTGGTCTGTCTGCTTCCAGCTCAGAGCTGAGTCCTAGGTGTCCCTGCAGTAGATGCAAATCTCTACAGAGCAGAGATATATAAAGTTCTTGCATATATCTGCTGTTATCCAGAAACAGCTGCTGCTGCACTGAGAAAAAATAATTTTGCAGACATTGAGAAAGGAGAAAATGTAGACATTTGCTGAGTGGGTCATCATGATTGCTACAAATAAGACTCAGCTCTGCTATGTCTCTTCTTTGGATAAATTAAATTTTTTTTGTAATCAAGAGAGTGATTCTCTGAGGCTGTCCCCACTTTGAGTTAACCTTTAGTTCTGGTTCTGTGGTCTTATGTGATGGTTTTATCCCTGTAGTAAAGGGAGCTGCTCAGAGACGTAGAGTGCAGAATCCTGATCTCCTTTTTAATCTAAATTTTTATTTCAAAGCAGCAATCAATTTCTGATTACCAGAAAAACATCAATTTTCATTTTTACTGTCCTGTCATCTTCTTTTACCATTTCAAAGATAAATTCAAAATCCTTCCCTCCTACTTACTCCAAAATCATCTGGAATTAGGCTTCAGAATTAATATCTCAAAATTACAGTGTAAATCAGTATTCTGCAACACAAGCAACTTTTAGCTGTCACGTATCCTGGGTCCAACCCAAAATTCTGCACACCTTCTGACAACCAGGGCTGTTAATATGAAAAAAAAATATTTGTAAATGAGTTTATTGCTTTATCACATACATCTTCTATAGAAATACTTTGTAACTGTTGCAACCAAATTATCTCCTGATTTTTTCACCAAAATATCTCATCTACTGCCATGGATCAGTAGTCCAGAGCTTGTCACTGATGGTTTTATGTTTGTTTCTAAAGACTGGAATGGATACAGATCCTAATCGAAACCTCACTGAGAGGTTAAACAGATTCTTTTCTTTTTTGCATTATTTCTGGAGCAGTGTCATTACTGAGGCTTTTATGCTAAGATTTCATCTTTACACAATAGGCCAACAATAAATCTGCTGCAAATAAGTATAATTCTTATGATTTTATGTTGGCCACAGGATTTAAAGCATTCCTTAACATCACAATAATCACTGAATATGATGCAAGCAAATGTGTTTATTGGTCAGGCTGAGTTTCCACAAATTTGTGAGATCCATGTTTTCCAACTTGTAAATCCTTTATCTTTTAAAAGTAAAAGAAACAGGGGAAATTGCAGTTCAAGAAAAAAAAAAAAGATTAGCAAAACAGTTTATGCAACTGTTTCTATGATACACTTCAACCTACTGAAGAACAGTTTAGAAAGATTGTCCAACTTCAGGAAATAAGTCTAAATGGGAACTCGACAATGATATTGTATTTTGAGTTGTACCATAAAGTCTAAGTTAATCAGAAGATTTGGTTTCTAATGGAAAACATTCCACTGCTGTTTAAGATGTGAATAAGACCATGTGTAAAAAATAATCTCTTAGATGTCACATAAAGAGTAAATGGTCTAACACAGGAGATGGAAGACAGAGTGAAGATTTCAGACTCTACATGACAGTATCTATCTTGTGAAACCTAAAAAAATAGTTACCCAGTTAAATAAAAAATTCAGTAAAAGTCAAGGAACTTCTGTGACATGCTCCCCAAATGGCTGGAAATTAAATCAAAGCCCCCTCTCTTCTTTATTTCTTATCATCTGCATTACAACTGCTGAAGTTATTGCTCTAGCAGAGATTAAAAAAAAAAAAAAAAAAAAAAGGGGAAAAAAAAAATATAAAAAAAAAAAAAAAAAGGAGGAAAGATAGATATGTAGAGATAGACAGACATATAGATAGATAGATACATACATACATACATGCATACATACATACATACTCATTTTGGAAAACAGCAGAATAAATATAAGCTTCAGTTGTGAATCCTTGGTTACTTTGTTGGTATGCTGACTGTGAGGAGAACTGAAAGAAGAGAAAGAATTCAATTCCCTGATCATCGTTGTGTAATAATGAATACTTATATCATGACATTCATTTGAGGCTTCTTCTTGCTGCCTGAAATGGTCAGGAAAGTACTAGTTTCCACTTTTTTATAAAATTTGACATAATTATTCTTTTCCTTTTAGTCTCTCAAAAACTGGGGATAAGTCACATCAAAAAATCATATAGACCGAGGCATTTGAATATGGTATTGATTTTGTAATGTTACAAGAACTAAATTCAGTATGGGGTGTGTGCCTTGTGGTCTCTGATAGAGAGACACATGGACTAAAAAATCTTCTGGACTGACCATTTCAGATGTGGTTCCCCAGCCCTGTGGAAGTCAAGACTCAATGATACAACCAGTCCCTTTTGTCCATTCTACATCCATGTCCTCCTGTATCTGAGGATACTGAAGGACTTGTGTTAATATAATAGAATCACAGAATCATAGAATACACTGAATTGAAAGGCAGTGATCAGGATCATAGACTTCAATGCCTGATCCTCCCCAGGACACTGCAACAATCACTCCATGTGCCTGGGAGTGTTGTCCAAATGCTTCGTAAACTCTGTCAGAGCTGTGACCATTTCTGTGGGGAGCTTGTTCCAAGGGTTCCCAAACACCCTCTGGGTGAAGAACCTTTTCTGATATCCACTCTAAACCTCCCTTTATTCATCTTCATGCCATTTCCTTGAGTCCTGTCACTGGTGTTAAAAGCAACAAAATGCAAAATGGAGGAAAGAGTTAAATGTAGTGAAAATAGTATCAAAAAAAAGCCTACTGGCTATGTATGTATGTTCTGTGCAGAGCAGAACCTGATGGTGCAAAACCAATTCCAAATAATTAGGCCTGGGTTACAAATCCTATTCTGGTGCAGTTATATATAGCTTATTAGAAACCACAATACACAAAGCACTGGGTACCTATTGCATTGTCCAGTACAGCTAAAATCTGAAAATCATTGTGCTGAACTTCACAAACAGCACTCACCCAACCAAAGATAATATTAGGAAGTACAAAAAGAGGAGTGGAAAATCATGCTAAGTATATTGTAATGCTGTAACATTTTAATATGACATGCTCCTAGCTGGAGTACTGTCTCACAGATTTATGTCTTTGGCTCAAAAAAATATCCAAGATTTTATAGCCCTAGAGTTCAGCTAATGAGACCTGGGTGACCTGGCTAACAAAACAAACCAGACAGTTCATTGCCCTGCAGTCTGACATAGCCTCTCACACTCCTCCTTTGTTTGGGGTTGGAAGGTCACAAACTGAGACTCCCATACCATCCATTTTATCACATCTACAAGCCTTAAAGTTGTTTCCAGAAGACCTCAATCACAGTATATTTCAAACACTTAACCAAGTGCTGCTTTACATTAAGCTAAACTGGTGAATCACTTCAGTAATTTCATAACACCTTGCCTTGAAAAATACATGCTGCAAATTGACACCATGTCTAAGATTTAAGTAGAAACAATAATGGCAACCTCTACATTTGTGAAGTCAAATCTCTTAGTCAGAAAATCTCAGTGTTCTGAGAGATGGAAAAAGTGAAGATCCTCTCTGTCTACCAAGAACAGAACTACTTGGAACTCAAATTTCCTCTGTCACCTCTGGACCCATCCAAAAGCCCAGGAAAAATTGTTCAAGACTGCCACCAGAACTGCCCAGTTCTGACCTGGGCAGCAGATTTTTCATTGAGCATGAGGGGCTCAAGCAAGGTGTACCCTTATCAACACCACAAGTGAAAAAGGACATTTCCAGGGATAGAACATCCACTGTATATGTGGGCAAGCTGTGTCAGATTTTACCAATGGTATTTTACCATTGTAAAAAACTTCTAATGAATAGCTAATGTAAATTGATGATCTATCAGTTTAAAGTCCTTACCTCTTATCCTAACACCACAAGCCCTGATAAAAAAAAAATTGTCCTTGTCTTTCTTGTTGGCCCACTTCAAGTACTGGAAGGTGCTATCTAGCCTCTGCAGAATCTTCTCCTGTCCAGGCAGTGCTTTCAGCCTGTCCTCAGAGGAGAGGTGTTCCAGTCCCCTGATCATCTTTGTAGCCCTGGACTCACTGCAAGACGACAATGTCCTTCTTATGTACACTGGACCTCAATGCTGTGCTCCAGGTGGGGTCTCACAAGGGCAGAGCAGAATGGGAAAATCACCTCCCTCAACGCTGCTCTGGGAGCAGCCCAGGACACGTTTGGTTTTCTAGGCAGCAAGTTCACATGGCAAATTCATATCCAGCCTCTCATCCACCAGTAGCCCCAAATTCATCTCCCAGTCTGCACTGATACCAGGGGATCCTCAAGCGTTCCTTGGTGTCCCTCCACAGGACAACCTTTCTTCTTTTGATGTGCTGTAGCCCAGATCAGCTTATGCCTGGCCCTGTGCCTGGCATGGAGCCCTGCACATTTGTCAGTACCACACAGCCCAGCACAGCACGTGTCAGGGGGGTGGTTTGCACAGCTCAGAATGGTGATGGTGACGGGAGGGTCTGTGCAGCCCTGCCCACCCTGTGTGTGCCTCCTGTGTCAAGGACACTCTGGTGCAGGCTGTGCATTCCTTGGTGCCCTGGATGGGCAGTCACTAAGTGGTCTCAGGTGACCTGAAGAGGCTGGCTGCAGGCCTCAGAGAGCACTCAGGCACTGTCCTCTCACCAAGCATCAGCCCCCAGTGAGAGGTTGGGGTGTTCCTGAATGGGGAAGTATCAGTGGGACATTTTTCTAACACCTCTAAGAGTGTTAAAAAGCCACCACATGGCTGCATGCCTTCCTAGTGGGAATGGGACTTCTCGACCATTCTCCATGTGCATGTGGGTTTCCCGCAACAAAACCCACATCTCTCTTCCTCCCAGCAGCTGAGCAGAAATTTTATTTCTGTTTCCTATCAACCTTGGAAAAGGCCTCAGACCACAACCTCCCTTCACCTTGGAAGAGGGCTTACAGAAAAACCAGAACTAGCAGCCCCAGTAACAGAGAGGAAACAACACTCTGCCAAGTGCAAAAATGAGGAGCAATTTGACAGACTCTCATTTCTACAGTTGCCTCCAGGTGTGGGTGGATGAGCAGAAAGCCACTCGGTGATGTGAAGATTTTGCTGTTCTTATTCCCCTATTAAAGTCACATTCTGTCAGCCCAATCCTCAACTCTAGGGAAAAAGTCTCATTAATTTCATTTTCAGAATATAAAAGAGCAGATAATCACAAAGCAAAACTCATTAGTGAAGTTCAAAAAGGGAGCTAATTTAAGCAGCATTTACTTCTCCACTATGCAACACAGTTCTTAGTCTTACTTGGTTCAGAATTAGGGACAAATGAAGAAAATATTTCCAGCGGTGAAGAGGAGTTTGCAGCATACCATTAAATTTGCCTGCAGCATTCCAAACCAAAACCTTTTGCTTAATGTATACAGCTTGCTGAGGGCTTATCACAGGAATCCCCATGCATGTCTGCACAAAGAATTGCTATGGACCTATATACATAACTATTTGAAAATGCATGAGAGGGGGTTGTGCATTTTTCCATTTCCTACACCATCTAATCAGAGCTGTGATCCTGGAGGTCACATTATTGTAGGTAGATCCAATAAGAGAGTTAACCCCCACAGATCAGGCATCAAATACCTGGCCTCTTAGCATCTGGCTCCTTCTGTGAAATTCAAAACCCAGAGCTGGGTGCTAAGCCTCCTTTCATTGAGCACATGCAGAGTTAGACCTCTCAGAAGGGCCATCCAAGAAAGCACATGTAGAGCGGGAGCCACTTGGAGCTGGAAATGTTAATTGCAGGAGCGTGGCCCGAATTCTTGTACCCTCTCCAGGGCTGCGGCATCCGCCCATGTCAGAGCTCCAAATAGAGCCTGACCCTGTTCCCTCCCACCAGCAGTCAGCCCTCATCAGGGCTCTGTTTTCCTTCTAAAACCCAGGCAGAATGCTCAAGCAGCATTGGCACTCATGCATATGTCACGCCCTGGAGCCGGTATCAGGGTCCCAGAGGGAGGCACATGAGTGCATGGGCTCCTCCATCAGCTGGGGGACCATCTTCTGCCTCCCAGCAAAGCTGCTTTGCTGCAGGTGTCCTGGATGATGTGAATTGTACTTCCAGAGCTTTCCCTGGAAATCCCAACCTTTATGATGACTCTAGCATTTTAGGTGTGTATCATGAATATGGGGGGAGTTTCAGCACTAATCAAGGACTGATTTCCTACTTTAAAATGCACACAAGGGGGTTGTGCAGTTTTCCATTTCCTACACCATCTAATCTGAGCTGTGATCCTTGAGGTCAAATTATTGTAGGTAGATCCAATAAGAGAGTTACTCTATTATCCAAGACTACTGCAAAACTTTATTTACTCTTGTGGATATCAGATATGTCATCCTTGCAAAGAGCTCTCTACCTGTAATACAGGTTTCACCTGCTTGAAATCAAGTACCCTCTCTCTGAATTTTGTTGTACAAAAGAAGAGCATTTATTGATGATTTGGGACAATTCTTCCAAACACATTGAGATCCTTTTCAATTTTCTCTTGCCAGTTGTACAATTTTCCCTTTTGATCACAACACACACACACACACCTGTGCAATAACTGTCATTGTTTTTAGACAGGAATATGTTTTATGACATGTAAGAGAGCTGAGTTACAGCTAACCTGTCATAAGATCTGAGTTAAAAAGAAAGACGTATTTTGTAGCAATATTTGATGTTAAACGTATGTCCTTAAAATATATCACTTTTTGTGAAGAAATATTTCTTATAGCATTGAAATTAATTTTCATCAATATTATCCCTGAATCTGAAATAAATAAAAAAAGGACACTGTAATCTTTTTGCAAAATGTGAACTACATGTCTATCAGAATTGATGTCCACAGACATTAGTGGTAAAATACTGCTCTGAATTGTAACTCTAACATGTATGTATGGTGACATCATATTTCTGGTTTTTTCATTTTCTTTGAACACCTGAACCCAAATTCCCTATTGTGAAATCAGCTGATGTTGATATAACATAACAGATAATTATATTTAGGCTTAGAAGAAAAATACTGAGATTCAGATTACATGGCAGAAAACAAGTACTGCCATCAGATCTGAATAATTCAAAATAAAAGTTAACTTTTAAAATCTTAAGGCATGAAAGTGGATTACTGAGAGAATTTTTTTGCATCTGAAAATACTACATAAAATTTTTAAGTGTTGCTTCACTGGAAAAAAAATCTGGAAAGTTAGTGGTGATTTACACCCTGCAGCATTTCTATAAATGAGTAATTCAAAAAGTTCCATAGAAACCTCAGATGCATAATTGCAAAATAACTTGCACCGAAATGGAATTTAGCAGTATATGTTCCCTGATGTGTGGCAGGAGAGAGCACACTCCTCTCAACTCCATGCTACTTGCAAGTGAAGAGTCTTACTTCCCAGAGAGAGGTACCGCAACCCCTTGCTATTAAAAAAAAAAAAAAAAAAAAATTAAATTAAAACCAGGGGCAGAATGTGAAGAAAGATATCCTTGTTCAATTTTCAATAGCAAACCCAAAAGGAAAATGCTGGAAAAATCCAGAAAACTTGGGAGCACACTGAAAAGGCAGTGCTGGGGCATGGACACAATAACCTTTTAGGCAGAGCAGCCATCTAGAGAGTGCTCCCTGCCACCAAAATGTGGCACTATGCCTGAGGAAAAATATGTTTCCAGGAGAAGAAAGGTTTTGTTTTTTAACATGAAATGGCATAAAAACAACCTTATAACAGTGGAGCAAATGAAACCATTACAACCTGCACATCTTCCAGAATAGAAGAGCCAGTTTTGCCATTGTTCAATCCTTATGCCACTATGAAAAAATATCCAAGTCCTCTTTGCTAGGCAGCTTCCTGCTAAAGTCCTATCGGTTTAATGCTTTCCACTACTCATGTCTGCTAGACTTTCCTTATCTGAAGGCCCCCCTTGATTGAAATGGAATGAAAGAAGAAAGCCAAGATACAGGATGTTTCTATCTGAAAAAGTAGGAGTAGGTAGATAACTTCTATCACATATCCAGGCACTGAGCCAAATTTTCAATGCATGTAAACAAGCATAACTTCATTGAAGCTTGTGGAATCTTGCCAGTAGAAAACTCACTTGAGTCTATCATTCTCTTTACCACTGCACCAAATTGATACCCTGTATGAAACCCGAATTCCTTATGCCAAAAATAAATTTAAAAAAAATCACAGAAAGCAAAGCTGTTGAATTAATAAGTGCCTGAAAGAAAATCAGATACCTGATTACACTGAAAGTGTAAGCTCTCATTGTAACTGTGATGTAATCTATTTAATGAATATTACATGTACCTCCAGCAGTTTTAGACAAGGTAACAGGCGATGTTTCTGTGCCTGTTAACAAAGTCACAATACTTCTTTCACTCTGGATGAGCTCAATGATTGATTCCTTAAAAGTCGGGTTGAATTTCTCAGGACAGTATGGCTAATTTGTTAAAATCATACTTGTGCACCTAAGACTCACTTCAGATAAATGAGGACAGATCTTGTGTTGAAGTACATTGACCCTGCATCTTCCAGAAGAGGTAGGCACTTGTGAGACTCAAGCTTAAATATTGTATGTCAAATGATCACACATGCTGAAGAAATTACTAAAGAGCAAATAGATAAATATACTCAAAATACAAAGGAAAACCAGTTGCGTGACTGTAAACATACAAAGCTTTAAAAACAAAGGAAGAATACAAAACTTTATAAATATACAAAATTTTACATATAAAATATGTAACTACCGTAATTTCAAATATTTGGAATTTAAGTCCAGCAGGTCATGAATCTCAGTAAGAAATTTCAATGTGAGGATTAATGGCATATATTATTTCATAATCCACTGTGAATCAGGGCAGGAAAACTACATTTCTTGCTATATTATTACTAAATTATTTCAGCATTCAGGGGAGCTTCTAGTAAAAGAAATTAAATATTGGATGTATCAATCTGAATAGACTTTGAAGAAATTCAGTAGCTAAACTGAAATATATTTTATGTTAGGTAAGATTTTAGGTTGTCCAGGGCATAGAATTCTGAATACACTTCATCACCTAATCCATACTGATTATATATTGTTGCCCCTATTGCAAATGTTATAACTTAAAACAGAGCAAATCAGTGTGGGAAAACACAAATCAACTTGTAATGAACTTAAACTGTCTTTTTTCATGTACAAGAATACTATCTGAGCAACATTCATTATCATCCTTTTCATCTATCTGATATCTGCCTGTTGAAGGTGCAGAAATAGATGTCTAATGGTCTAGCTCACCAGGTCTCCCAACAGCTTCCATTCTGGCACAGGGAAGTTTACATGAGCAAAGGCCTCATGTGTCTTTAGGTTTTGAGTCAGACTTCCAATACAAGGCAGACTGGACTGTGCAATTTTGAGAAATTTGTCCTTTTTTTTTAGTCCTCATACACTACACTATTATTATTTTCATTGTAGCAAATTTAACACTTTTTGGTAATTTGTGGAAGTAATGACACTTTAACTTACACCCCTCCAATCTTCTCAGTACTAAATAATGGTCACACTCAGGCATAAAGCACAAGACTTTTCTGACTCTCCTTCCGAGCCAGTTTATACATGTTCTTTTTTCAATTAACATTTTTCACAGAAAAAAAACAACATTTTTTACTGAATAAAGATTGATGCTGCAGCTTCCTAGAATAATCTTCAAAAAGGAAAAGGTATTTCCTCCCTCACAAATCCCCTCACTCCATGCACACACAACAGTGTGCTCTGGATAGGATGAAGAAAAATTAGAGAGGATATGATTACTTTACTAGAGAAAGCCTACTCCTGCCGCGCCAACAAGATATTATAGGTCAAGTCAAGTAAGGTCAAGTGAGTTCTTATCATATCCAGGATCTCTGATTTATTCTGTCAGCTGTCCACTGTCATGCAGCACGAGGGGTTGAGTGTCAATATTGAGATAGTGCAAAGCGACTGGGCAGGCTGATTTAGGCTCAGTGGCTCATGTTCGTTTGAAACACACAGTGAGCCCTGCTGGGTGACTATGGACATCATGGGGAGTGTGGGATGAACAGTGTGTTAGTACACATAATTTATGTCTGGGGTTTTCTTTGCCTTTAAGAGCACAGCCCCTGGGACAGGGAAGTCCCATGGGTTCCTCCGAGTTTGCTATATCCTAACAGGTGAGGAAACACCAAGGAAGTAAATGAGAAAGAGCTGCAGTCAAACCCACCACTTCTCCTCTCAGCAAACGCACCAAGGTCAGGCAGCAAAACAGAGACAGGGCTAGAATCCAAAGCCATGAGTTCCTGTTTGCCAGCTTGGTGGGCTGTCTTACTAGCTCATTGAGGCTACATTTCTGAGGGCTGAAGTTCAGCATTTCCATTGAAAAAGCAGACTGTACATGCAGCTTATAGTCATGGTGTTATGCAAGTGAATGATGGCATCAAACCTGCAACATTTTTCTTTATACTTTACCTTAATTGGTAGACTTTTATCTTTGTTAGTACTATTATTAGAGATTAGGCATATTTGTTTATGCTGATCTTTCTCACTCCTTTTTTATTAATACACATTTTCTGTAGGCAGAATGTAAATCAGAACAGTTGCTGAAACAGTTCTGATGATTATTGGAACATCCTGAACTTTTTTTGAATCGCTAGTTTTTGATAACCTCAGATTTTATGGGCATGGGTTTCAACAGTGCGGGGGTCAAGGGCCTCTCTTTGAGTGGCAACTGCAGTCATTCATCAGATATGGAGTCAGAGGTACCACAGTTACATGCAATAATTGTATCACTGTCCAAAATTTTAATTTATTATAGCATATGAGTACTGGATGGAGACATTTATATATGCATAATGCATTTTTGTGCATTAGGTTATGCAAAAACAGAATTTTATACAGAGTTCTTTAATAAATGTGGTCACACTATGCTGTAAAACATCCATAAACTAGATTATGTAGAAGTCAGGTTATGAAGAAACCTTATCTATTGTGGGCAGAACCATACCTCAGATGAATTAATTGACAAAACTTCATTGACACCTCTGTATGTAACATTCCTCAGTGTGAAAATGTTATGAAGCAAGATTTAAACAGCAGTACGAAACAATCACTTCTGTCAGTCACATGGCACACTTTTTTCTTAATGACTCTGGTCTGGAGCAACCCATAGCATATTATGTTTCCACTTTCCACAGTGAATGTTTTTGCACCAACCTCTTCAATGCCAAAGTTTACAGTTCTGCATGACTTTCCGTGGTAGCCGTGACAAACCATGAGGCTGGGCTGATGCTTTGATAAACACACCAAAAAAGCATGTGCTCTGTGGACCAAGGGAAAGAGAGAAGAGGTTAAAGTAAGAGGAAATGGTATGAAAAATTACTTTTCTTTATAGACTTTGATACCATTGGAGCCAAAGGAGCTGAATACTGTCAGGTAAAGCAGATAGGACTCCACAGTCATGCTGTGTCTTTCCACCAACTTCTCTTCAAAGAACTCAATTTCATTTTTAATTTCTGGTTTGGGAAAGAATTTCCAGTTTCCATTTCTATTCACTTCCTCAAATGTCCCACAATTCACTTTTTTCTGATATCAAACCTGTGAAATAACCATGGAAATCCCTGTTTTCAGACCTGCTTTTATTGGTTAGGATTCTGAAAAACAGAACACTCAGGCACACACATAACTTCAAGCAAATGAGTAATCCCAGCACTTTGGGCTACACCACTGAAGTGAGTGGGAGTCTTGCCATTGAATTTTATAGGAGCATTATCGAACTGTAAGTGCTTTGCTGGTTCAAGGCCAATATTTTCTCAGACTTTAGAGAAAGCCAGATTGGGCCCAAACTCTACACAGCTTCTCCTAGAAAGACCAAAATAAAAACAAATGATACTAAGCAACAGGAATGCACATAGCATAGAGGAAAGGAGTGTTGAACACCAAGCTGAGGAAGCATTACTCATTGTATAGGAGAGAGTGGTGGCAGGTTGTTTGGTTCACAATATCCTTCCCTCCCAGTTTTGCAGACAGAGAGTTTATCCATTTAGCAAACAAGCATCTGTCTGACTGAGATCCATCTGTCTGACTGAGATCTCTGCCACAGAGCCAGGGATGCTGCACTGGTTAGAGAACAGGTTGTGCAAAATACTGTGTGCACTGATCATCTGTTTCACACACCTATGGCAGCAGTGAACAGCACAGACCACAGCCACAGGCAGAGCAGACAGCTGACTGCAGCCTCCAGCAGAACAAGAATGGCCCTTTTGCTCCTTCAGTCTGTACCTGCAGATCTGAGAGCAAGAGGGGCAGCCACTGCCCTGTGGTCAGGCTCTCTCCTCACAGCCAGCACCCTCACACCACTGCCACAGCAACCCAAACCACAGTCCAGAAACATCCACATCTGCCATTGGCAGGAACAGCCTTTCTGGAGCAGCAGCAGCCAAGCTCTGAGCCAGTCATGCTCCAACACCTCTACAACATCGTTTTAGGGAAGTCAATGATTCCTTATTACAGCACCATTTGGCTTAATACAGCTCTGTTCAAATTGTGTTGGTGCTATGACACTCTCTTCACATTAAGAAATTCTTCCCACATTAGGAATTGTGCAGACACCATTTTATCTGAAATGTTTATCATTTATGTGCACTCAGAGGTTGAGATATTACGTGCATGACCCACTGTATGTTTTAATGTGGCATCCACATGGACACACAACCTTGGCCGGTGATCACACAGCTTCTCTAAGCCAGCTGAATCCTGCAAGAACAGTCTCTCGGGTCGAACACTTGAATTTGGAATAAAGTGACTTCAGGGGGTATTTTTTGTTCTAGGAAGTGAGGAGTCTTCCCCTCTTGTGGCTGCATTCGACAATGCCTCCTTAAGCAAAACTAGCAGGTATGTCCTTTGGTTCTGATTCTCTTACTCTTTTAAGAATAATTCAGTGATGTGCTATTACTCCCAATGAAGTCAGTGTGATTATTTTTGTGAGTAAGATTTATTCTTCTAAAGCCACAAAACCTAGACTCTTAGTTTTTTGCTATATTTTTTCAGTGGGAGAACATTTATTTACTCCACTCATTCCATTCAACCACACAATTAGTCAACTCTTTCAGGCATGTGTATCTTTTTATGAAATAGAAACCATCTACCAAATGCTGTGTTGTTTCAAGCCAACTGAAATCTATGCTCTACAGAGCACATGAACAACTCAGCTCCATTAAAGGCACATACCTTGAATTGCTAACCAGCTCTGGTTAGACCAGAGCATTTGAAATGACAATGTCACATGCAACTTGTGAGTGAGTAAGAAGCTATGCCACTGTGATGTCTCTGGAAATAAGTGCTACTGTTTTCCCTAGGCACTTCATGACCTTGTGTGTTGATCTCAGTCCATTTTCCAGGACTGTAAATAAGAGCACTTGGAAAAGCTTTTCTGTTCACACATTTGTAGTTACGAGGGAGAACTCCTGAATGGAAGCATGGCATCCATCAGGCAAGCACAGCAGGTGGCACAGGACAGACTGCATTAAGCAGATGCTACAACTGGGACTTCGACAGAATTTTATTATGGCAACAACTGAATATATATTTATCAAAAAAAAATTAAATAGAAAAAAGCCATTCCCTTGCACAGTAGTAACCTGGCAAGCTTCCAGTTGGCAGTTTTACTGTTGGCTACACAAAGAAGTCACTTGCTGGGGTCACCAAACTTCTGGGAGTCTGCAATTACTTTTATCATATTATAACATATATGTTATTTTATCATATTATTATAAGGAACTTTGTTTAAACTCCTCTATACATCTGGAGGAACACTTATTTGGTGAAAATATTTAAGCTGAACAGCTTCATTCATGCTATTGTAAATGTTATACAAGTTACTTTCTCCCCTTTTTCAGTTTCACAGGTGGTGATATTTTCTGCTGTCTCTATTAGTTTCTACTAGTGTTATTCTGTTCAGGGCTATCCATACTTTATTATCAAGCAGCAAGTAAGACTACAAATTGGCTTTTATATTGTCCATCCTAGAATGCATAGGAAAAATGTTGCCAGCAAAGCATCTGGGTGCTGATATGAACTAGCTTCAACCCTGAAGTCAGAAAAGAAGCCTCGGGAAACTCGGGAAACCACAGCCATTTTACCACTTTCACACAAGGAAAAGAAAACCCTGAGATGGAAAATGACATGTGCAGGATAACATATGTGCTAAACATGCTGCCAAAATGAGGAAGTTCTAAGTCATCAACACCTGTACTTACCAAAAACACTAATGTAATTATAGTGAGTGCCTCACTATTTTAAAAGAAAAACCTCTAGTCTCCCATTTCCCAGAATCACCTTTAGTAATTTCAGACATATAGAAAAGAGGAAAAAAATAGAAGCAGAAATAAGTAAATGGGAGACAGCCATTGTTACTGGCAGTTTCTGCTGCTTCCTTCCTGTCATCTTTATAGATTACATCACCTGCACATTGTTCTCTATATGTTCTATACATAGACACTAACTATGGATAACATATCTGCACTTGCAAGGCCAGACACTGGCACAACCTGCCTGGGAGCTCCCACCCAATATTTGAGAGGACAAATGGAACACAGGCGATGGGCCCATTTCAATGGCCCCATTTCCAGCTGCAATAATCTCTTAGTAGATTTTCAGACACATAACTTCTATTTTTACCATGTTGGTGCTTGCACTTGGGAGCAGCTGCCTGAAAGCAGCTACAAAGATGCCTCACTGTTGTCTTTCTAATTCCTTCTTAAGATTTACTTTGCTAGTGATGTCAACCAAGAGCTGACAACAGCAAAGTGCTGAGATTGTGGCTTAGCCACCTCTTCACTCTCCAGGTGCAGCCAGATTTTCTCTTCTGTACTTTTATACTACTCCTCTCCAATGAGGAGGCCTTACTCTGATGGTCAGTAGAACTGAGAAATTAGGACATCTCTTCCTTTCACAATATCCATTTCCATTCACACAATATTCGTGGGTTTAATTAAACAGATTCTAGCCTGTCAATGGCTTTTATAATCACAGAAAGCTCCCTGACTATAAGAGCCCTTACAAGATGGAGAAAACTTCTCATACAGGAATAAGAGGAATAAGACTGAAAACTCACAGCTTTTTGACCTGCTAAACAGCTTACCAAAAAGTGGATGTACTGAATAACCAGGTCTTCATATAACAAAAAGTTCATTTGATTTAATGCAAGATGCATTAATATCTTTTATAAGATTCCTTCTTATAAAAAAAAAAAAAAAAAAAAAAAAAAAAAGGAGAAAGAAAAAATATCAGAGGTTTTACCAGTAATTACTCATTCCCTAAAGCTGAAGAGAACCTGTGCCAGGAGGAGGAGGAAGAGAAATTGCAGAGATAAGCCAGAGAAAGTCTAAAAAAAATGCAAAGGAAGTGGTAAAGAAAGAGTTTTCAAAAGCATCCTTATACACTTCCCTGTAAATATCTTTCTCTGTTATTACTGGCTAAAAACTGATCCCAGTCCTGTAGTACAGCATGAAAAGATGATGAAGAATTATAAGACAAAAATTGCAGCAAAGAAAATGCAGAATTTCAAGTAGGATTCAGTCTAAATAGAAACATTTCCCTCTGAATTTCTAGTCTGATAGGTTTAAAATTTTATCATTCCATGGCATTACTAACACTTCAGCAATGTGGCATTTTATGCCATACTTAGTAACAGGGCAGGAAGAAGGAGCCTGCCAGTAACAACACTGAAGAAAGGACATGTCTTTTCTCAAAGCATCTGGTGTTCAGAGTTTGTTTAGGACCTCCAGCCAAAGTCACTTGTGGCACCGAGGTCTTGTCTATCAATGCCATTAGGCTTCTGACCTCTTTGGGGAAGGGAGACTGACAGTCATTTTTAATCCCTACCAAAGACATGTTTTCCTATGCAGCCTTTTGAGCTGTCAAACCCTGAGCCAGACCTTTCTATAGCAACAAAGCACAGTAGGAGTCATGCCTTCTGGAAGCTTGGAAGGGCAGGAAGAGAGATATGCCAGTGTCTCTCTATTTATACCTTTAAAGCCTATGAGGAGACTGGCGGGGCATGAGGACCACGGCCAGCTAGGAATTCCTTGCAGAGCTAGTATTGCTCGCAGCTCTGGACCTAGATTTCTCTGTCTAAGCTAACTGCTGCTCTCTGGAAACTACAACTTGCATATTTTGCCAATATTTTAAGACAAAATAAGATATACGGGAAGCTAAGGGATCATGTGTTTTGTTAATCAATACAGACCACATGGTATTTTCAATGGCATAGTTAAGCAACACAAAATAATCCAATAATTGTGCAGTTTAAAAAATTCCACGTGTTCCAGCCTGAAACTACCGGAAACCCATTGAAGAGACTACCAAAACTGCCCACAGAAATGGACAACTAAAGCATGACCAGCTGTGTGCAATAAAGGCATGTATTTTATACTAACAAAACCAATTTATTATACAAGGGAAAATATTTATTTGATCTAGATCTGCATAACATCTGATAAATATTTCTTAGTACATCAAGTTTTTCCCAAATGAGTCAATGTTAAGTGTTATTAATGCGTATAAATACTATTAAAAAAATCAGATTTGTTTCTGGAAGCCAGGGAAAAAAACCAAAACAAGAACAATCCTTTATAAAGAGAAGAATAATCTGTTTAAAGCATGGCTCAAGATCCAAGAAAAATAAAATATATTTAATGACAAAGCAAATCTGTTGGCATTTTATTGAGATAAAGCAAAATTTACTTTTAAATCTTCCAAAATGTGAATATCTGTTAGGTAGGTCACTAGAAACACTGAAAAGTTGTTCTAACTTTACTTTTGGGGAATTTCTTAATTTTTCCCAAAGAAAAATATGTCTTTTCAGTTTCTGAGATATATTCAGCAGATTATTTAATTCATATTTCTCTTCTTTAATGCAGCCCAAAGCAGTCAAAACTAATTTTGCACTGTACCATTTGTGGGAGCTTGACTCAGAGCTGTGCAGCAGCTCAGAACCACTTTATCTCCACGCCTCAAAACAGTCGTGGATCTGCACCCATGCCCTCATCCCAGACTGCCCTCTGGAGAAAGGCAGGGTAGTGAAATGTTAAATCAAAGCTGGGTTTATGCCTTTGTATTGACAAATTTCAGAGAACTTTGAATTAAGCCCTCAAGTGAAATATATTTCTGATTAATTATTACTAACTTACATTCTTCCTTCATGTGCTCATTTTTTAGATATTCTCTGGCAAAAACTCGGTATCTCTGATCTGTTGATTCATGAAGTTCATTTCAGTTTTCATTTTTCAGATCTGGTTGAGGGCTACAGAGTTTTTCCTAGGAAAAAAAAAAAAAAAAACAGTGTCTCTAAAGAGGACCTGGAAAAGTTGCCAATGGATGAGTATGTTGGCCCCATGAGCAGCCATTATCCTCATGAACGGCTCTTGAAGTTTGGTCCTATCCATCATGTTCTGTGCTCTGCCTTTAACAAGTCCAGAACTACTTGCTGTAAATGCAAGAGTAATAGCACAGCAGTAGACAGATGGAGGCATGATCTACTCCTTATGAGAGGTCTTATTCCAGTCCATAATTGTTAGCAGAAATAATAAATATGAAGCTATTTATTACACAATGTAGCATTTTGTCAACCTAAATCTTTTTCTTTTGGGTTTTTTTTTTCCTGCTTCATCTTAATTAGTACCTGGCCTTTACCATCTGCTGAAGAGAGATATGACAGCAAACACTAGATTATCTTCACAAGTATCTGATACAGCTAACTGCTTCATGTCAGAATTGCCTAAAATGTTTTTCTCTGAAGGAAATGATAAATCACAGCTTCTCGTTTCTCAGTACACGTTCCAAGGCAATGGTTTCCAAACTGTTTTGGACCTTGCCCCACTGTTAACTCTCAGCATTACTTACACGCCATCAATCGCCATTACTGTCAAACATTCAGCCCAGCTCCCAGGGGAGCATGGCTCGTTGTGCCAGCTACACTCCATGCCCTCACAGGCCACCATTGGGACAACCTCCCACAAACCTGCTAAGAAACAGGTTTATATGCACAGACCACAGAACAGACAGAATCAAGCCTCGCCTCATCTCTTAAGAGGAAGATCTGAGGCACAAGAAAATGTCTATCTACCCTTAAGTCCCAAAAGAAGACAAGGAATAAATGACAGCCCAGTGCTCAGATGAGCTCATTGATCCTTCCTCTTTTCATGCTGAAAGATTAATGACAAAATGCTTTTGTTTCTGCAGAGCACAGTGCAGAATCATAGAACATAGAATTATCAAGGTTGGAAAAGCCCTCTATTTATCAAGTGAACCATTAACCTTTCAGTGCCAGGTCCACCACTGAACTGCTTCCCATCTAGATATTTTTTGAACACTTCCAGGAGTGGTGATTCCACTGGCCTGTTCCAATGTCTAACCACCCTCTCAGTGAAGAAGTTTTTCCTAATACCCAATCTAAACCTCCTCTAGTACAGCTTGAGACCATTTTCTCTCAATCTGCCCCTTGTTATCTGGAAGGAGTGACTGACCTCCACCTCACTACACCCTCCTTTCAGAGAGTTGTTGAGTGATAAGGTCTCCCCTGAGCCTCCTCTTCTCCAGGATAAACACCCGCAGTTCCCTCATCTGCTCTTCACTAGAATTGGTCTCCAGACCCTTCCCCAGCTCTGTTGCCCTTCTCTGGACTCTCTCCAGCCCCTCAGTGTGAGGGACTTCTTTCAGTGAGGGACCCAGAACTGTACAGGGCTTAAGGTGTGACCTCACCAGTGCCCAGTACAGAGGGACAATCCCTGCCCTGGCCCTGCTGGCCACACCATTGCTGATCCAGGCCAGATGCCATTGGCTTTCTTGGCCACCTGGGCACAGCCTGGTTTATGCTCAGCCGCTGTCAGCCAGCACTCCCCAGTCCTTTTCCAACAGGCTGCTTTCCAACTGCTCTGCCCCAAGCCTTTAGCATTGCATGGGGTTGTTGTGACCCACAACAAGCAAAAGTTCAAAAATTGGAAAGCCTCTTGTAGGAGGAGTCTACCAAGACAGTCAACACAATGGTTGAGGCCCATGGAAGGCACATAAAGGGTACATGTTTATACACCTTTCTCATATCTCCCTGCATGCTTGCAAAGCTCATGCAGAATGTGTACTTTTTTTAACCAGCAGGAAGCTTCTAAAGGCACTGGTTTGTCCCAGACACTCATCCACTTCGATGAAGTGTCATCCCCCCCACAGCACTGGCCCCCGCTGTCCCACTCCTGCACACCGTCCCTTGTAGGACTGCTCTTTCCCTTCATGAGTCAGTGCCAGCAGCTCCAAGGAGCTGAACAAGACATTTGATTCCCTTGATTCAGTGACCATGAATGTCCTCAAACACCTGGACCTGACCCTCCTGTCAAGGGGTTTGTGTTTGAATTCTGTGAAAACAACACTGAAGTCTGCTCAAGAGGCTCAAACCCTCTTGACTGGACTGGTAGAAAGACAAAGGGGTTGCATTATGTGTCTGCTTTATGGCTAAAACCCCAAATTTTGTTTCTACCAAGCTTTCTGTAACAGATCAATGTCAAAACTTGAAAATTATGTATATGCTCAAAGAGAGGAGACACAGGGAGTTTCTTTACAGCTGGCTGACTGAGGATTGTAACTTTCTGGCCTACAGTCAACAGAGCATCTACCCGTCCTTGTGAAGCTATAAGTGTGTCATCAGGATACCACATGCTTTGATAATTACTCTAGTGGGTATTAAAGTTAATCCTGGGCTGTATAGATCACTTACAAAACACAATAACTGAACCAGAAATCCTTATGTGAGACAGTAATGAAATCAACATCTCAAAGTGCCAGCACGTCTTTGACACGTCCGGCGTAAACTGGAACCCAAAATTCCTGCCTGGAGCAGCCAGTCAGGAATCCAACTGTTCTGCGATTATGAAATCTGAGGCATGGCAGAGCAGCTTATGTCAGATCTACTGCGTACCCATAAGCCTTAAACCAAGACTTGTGAATATAACCCATGCCTTTCCAGGATTGTGAGAAGGGTCATGAGCAACTGGTGAAATTTCAGACTGAAATAGCTAATGCATCATTCAGTGGACCCAGCTCTTCTTCCTTTAAAGACCAGACACCCATCCCAGATGCACTGGTCCTACTCAGTTATATTCCCAGCATGAAATCTCCTCTTTTGCAAAAAGCCTGGAGAAAAAACATTTTAGGTTTTCTGAAACTTGTCTCAAAAAAGACACAAAGTTAAAGCCACCTCTATGAGGATGGTGGAGAGGAAAAGATATCCATCCTTCACACCCTACTGCTCTCCTTTGCTATGTCCCCGCAGCAGCTGACATATTATTGTGTTCTCACAATAACTTCTCACTATATTTTCCCTGTATTACTGGTAAAAGTCCCAAGTGACCTAAATAATAGTGCTCAGTTTAGTCCTCAGTGAACTAAATAATAATAATAGTAAACAACACGTCCCTTTAACACTTCCCTTGGATCAGCATTTTCTCTATCTTCCCTACATCCTTGTATTATAATGCACTGGATAATATACTCAATACAGAAGCTGGCCTCTAGCACTGGCTAACAGAAGCCACCATGTATCAATACTAAATATGACCACTTACTGCCACCACAGCTGTCTAGTGCTTGGACAACACTGGCTTAAAAGTGAAGAACTGCAATAACTAGGTAGCAATGCTAGAAGGTAGTTTTATGCATCCTGAGTCATCTGCAGACATGTAATTATCATCTTTGCTTAAAGATTTCCAAGCAGCTGCCTCTGCTGTACTGGATTCACCATGTGCTCTGAAAACAGTATTCAGTAATAATCCTTTCTGTATCCCTGGTTAGGTGCAAGGACCTTCCCTTAATTACAGATGAAAACTTCAGCATTTAAGTAACAGTCTGAAGCCCAAAGTAGCACAAGATGTTTAGAGAGTATCAGTTCTGTCTGTGTTTAAATTGGCTCAAATCAGCCCCAAGGTCTTGACCACTGTTTTTGAGGCATTATTTTTGCCTAAGTCCAGGGAATATAAAAGGCTATGGGTTAAGGGTAGGTAGGAAAAATTTCCTCAAAGACCAGAAGTAAAATCCTGGGCACCTCAATACTTCCTACTCCACATATGAAGCTCTTTCTCCCCATAATTAAACACGCAGAAACATCCACACCTTAAAAAATACATCTCCTTGCTAAAATAAGGTATTTTACAGGAAGAGTGTCTCATCAAGAAAAGAATAAAGAAAACATAGCAGAATCTGATTTCAGACAAATTATGAGTCTCACTGGGTAACACAAGATGGAACAGAGTTCATCTAACCATAAAATCTCTTAGAACTACAGAAAACAAAGGCCAAGCCCAAGCCCAGACTGTGGAGGTGAGAATATGGAGAGGACACAGCTGTATTAGCAGCAGCTGGGGGAGCTGAAGCACACAGTGGCCTTTGGGAGCAGAAGAGGAGATGCATCACCCCAATGGTGCAGCCTGTTCCTGTAGGAGCTAGTAAGGAATTACAATTTCCACACTGGGTTATATACAATGGGTATATCCACCCTTTTCTAGCAAGGAAAAGATGTTCTTTCAAAAGTGATCCATTCAATATGAACCCAAAAAGGCAGACCTCTGTTTCTAATATCACAAAATAAGTGTGATTCCAAAATTCATACATGGCTCTAAGAATTTAAAGGGTTTGGAGTTTTATTTCTTCTATTTCATAGGCAAACAGAGGTTGTAACAGGCTTAAAATTTTCTGTTTGGTTAAGCCTGAGAGTCTTTTAAACCATGTTCTCTGACAGTGTTATTTCCACTGCCTTTAATAATTTTAATAAGTCTGATTATCCTATTCTTCAGATTTGAAGGGGAGGTAATTCTCAGTGATCTCTGAGTTTCAGTGCCACTAAGACTAAACAGTTATTAATATTAATCCAAACAAGCCCTAAAGCCCCTTCAAACTGAGCTTAAAACCACAGCAAATAGACAAATTAGCAGGAACATTGGAATTAAATGGCTATTTTGGTTAGAATGTCAAACTGAGAGGACAGGAAATAAATCTTCATAAATCCTTAAACAGGAAGTTAAAAGAGTTATGTAGGTAGTTACAAATCATATGAGCAAATTTTTGCCTGCAGCAGTAAAATCAAATTTCAGTTGAATATACATTTTAGTACTGAAGCAAATTACTGTTTATGTCTAGATCACAATCTCAAGGCTAGCAAAGGCTTCTTCCCTACATTTCTGTTGCATGAACACTAATCTGTTTCTTTCTGCCTCCCCACAGAAATTATAGACTTCAACAAGTCAATCTTTGAGAGAAATGTCTAGTAGTTTACTCTCCCAGATGTACGTGTGTATGTATGTGTATACATATATCACAGCTTAATTTCCCTGAAACTTGTCACAAAATGGAACATTAAAATTTCAGTCTGAAATTTAGCCTGTAGAAACTAAAGAGATTAACCTTGCTCCCCATGCAAGATTTTTGCAGGAATTTGTAGGCTCAGGGCAGCATCAAGCCAGATAGCCTTATTTCCCTTCCCAAGAAAATATATTGTCTTAAATATCAGGTCTAGTGTTTGCCCTCAGCTGTCCTCTCTGCTGGAGGCTCCTGGAAGTGTGAAAAATACCTTGGATTTCTACAAGAATTGCACAATCCAGGCAGTTTCCTAAAAACTGCTGAGCCAGAAGTTACCCTAAAATAGTACATGTGATCACAACAAATACACTCAAAGCAAGGGAAAGCAATTTGTGAAGCCGTCTCTGAACCCTCCCCTCTGCAACAGGTGATCAGAGCATATCTTTGCTATTACTAACACCTGGTAGAATTTCTAAAAATCCATAATCTACAATTCTCTTGGCAACCGCATTCACACATCCACTTTCTCTGGGCAACCTGTGCCAGCGTCTCACCAGCCTTACTGCAAAACAATTTGTTCATATGTCCGATCTAAATCTACCCTCTTTCAGTTTAAAACTATCAGACCTTGTGCTGTCACTTCAAGCCCGGATAAAAAGTCTATCTTTCTTATATGCCCTCTGTGTTGGCTGAAGAGCCTCTCAGCCTGTCCACTTTCGCCCTTGCAAAAGTGCAGCCCTCAGATTACTTTGAGGAAATGATTATTCCCCTCCTAGCTACAACTGTTCTCCTGCGTAGATATGACTACGTATATCCCGTCCCACTCATGCACCACCCCAAAAGTCAAACTCTGATTCATATCCTTTCCCAGGGGCTACTTTAAAAATTCCTGGCCATGATTGCCATGGGAAGACTGTTTGCCTTCAGGCCATGAAAAAGTTTTGTTACCCTGTGTATTTTTACATGATA
Source organism: Pyrgilauda ruficollis (assembly GCF_017590135.1). NCBI lineage: Eukaryota > Metazoa > Chordata > Aves > Passeriformes > Passeridae > Pyrgilauda > Pyrgilauda ruficollis. The sequence continues at coordinate 337,012 of NW_024508988.1, read as the reverse complement.
TGCCTGCCTGACTTTCAGAAATAATAGCAATCATTCACTTTGGGGCTGCTTCACAGGAAAACAGTTTGGCAAAAGTAAGTACCAAGTGGAAAACAGATGCTAAAATTGGTTGGCTGGTTCCCCAGCCACCTATGGCTCCATTAAAAGGTGCACACAACTGTTATGGTCATCCTTGTAGCAGTGGGGCTCTGTATCAGTCCAGCATAGCCAGCTGCATCTGTATTTTCTATCACTTGTCAAATCAGAGTGCAAATTTGTCTTTCTCAAAGCTAAATAGACAGTGTCTTGAGTCACTGGTGGCTGAGACCTCTTTCTCCAGCTTGTTATAAAAATCCAAGCAAGATTTGCTCATTTTAAATGAGCCACTCTCCACATACACACACTTCAATGGGCAACCACAAACTTTAGAGAGATTTTTGAGCAGGCCTGGAACATTATTACTGTATGCAGATTATTTCATAAAAGTGAAATCCAACTTAAAAGTACAGCTACTCATGTCCTCCTTCTCCAGCTCTTGCTCCATTCAGCTGAGTTTTGCATACAGCAGGAAGTGATTCAGAAAATAATGATTTTCTGTGGTAACACGATCTGGAAAAGCATCAATTAAATTATACCACATCAGTCAGTGCTCACTTACAAGCTCCCCAAAGCAGATGCAGGCAGAGGCAAAGCACTCTGCTCTGGAGGAGTTCCTGATACAGGATTTCACAGGAAAGCAGTAGCATTGGTCCCACGGTCTGAAGCCATCTACTCTGGACAATTTCAGTTTTGCCTCTTTATTATGTGAGGGAGAGAAGATACCCAGCTGATCTCTTAGTAAGGCAGGGAGAGGCTCTTGCTTACCCCTGCAGGAAGGATAAAGCTTTGTAGCATGAGAAACACTGCTTTACTTATGTCCTTCTGCATAAATTAAAAGAAAAATGTTATGCAAATACATCCTACAGTACCAAAGATATACCCAAAATATAACTTACTATTGGGAGATATAATTTTAGGTCTTGTACTCAGCATATATTAGAACATACAGTTCTGCATATTTTCATCATTTTCTTGATTCACAGATGAACAGCAAACTTCAGAAATGTTATTTTTAGGGGGAAAAGAAGCAGACAGACAATTTCACATCGATCTGTAGAAGACAAAAATACATTCATGGCTTTTTCAATAATTATCTAAGGATTACATCTGCTCTAAGTCCACAGTTAAGAGTTAAGGGACAGAACTGCAGCTACTAGTGACTTCCCAGTAACTGAGGTGACTTACACTGCTTATCCAGGGAGAAGAACTTACACTTCTTTGCATTTAGATATAAGGAAGGAAAAGGATGCAGGCTCTGACAGTTCTTTGTACTCATCTAGTGCTATACTCTAACCAGACAGCCAGCAGCTAGAGCAGACAAGGTAAAAAATCTTCAAGAGTGCCACATGTGCAAGCACTGGGTGCCCAGACTGGGATACCATGAGAAAATTACTTTCTCAGCTCATACAGGTCTTATGTCTGTCTTCACTTCCCAAGCTACTCTTGGCTGTAATCTTAAAGAATTTGCTTATGCCATTGTAGATTTTCGTGGAGTTGTCTTTTTTCCTCCCAGCTCATTTTTTTCATTAGCCTTGTTCGTTATCTACCATCTGTCTCTTCTTTTTCCTCCTGACCTGACTGATGTGGTTATTACTAGAAAACTTCTTCATTCTGTAACAGGCATTTGAACAATTGTTCGCATTATTTACTTTGGGAATTCCAGTAGTCCAAAAATAAAAGGATCAGATTCTGATACTGGCTAAGCTTATGTAAGCCCAGAATAACTCTACTGATTTGAGGAGAATTTGCCTGGATTTACATTGGTATGAGTAAGATCAAAATCTGGCCCAGAGTTTCTATTTCTTCAGTCACATTAGAATTCAACAATCAGGCAACCCTGGATGCTAATGGTTTGACTAAAACCAGAGACAGGGTTTTTCACAGAGGCTGGCACTTTATGGTCTTTTCCAGCTATGGAACATCAGCTGTCTCACCCATGACACTTCTGTTTAGTGAAGAAATTTAAACCTCCAGCCTAAATTCCAATTCAAAAGTTAAAGCTGCTACTAAAGAGCTGATATAATTTTTTTATAATTTAAAAGCCAGCAGCCTACTACTGGTTTGGGCTCCAAATCTCATTTGTAACAGCTACACACTGGCTTTAAGTTTTGCTGAATCCTCCCCTTTGAGGATCACTTGCAAACACCCAAGGGGTGTTTCTATCCCAAGGGACACAAACTGGCTTTGCTGTAAATAAGAATTGGGCACTTCACATGTAGCATTTATTTTGCTGTTTATTGTCAGCAATTCTCTGCAGCACACTGATTTCATCTTCTGTATGAGCTGCATGCAGTTGTTTGGCTTCTGCTATTGAGACTTTTGTCCTCTGTTGACTTTGCTTGTCTCAGGGCATGCTATTCTGGCAGAGGCACCAGGGTGTGCATCACCAGCCTTGCCTTGTGTTTCCCCATCACACACAATTTCCCTCAGGGCAGCAGCAATTTTCCTGCAGTGCTGGCTGTGGACATCAAGAGCTTTCACACTGTGGAGTCACTATCCATAGCAGACTCTAACACTGCACAATTGAATGCCACTGAAGCCACTGGAGCACCATCAGACTGTAGGTCAGCAGAGTTTGGGTAGCAGCTCATTCATCCCATTGCATTATGTAAGGCATGGTCGCTACCCATTATTGTTGCACTGGGTGATAGTCCCCGTAAGAAAATTACATTTCTCCCTGCTGATTTATTCACAGCACTTTGAAATCAGTGGAAAACCAATGACACCCTGCAATTTTTATTTTAGCTAACTGGCACAGCCATCTTCAGAGTTTAAATCAAGAAACTTACTGTAGCTGAAACTATCTAAACTGAGATTCATCAACATGGTAATATCATTTTTAGCTTGCTGCCTGAGGGCACATAACTGACATTTTGTCTATATAAAGTATTGGCGTTCCTCATATGTCAGAGTTTAAACCACAGAAAGAATCTTCTGGCAGATTCTAACAGAAGTTCCCAGAGGCAGCTGAAACAGTCTATTATCTGTGTGTGCCTGTGTTGACTAAAAGTTACACATAGGCTGCACTCCACTGTCCAGCCAGCAAGACACAATGCCAGCCTTATCCCTGCAGCACTTCAGAACAGGAGCACCAGAGCTGCTTTCCCACATCCATCACAGGAAGAGCTGCCCTCTGCCAAACCCAGAAGGAGCTGCACAGGGAGCGCCCCATACCCTCACCACAGCTCTGGAAGTTCACCACACTGCTCCAGCCACTTGACAAAAGGAACTAGGATTGTATGGAGATGGAGAACACCATGACAGGTCACCTACCAAATTATTTTTAAATGTTAGGGACTAGTGAAGGGTAGTTCATGAAGCAGCTTGTGCTGAAAGTGCCAAGAAGCATGTTCCTAACATCATACACTTGATTTTTTTTTTCCATTCCAAGATAGCCCAAGGCCTAGAAGGGGTGGAATTTTTCATCTATACTGGTTTCTTAGTGCTGCTTGAAAGAGCTCTTTTAAGTGTTTGGAGCTTGTTTTTCAAATCCTCACTTTCATACTTGTAAAGCTAGGATGCAAATAATAAAATCTATGCTCTGCTCTCACCAGAGAGAGCAGTGTTTATCCTTGCGCTAGTTTTTATAGAAAGAGCTTGAATGTCTGTTTGCACTAGTAAGTTCTGTGATTTTAATTATGAGAAAACTAGTCAATGTAATGGCTCATTTTGGCTCTTCTATTTAGAACCCCATGAGATTAAAATGACCAGAAAGGTTTAATTAAACAGACACTTTCTCCCCAAGTCAAAACAGCAGTGTTTTAGAACAAATGGATCTCTGTTATTAAGACCAGAATTTCATTAAGGGTTTTTGTGTAAAACATTTTAAGTCATACCAGAGCTCTAGCTACTGTTCTTCTGGCATTAAAAACAAACAACAAAACAGTCTTACAGTTACCCTGAATTTAATTTAGATACATAATAAATTGTATTTGTATTTTCAGTGAGGTTTAATGCCAAGAAAGATTTGCCACAACTTAGTCTCTGGCTCATGGTTGAAATAAGTCCCTACAGATAAAACTGTTAAGCATGTGGAAAGCTTAGCCATATTTAAGGAGAGAAGAATAATGCTTGTTTGTGCTTTGCTCCATTTTTTTAATATTAATGAGATGCATACTTCTTGTTTCAAGTATTAGGCAAACTTGACACTGAGAAAATTCTATTTTACCGGGCAGTTTTCCATATTCTGGTCAAACACCACAGAAGAGTATAACTTTTTCTATAGGTGTATGTCCTCACATGCAATAAAATACTTAGTTGAGATGCACAGCATTTTTCCCATTGTTCAAAGCCATGGTACTGTTTTCTGCCTGTTCCAGTATTACATAGCTGCTGTCCTTCCTCTGCAAACATTAAGTTCATCTTGAGGGTAGGCTCAAGTGGTTGACCTATAACAAAGTAAACACACGTAGCTCAATCAGATGAGCTCAACGCATGCTTGTGTGAGGTTGCTTGACAGTCTGGGGTCTGTGAAACAAAATGTGTAGCTGCAGCAGTGCAAGCTGCTCCAGAGGAGAATAGTTTACATGAAGGCAAAGCAGAATTTAGATTAATATCCTCTGGTACAGCGATGTTGCAACTTTGTCCGGGATCACTCACCTCACAGAGCTTCATTTCACAGCCCCCAGGGTGGTGAAAACCACACTGTCTGCTCGCTTGAGCACTCCTTCCTTGCCCATCTTCCTCTTTAGCAATTATTCTGGGCTATTTTCTGCTCTAGACAGATTCTCAGCAGCACCAAGGTCGGGCACATAAGAGAGGGAAGAAATAAAAGTTCTAGAGGCTGTCCACAGCATCACCCCTTACTTCCACAATAATGGGGAGGACATCTCCCAGGGTCTAGTAGGAAACGTTCAAGTGTAGTTTAACTTTTCCCTCCAAAGTCATTGACTCAGGAGCAAAAACACAAATATAAAAAGCTGTAGTAGAATGGATCCACAAGTCACATTAACAGTTCTGTGGCTAGGCTGGAAATCCCCTGTCCAATCCAGATTGGCCCAGTGCTCAAGTCCCACCTCACACCCATTCCAGCTATACCGACCACGTGCCCCTTCTCAGACTTCCCTTGTCTCCCCCAGACAAGCCACTCCATGGCTTTGCTCATGCCAAGGGGACTGAAGCAGAATGGCCATGGTATTTACAGCCACGATACTGTTCTCCCCACTTGTTTGTCCTCTCCTTTTTCCTTTTCTACCTGTATTCACCTGCAGCATCTGTGCCATGTTGCAAAACTCAGCACACATTTTGGTGCTTTTAGCACATGGAAGTAAAAAAAAAAAAATTCCTGCACACACAATGGTTCAGTTTGAAGAGACAGAATTCAAATTGCACCTGCATTTAATTGAGAGCCAAATTTTCAAGCACCAGTTTCTCCTGCCATGGGTATGAAAGAGAGCACACAAGTCACTGTCTGCAAGGCAGCACCATGTCTAAGCACATCAAGCTTCAGATGCAGATAGGAATTTACTCCAAGACAGTTGCAAATGAAAGTGGAAATCTCGTACTGCAAAACTAACTCAAATTTTTATATGTCATAAATGATCACATCAGACCCAAATTTGTTCACAGTAATTCAACATCCTATATACTGAGTGATGACTGTACCTCTGGTAAACTTGAAAAGGAAAAGGTCAGTAACTTATATGAAATAATTATTCCCTGCATGCAGAAAACAGTTGTTTTCAGCATCTAGAGTCAATACCTGTCGCTGGTTATCTGCAGAAGGGTTTTTTCTGTATATTGAGTTGATCAAAATGCAGATGTGAACACTGTTCACATCTAAATGGAGCTTCTTTTTACATTTCATTTCTCTTTTCCTTCAAGAATTTTTCATTACAATGTAAAATTATTACTATATGATAGCTGGTGGTATAATATTTCAAACCCACCAGAAGTTAAGATTCCAGCTCAAAAAATAATGTAAGTTAATGCATTTTTGAAACAGAGCTTTTCTGGCAGGAAAGCTTGGGGTAAGCTAAGGGCTAATGACCACAGCCAATAATCAAGAAGTCCAGTTTCTCTAGCACACGTTTCAGGGCTAACATTCAAGGTCTGACTGGAACTGCTAAAAGTGAAGGAAACACAAAACATATTGTTAAGTTAAATACATAAAAGTAGACAACATCCTAACAGCCACTATATTGTCTAGCTTCCTATGTCTTTGTGTAGTAAGAGAAGCCTGGCCCAGGATGAGAATTCCAGCGCTCATCCTGCACAGGGAACAGAGAGTCCTGCTCCCACAGCAGTGGGGCATAGCAGTCTCTCCCGTGCCCTTCATTCAGGTGGTGTTTATTCCTGCTGTCAACAGCAGCAGCAGCATGTTGACAGTGTCACCAAAACTGTTTTGACTTGCTGCAGAAGGAATAAACAAACTCACTGGATTGGGAACTACACCTCTCCACAAAATCCATCCTGCAACTCCTATGGCATTACCAGGCTCCTATCTGCACTCCTGTGTATTTTAGAAGGGGGGAACACATGTGTGAGCATGTGCATTATTCTGCAACTTAGGTTCAGAACATTCAGCAATTCACATTGTTACTGGAAATGTAACTGTTGAATTTCTAACAGCTTGGAATCAATTGAGAGTTAAAGGTCAGTTTGCATCAGGTTTTCTATTTAACGAGTAAAACTTCAGTGCTCAAAAATATGTCTCATTCAAATGAATGTATTTAATCCAGCAGGTTTATTTCAGAGCAGCAATGCTTTGAAAGCTACAAGCATGATAGTTACTGTCCTATCATAAGGAAAACAAAACCCAAGTGCTGTCCTGAGAGGTTTTCAGGATTTTATCACCTATACATAAGTCAAACATTCTTTTAAAGGAACTGCCTTAAAATAGAAAAGCTATTTTAATCAAACTCCTGGACTGCATTATCCTGTTACCTGTGTCCAGCATTAGAACTCTTTTTTCTTTTAATAGATATTTTTTCTTAAAACATCCTGATCACAAATGACCTTTGGTTTTTTAAGTAAAACACAATGGAACAACTTAGTCCTGCTCCTCCTCAGGTCAGCTGCCACTCCTTGCAGCACAGAGCATCCCAGCCTGTGACATGCACAGGCTCTACCCTGCAAAGCCATTTATTTCACCTCCCCCAAACGGAGTTCATAGACAAGGGGTGGCTCCCAGTCCCTCTGAGGATCAGGGCCAAGAGATGCTTTCCAAATGATCCACAATAGAATGGCTCGGCATGCAGCAGCCAGCTGACAGACGAGAGTCCTGTGGGAACGAAGCTCTCGGTTCTGATTTACAGAGTGAAAGGGCAGCAGTATCTCTGGCATCTTTGGGCAGGGACTTTCAGGGATGAAGTAGCAGCTGCCCAGTCTGCATAAATTTATGAACGGGTGAGACAAGCAGGCTACTATCTGCTGGCCCTTTGGAGAGTGAAAGGTGTGACCAGATTGCAGAGAGAAAGAGCTCAGGTTCAAACCCTGAAGGGCTGCACAGAGTCTGTGGAAAGCAAATTACCTCAAAGGATATACTGAAACCAAATGTAAGCAAAGATGTACAGTAGTATTCAGTAGTGGCTGGTGGAGCCCTGGAAGCATGTGCAAAACAAATTATGGCAATTTTTTTTCTATGCAGTAAACCAGCATGAGAGGCATTACAGTTTAAAGTCTATAAACATACTGTTGTCAGGGAAAGGTGCACAGGTAAAATAGCTTTTTGTTAACTTGCCTTAGTCTAGAGAATATCTCAACTAAATCTAAAGATACTTTGTGTCAATAGCTATGAGAACCCTTTACTTTTGTTTTGGAATTTATTTTACTTGCTTTGATATTTATGTTTTACCATGACACTTTTGAACAAAAACTACTAATTACATCTCCTAATGCAATAGCTAGGAGATGCAACACTTACTTAACTTGCAAAAAATATCAGATACTGGATATAATTTAAAAACATCTAATCAAAGAATTTACTATTGTAGTGTAAGGAAGACACGTCAGCCAGCTCAATTTATTGCAAGATACCCAGATAAAACAAATAAACAGTCTAGTATTTCAAATGGCAGGGCTGCGGGTCCAGGAAACACAGTGCTGATACTTCTGAAAAGGTTAAAGTTAGAGCTCATCCCAGGAAAAACTAATTACATTGGTTTTTCAATGGTTTTAACTGGTTTTTCAATGGTTTCATTAGTTTTCTCAAACATTCACTCTTGCCCCTGCAACTGTGCTTCTCTGGTAAAGTTTCTTAAGAAATACGACCTAAGAGAGAAGATGGGCAAAAGAGTGCAGATTCCCAAGCAATTGCTGGAAGTGTAATCAAGATTAAGTTTCCAGATCATCTAGTCCCTGATACAGCATAGAGGAAGAATAAGAATTTTAAAACAAAGCAGCTTATGAATAACATCTAGTACCACATCAAAACACAAAATTTTCCTGCAAAAAGCATGAAGAGATGTAAAGCAGAAGCCCAGAAGACACACAACAACCTGAAGTGTGATCCACAAAGGAGAACCTGAAAGGCATCAAGGGGATGAAGGGGCTCAGATGAGCAAGGATTGCTAGCCAAGGGGCTTCAAGATTTTCCGCACTCAGGGCAGCAAGAAAAATTACATTCCCAACCCAGAGGAAGTCCTAGACCACAGAGAAATAAACGCAACTTATAACAAACAGGAGCCAGCTCCTCTGAACACTGTCACAGGCTCCTTGTGCTGTCAGTCTAAACTGAGTTAGAGACTTAACAATTTTCTACATTTCAGGGACTTAACTACAGACTTATTCTCTATGCAGAAGTCTAGGATTAGGTGTCTTCCCAAGTAAAATACCAGGAATACAGCTGTTTACCATGTTTTACACTAGGGTTTAATATTATCCTTAATGACCACAGATTACAGTAAAAACTTGTCTATTAACCAAAATTTCAGATAATTTCCAGAAACTAATCAGCCATTTCAGACAGATCATTATCTTTGCAGTCACTCTCCCTCTTCACAGATTGCAAGTCACAGAAAAACTCTTGCATGGAGGACTGCTCAAATTGTGTATGCCAAGTTAACTCTAAATCTTTCAGGAAAACAGATATAGCTGTGATGAAGCCAAGGGGGTGAACTACTCCCATGTGTTTCTCATTTCCTAGTCAGCACAATCTGCAGTAGAAACACAGAGAGCAGACAGAAGAATGCAGAAATTGTTTCAGCTTTAGTGCTTGTACAGGCAGTTATTGGGAGTGCAGCTGTTGAAAGATGAAGGCATTTCTCTTCCCTTTGCTTGTCAGACAGGTGATGACATCCCAAGGAACCTTACCTGAGAGATTGCACACTCATAAGACCACTATTAGCATTTGTCTTCTCAGGTGTCATCAGCTTTGCAATAATTCATTAACTTGGTGATCATTAAATACTTTCTGCTATGCTCAGGGCCTTTGCCCTTGCATTTTCCCATGCACCTGTGCTGCCTTTCCCCTGGAGCCAGGGAACAAGCCAAGATCCACATTTCTCCTTCGGCTATATCTTCTTCTGTGAAAAGCTGCCTGCAAATTTTCTGCCAAGAAAACCTGGCAGAGCTGAGACCAGAAGAAGCACAACTAAGTCCCTCTAGCCTTTGTACTGTGGGGAACTATGGAGGAAGGAATATCTGTGTATATGTTGCATATGTGTGTGCAGTGTAGGCACAGAGCAAGGGCTGGACAAGAGGAGCATTTATCCCAGGGCACTGCTCAGAGGTGAAAACTTAGGCCAGAAACACCTCAGAAATTAGGTCAGCAAGTCATTCCCAGCAGTGGAAGATTTGGGGAGGGAGGGGCTTTCTGAGCCACAGGGCACTGACAGTCAAGTATGTGTGTTTCTATACGGATGCAAGCGTTTATAGCAGGCAGCCCAGAATGCAGAACCAATGCTGTGTGTGAAAAAAAAGCTTCTGAGGACTCTTCCAACGTATATCCAAGCATGGGAAAACAGGTCCTCTCTGTTATGAGTAGAAAAAGTTGTCCATTTTTTTTAAAGTTGCAGATTTAACAGGTTAAATCACTTGCTGCTAAGTTGGAGTTTTACCTACTTGTTGTTAGCAGTTTCATGTTGTGATCACGTGTTGTTAATAATTTTTCTTTAATTACCTGTTGTTGATGGTTAGAAATCCCTCTTTGTCGGGTATCACTCTGCTGCTTCCTGGAAAATGGCACCCAGGACTGTGAGGAGGAGGAGGTGACATCGGGGCTGGTATGCAAATGTAGAAACATCTCACCAAATCTAGCAGGAAAAACCCCTAAAACAGCCATGGAGCCACCATGGAATTAAGAGATCTAAGCGATGTCTAGAGGTGAGGAACTGAATCCAGTGTCTGCTAAGATCCTTTTTACCTTTCACCCTAACCTCAAAGGATATCGGCAAGAAAGAGGACCTCGAATGTCAAACTAAAAAACTAGAATTTCCCCAGCTTTGCCTGCATACTAGCAGACACAGCTGCACTCATGCATCTCCTCTGTGCTGCTGGTGCCACTCCTGGGAGCAGCAGCAGCAACAGTGTGCGTGCGACCCATTGGCTCTCCCCACCCGAGCTGATTTTTAATAGAGGCATTAAAAAAAGGAGAAAGATCTCCTGCCCTATTTATTTCACTCTCTACCTACTTTCACCCAAGCCTGCTTGGCAGAGATGCCTCCTTCGTGACACCTCTGGTTTCCTCTAACACCAGTGATGACACACAGAGCTGGTGCTCATCTCTTAGCTAGGCCAGATTGCTCTCTGGAGAGGTTGTACCCTTCATGAAATACTGAAAAGGCATCTGGAAAACTGGTTTCTCACTTGGGCACCTAAGCTGCCTGACAAAAATTAGGCAGAGGGGGATTAATTCACAATACCTCTCCTCACATCTTTTGGTGGGAGTTTCCCAAAATAAAGCAACTTCAAAGGGGTAAGAGTGTTCAAGAGGATCAGTGTTAAGCATCTGTGTGTATTTACCTTAATTCCATTCCTCTGGTCACTCTCTCCCTCACCAAAAAAAAAAAAACCAAAAAAATAAAAAAAAAAAAAATAAAACCCAAACAAAAAAACCCTACCACAGAGAAAACTGATTAAGATCCATAGCCACCTTAGTACAAAGTAGGGAATGTGCTAAGGACTATTGGAATTTTCATAAAGGGAACAGAGATGAAATTATGTGTTCAGGAGATTCAGTACCAAACAGTTATTTGAGTTTGGGGCTTCTTTTTCTTTCCTTTTTGTTTTGGAGGAACATTAAATGTCATGGGTTTGGCTTTTCTCTTTATTTGACAGGTGGGGGAGGGCAATAGTGGGTTTTTGGTTTTGTTTAAATTAGTGATTTGTCTTATATTGCCAACACAGAGGTAAGTGCTGGAGCTGTGAACAGAGAGGACTGGTGCCTGCACCTTCATTCCCATGATCCAAGGAGCAGGTGCCCTCAGCAACACCCCTGCTGGTACCCAGGCACAAGCTCTTCATGTCTCTGATGAAGGCATCATTGAAGACCAAAGACTGGCAGAGGAGCGGGCAGCAGGTTTTAAGCACAGAAGAGAACCTATAAAGTGAGAGGTGAGAAGCAGTGGGTGGAAGGGTCACTCAGAGTGGGTGGCAGGGGATGATTACAGCACATGGAGAGAGTGAAACAGGGAAAGCTGCAGTATGGAAAAGTGAGAGCTGCTGTGGCCAACCTGAAACAGTCAAGTGTCAAGGAACATTGAAGTAGCAAAACATCACTGAAATTTTGACAATATACTGGGATCAGAATTTGGCTTGTGTCCTGGGTTGTCAGGAAGTCTCCTTCACTTCAGGAACAGATTGTTTGGTACCCTGGGATTGTTTCTGAATTATTTGGGATAAACTGGCTTTATGTCAAAAACTACCTTGATCAAATCTTCCCCACATTTTCCTCATATGTTGTACTGTTCTGACACAAGATGCCCATTCCTATAGCAAAAGATGATTCCGAGTTTTTTTCCTTAACAAAAAAAAGCCAGTGTTCATTTCCACTTTAAAAATTCAAGTTTGGCTTTGAAAATTCCAAGAAAATAAATTCATGGATCTGAACAAAGAGCCTTTAACAGCCCCCACCATATCATATGTTCTCCCTGAGGAGACCTGCCAGTTTTTCCCCAGGTTCTTTCTAAAGGTCCTAGAAGAAAAATGCAAAGGGAAACATAATTAAGGAAAGCTGTGGGGAAATTACCCTTTTAACCAATTTCCAGAAAAATTAATTCCTTGGGATCTGACCTAATAATTATATAATTTTTATTCCTGCACAAGAGTGAACTTATTCTTATAAAAATAAAGGATTTATCTTGGTTTCCATTTCTCATTTCCATTCCCTCAAGCAAACCATAAGTTCTGGAAAGCCTGATACAAACTCTCAGAGAGTACAGGTGAGTTACTTTATGGAAAGAGTGATGTTGGGAGAGGATGTGAAAACAGGTGAATGGGAACCAAGGGATTGATTTAACCAAACGTAATAATAATTTTGCACAGGAAATAGTTTGTGCACAAAGTGGAGCTATCCCTCATCCAGCAGCACCACACTGACTCTGGAAGGAACTGGTCACTCAGGAAATTGTCACAATGAAATCAATGAAGTACTGCTGGAGTAAGAAGAGCAGACAGAGTTCCCAATATTGATTTTGTATTAACTTTTATGGGAGAAGATAATTTGAAACTTTTGAGGAAAATTTACCAACAATTGTAGCACCCAAGATAGACAACATAATTTTGGGGTTTGTTGCAAATTTTAATGTTTCTGTCAGTTTTTTGGACTGACCATATCTTTCTGGTAAAAATGACTAATCATACTTGGGATTCTTTCATACCTTCCCCCATTTTCCACCACCATCCACCTTCCATCATTACTCACCTTTACATTTCTTTGTTTCAGTTTGCTGATTAGTACTGTCTATTCTTTTCAATTCTCCTGCACAAAAGCAGTGAAAATATAACTTCACGCTGAGACACACGAATATTCAGGAACCAATTCTGCAAGAAGCTTCAATAAATCTAAGTATGCTAGCCATCCTTGGCTCAATGTTTCACTCCAATGCTGAACTGAGATCCTAAACCTAATCTTCAGATTAATTCCTTTGAAGCTCATATACATCATTGCCCTTCCTAGTCTTACTGACTGTGGGGAGCTCAGGGGTGTAGGCAAGATCATGTAGGAACAGGTCCCCCACACTTTTCCTTGCTACAGGAGAGAGAGGTCTATGCACAATCCATGCAGAGATTTCATGAAAAACAGGGCAAGAGTACTCTTACTGAGTGATTGTAAAAGTAGCCTAGTATAAATAAAATGTGCCAGTTTGCATTTTCATCCCAGACTACAGCCCCAAGTTTTAAGAATTTTTTTTTGCTAGCTGCTGAAGATTTTCATATGGGTAAGTTCACAGCTTCATAAATCATTGTTATGCTTATTTTGCCTGTGAGCTACTTTCTCTGAATTTGTCACAAGACATAAAGTTTCTGCTCTGTTAAAGTGTAATCATAAATGTTTCTTTCTGAACACAGAGACCAAATAAATGCTTCTAGTTTCAGTAATAGTGAAGTTTTCCCAATATAAGCTAGTATGTTGAAGCAATACAAGCTCATAGCTAGCACACAATATAACCAGTTTATTTAAAAAAATAAAACAAACACTGCCATAACTCCACCTTTGCAAGGAGAAGAAAAAGTATCAGTTAATTGTCACTACATGATGACTTACACATAAGCAAGAAGCTGGAGATTTATAGCCCAGTTGTTCTCATAACCAAGCCTAGTGGCACTGTCTCTCTGCTCATCCTAACAGAAACATCTGCCTAACCACCAGAGCTAGGGATAACCAGTGCTATCTGACATTCCAGTGGTTTACAAGGACAATGCACTTACAGCTGCAAATCTGCTACAAGCAAACAGCTAAATACTCTGCTGAATGCATCACAGTCATTCAGATTACTCAGATGTTTCCTCCTATCCTCAGTAACAAGGTAACATGGATCTTGATCCAAAAGGATCAAGCTTCTGCTTCTTATCTCATAAAATTTGATGGGGTTTGGTATATGGGTTTTGAGGCATTTTTTTTAACAGCTTTTCCTGGCAAAACTTACAAGATAACAAATACTTCTAAAAGACCCTCCACGTGCCTTGTGCCAACATCTGACAGCAGAACTCAAATTCAGAAATACAGGAAAAGCCCTTGGGAGAGAGAATCCAAACAGTAAAGCTCACCACTTTTGCAAAGTGTTGCTGCTGGTTCCAGTTCTCCCTCTGCATGATTTGCTCTTCTTGGCTGCTTTCAGCATAGATTAGTAACCTTCAACCCTGACAAATATGTTGCCCTCATGCTTTTATGATCTCATAATCTCTCAGAAGGTGCCACATTCTGAGATTAAATACACCAGAATCCCAGTGGCAGCATAATAGAGATGCAGCTGTGATTAATGCCAATTAAAACAGTAGCAGCATGTGACAGCTGTTACAATTACTGTTAATTAGCAAGTTTGAAACCCTCTCTTATCAGGCTCCACTTCAAAGCATGAGACTAGAATAGGTCATGAGTTCATGATTCCTTAGTCCTTTGAATGACTTTCTGCTAGAGAACTACTACATGAAAGGCTTTACCAGAAAAGCTTTGCATGATCTGTGGGTATTTCCCTGGAAAATGGCTTGTAAAGAATAAAGGAACTTCAGCTATGGGGTGAATTTGGGCACAGGACACTGCCCAGATGAACTCTTAAACACGGTTTGCTTACAGTGCTCCCCCAGCATGTTAAATTTCACCTATAAATATACAAGTTAAACAATCCAAGTAGGTATCTACAATAAAGTCATGCAAATACCAATCGAGAGAGAAGATTGCTCTTAAACCCTACTTGCCACATCTCACACCAATTTTAGAAACGTGGCATCTTCTCCCCTTCTCCCACCACAGCAAGAAGTGAGCCCCTGCTTAGGATTTGTTTCTATCACACTGGGAGGTCTGCCTCAAGCACGTGCAGACATGCTGGCTGCACCTATCCCAGGAAAATAAACACTGCGGGGATGCTGCCAGGACCAAACATTGATGCTATCACCCTGGTAGAACAGTCACTGGCATGCTGGGACCCATGCTGTCCCAGGAAACATCATCCCACATGGGTGCACAAGTCCACAGGGGCCAGGAGCCACACCCTGCAGCCACCCCCTCTGGCAGGAGTGAGTAGGATGTGGTCAAAAGGCAGCAGTTAGCCCCCAGGTTAAAGAACAGACCTTGGCACTGGCTCACAATAATTCTAATAAACACAGCAATTAGGGATAGCTTTAGCTACATTGCAGGAGCAGGTTACCTGGACTCCAGCACAAGGTGGGCATGTCTTAGGCCCCGACAGACCTGCCCTACCCAGGTAGCTCCCGGTTGTTACCTAAATCAGTGTCTCACCTCTTGTCCACCAGTTAACTCATGGTAATACACATCCCATGGGATGCAGGAATGGCAGATCTAGTGTTGGATGTCAGTGCAGACCAGAAGAGCCATCCATGTCCCCAGAACAATGAATTCACTACAAACTTTAACAATCTTAAATAAAGAAAGGCAATTAATCCTTTCAATTAATCAAAGCTCTTTCAGGCAATGGCTGAATGCTGCAAGGATCTCCTGCAGGCCTAGGGATGACCAAGGGCATTTGACATCACACAGGAGCAGGCAGCTGTGGCCCAAAACACAGCTGCTTCCCCAGGCATGCAGCCGCTTGGTGCATATTCCTGGTACTTAGAGGACTTCCGAGGGCACTTGCTTCAACAACAGCATGGTCTCCTCTGTTACTAATACCAAAGAAACCACCACTTACTGCCTGAGCAGTCATACTGTGACTAGGAAATCAAGTTTCATATTTCAAAGGTAACTTAGAAATTACAGTATGGAGCGCTTGACATCCTAAGAGATCTATACATTATGTTGACACATATAAACAAAAAATGAGACCATACTGCATAATGTCAAGCAGCTTTTTAGCTTGTTTTAAAAGAGGCAACCTTTACAATGTAAAGACACACTTTATTTACATCTGAACGGGTCATTTTTCTCTTCCTGGTTTTTTTTTTTTTTTTCTGACAGCAGACATTCTTTTTTTTTTTCTTCACAAAGAGTTTTATCTCAAGCAGCTCCAAAACTTTCATTATTTGTATAGAAAAATATAATAAATTCTGAAGTTTTTGTAGTTTTTGTTAGCTTTTAATAGAACTATGGAAATCTTTCAGCAGCTACTTTACTTTCCATCAAGAAATAGTGCACAGGGCTCTCAGTAACACTTCTTACCAAGAGATTTGTGCCGGCAGCACAGGGAGAGGCAGGTACATTATTTTGTGATTAAGAACTAGCAGGTTTGCTCTCCATTTATTTCAACCGTCCTATTAGTGCAGCTAAGACATCTGCCTAACATTTCCTTTCACTCTGGTTCACGTGAGCTAAATAACACATAAGCTAAAAAATGGGCTTTCAGCAGCTTTTAATAGCAAGGAAAAATAAATTCCTGCAGCATTATAGACGGACAATCTCTGTCTTGGCTTCATTACCTTCTGTTATTTAAAGAAAATTAGTGGCTTTGCACTGACAAAACCCATGCAAAAGAGTAATGTGTTGAGCTCATTTTGTCCAATATGTGCAGTAAAGTTTCAGTTAATGATCTTCCACTTAAAATACTAGGACTCTGTGTCACCATAAACGGTGTAACCAAGGCATTCGTTTAAGCATGCCTAAGTCCCCAGCCTTTAATGGAGGCACAATGTTGTATCCATTCCTCTGCTCCGCTCAGGGTGGGAGCCAGGAAAAGCTTTTTGTGCACACAGCACTCGGTGCACACCATACTTCCATCCCTCACCCATCTCACAACTACACATAAATAATTTTGTGATGAAGGTAGCACAACCTGAACAGTATCGCTGAGCCAAACCAAGCACTGCTTCTTGTAACGCCTCCTCCCAACCCGTCTGGTGTGCACACATACATAAACAGATGCATTTATCAGATGCCTGTGTCTTTATTGTACAGATACCATATACCCTTTTCAATCTGTTTCTTCTCAACAGATTGTTCTGTCATTGTCCCATTTGTTGCCCACAAAGAGGCTGTACTTCAGGAATTTTTACTTCAGGTACCTATCACTAGATTGTCTGTACTGAAAAAAGTTAATATTACTTTTAAGCGAACATTTACATTTATGTATAATGTCGTTTAACATTTCTAAAGCAGATCACTTTGGGGAGTATTTTACTCTCCTATACTAAGAAGAAATCTTCTTCATGCAAATTACTCTTTCTTCAAATGGCACAGTTAGGAAAAAAAATACCCTGAAGTTAAAACAAAATCTAATTCTTTCAGGCATTATTTCTGAGTCACAAATCTGTTGCTCCTGCAGATACAGGGACATGGTCCCAAGAAAGGCTGACCACTTCATCACAAATGCCTCACTTAGTGGAAGATAGTTGTGAAATTTCTCCTCAGTAGGCAGACGACTGCAGTGATGGAAAAGCCATGCTGCCCAAAGGGCTTCACAAGAAATTTTGTGTTTGTCTCTCCATTTTGTCATCCAATAGAAATTTAGAAGATGCCTTCTTCAGAAATATTTGTCCTGGCAGCCCATCCAGACAACATTCAGCAGACCCCTCCAAATTTCCAATAAACATCTCAAAAACCTTCACTAGTCCCCTCTATCTAGTGAATTGATTGTGACCTCCTCTAATGTGCTACAGCCTCTGGCCTGAGATTTCCTTCACAACTAAGAGCTTGGAGGGTTATGTACATTTCAGGCTGATGAAGAGCAAACAAGTGTTGTTGGCATGCCCACACTTGGCTCTGGAGTCCACACTCATGGTCCTCACCCTATTCCCTAGACAAGGAGAGCAGGGAGGGTGCAAGTGATGCAGGATGGGCTGTGCACAAAGCCTAGGGCATGCACCAGGAGCTGGTCCAACTTGCCTCCTGCATCCCCTCCCTGCAGGGCCTGGGACTTACACGGGGAAATGGGAAGAGGGAAAGTCGCGTACGGCAGATGAGGTGGCGCAGGCGATTGGGCAGAGTCGGGAATAGGCAGCCCATGGTGCCGCTGACTGTGGCAGTGTCCAGACGGGGCTCGGCGCCCCTTTCCCGCCTCTCTCCGCCCTGCCCGGGGGTGCAGCTCTGGCCGCCCTCGCTGCATCAGGCAGCCGTGCCCGCGGGGTCCGGGACGGGCAGCGGTCAGCGAAGGGACAGCCTGGGCGCTGCTGCCCTTCCCCGGGAGAGAGAGACGAACCGGTGCGCACACGTATGAATGCACATCCGTCACCACACGCGTACGTACACCTGGGGTGGAGGGCGTACGAAACAAACCCGCAGCCAGGTGTCAGCTTTGGGGGCGGCCCGGCCCGGCCATGCCCAGCGCGGGTCCCTCCGTCCCGCAGCTCCGGTGCTCGGCGCTGTGCCGGCGCGGGGGCTCCGGGACCGACCTGGGCTCCTGGGGGTTTCGCTTCTCCATCCCATAGCCGAGTGCCTTCCCCCCCACTAAAATAAAATATCCAGAAGCAAAGACTATTTCAAAAGAGAAGCCGCGCGAGGCGGCGGCAGAGGTCTCCGGACCGCCCGCACAATCCCTGCGCTGCCCAGCCGCCCGCCCGGGCTGCGCCGCGCTAATTCCGCAGCACCGGAGACATGAGGATCTCATACCTCCGGACAACTGCGTGAGTCATAAATACACGGCGCAGGGCTGAAAGTCGACACTGTTTACAGCGACTTTGCCGCGGCCTTCGGAGAGTCAAACCACCACCCCCCGCGCAGGGGCCGGGCTGCGCGGAGGTTCCGCATCCCGCACCCCGCACTGCGGCTTCCGCGGGGGACTCGCGGCGGCGGCGGCGGCACCTGCGGCCGGCGAGGGGCGAGGAGGGGACGGCCTCCCCGCCACCGCCAGCCGTCCGTCCGTCCGTCCGTCCGCGCGAGCGCGGCGAGCGGCGCTGAGGAGGGACGCGGTGTTGGGTTACCCCGGCCCGGCCCCGCCGCCGCCGCGGGGCCAGCGGGTGCCGCGGGGCTGCGCCGGCGGCCGCGCAGCCCACGGTATGTCGGGCCGGTGACTTCAGCCGGGAGATATTTGGAGGCTCCGCGGGGTCCGGTGCGGGGGGCCAGCGTGTGTTTGGGTCTGAAAGCGAATCAGCGGAGGGCGCGTCACTGCCAAAGGGCCCTATAAATCCATCTGCGGCGCCGAGTCGCCCTGGCAAAGCCCCCGCGTCCGCACGTCCGGCTCCGCGCTCACTCCGTCCGCGGGTGCGGCGCCCCCCGCGCCTCGCCCAGCCCCGCGCCCCCACCCAGCGCCGCCGGCGCCCGGGGAGCCCGGCGCGCCCAGGCCCAGCCGGAGCGGGCGCTCCCGACACCGGCCCAGCTTCCCTCCGCGCTCCCGCTTGGATCTAAGCTTTCGCCGCGACGGGACCCCGCTCTGGAGGAGGAAGCCTCACTGCTGCTGCTGCTGCTACCGGCTCTGCAAATCCCAGTGCCGGCCTCTGATTCTCACAGCAGGCTGAGGGGGGGTGGTTTGATTTTTATTTTTTAAATCGTTTTCCCCTTCCTTCCTCCGCTGGGGTGGGGTTTTTCTTGGTATTCTTTTTTTCTTTTTTTTTTTTTTCCTCCCGCCGTGGTCTGCGTGTCCGAGCGGTGCGCGGCTCCCGGCACTGCTGGACGAGCTGGCGTTACAGGAGCGCTGATGTCTTCATCTGACTCCCCGCAGTTGTTGATGGAGTGTCTTTCTCAGATTTCCAGGCAGGGTCCCAAGCGCAGCACCCAGCGCCAGCTCCCGCTGCCAGGCGGCGCTCCCCGCGGCTCGGGCCGCTCCCGCCGCTGCTGAGCGCGGCTCCGGGGCCGGGGCGGGCAGAGACCCCCGCGGCGCACAGCACCTGCGGCGGCGGCGGGGAGGCCGCCGGGGACTGTGCTGCCGGCTCCCCGCTGCCTCCATCCAGACCTGCGACCTTACACCCCCTCCTCCATACGAGTTCCCCTTCCCCCCTCCTTTGAGCAAAGAGGGTGCCGGCAGTCGGACCCCGACCTGCCCACATGAATCGTCCGGCCAGCCGGTCGACTCCACGGCGTTAATGTCCATCTCGGGTCCGACGAGACCAGCTCAGAGGTGAGGGCGAGGATGGGTGCGCGGGGGGAGGGCGGGCACTGTCTCCGGGGGCACCCCGCAGCACCCCGAACACCACGAGGTGCGAAGGCAGCGGCCGGCGGAGAAGGCGCGCACCGAGCGGCAGCCGCGCCCTAAGCCTCGCCGCTGGACCGGGACCTCCGCGGCTGCCCCCCGGCGGGGCTGCTCCTCCCGGGCCGGACACTGCCCTGTGCCGCCGCCCGGGCCGAGCCGAACCGGGCTGGGGGCAGCTGCTACCCCCGGGCGGCGTGCAGAGGGCAGCGGGTACGTGCCGTGGCAGACTTCGGGCAGGGCGGCCGAGGAATGAGGAGAAGAAAAGAAAAAGGGAGAAGAAGGGAAGGGAAGGGAAGGGAAGGGAAGGGAAGGGAAGGGAAGGGAAGGGAATTGGTGAAAAAAAGAAAGAATGAAGGAAAGACTGGGGAAGGAGAAGAATACAAGGAGTGGGAAATGGAAAGGGAAGAGGAAAATTAAAGGGAGATGGAAACAAAGAGGGAAGGAAAAAAGAAATCTTGAAGTAACGGGGAAAGGGAAATAGGAAGAAAAAGAGGAAGACAATAGGGAAAGAGGAAAGAATGGGGGAAAGGAGGAGTATAAGGAAAAAAGTGACAAGTGAAGATGAAAGGAAAAAGAAGAGAGAAAAAAGAGCAAAGAGAGGACAGGATAGGGGAAGGGAAAGGGTGGGGGGAAGAAGAAAGGGAATAAGAGAGAGGAAAAAGGGAAGGAGGTGAGAGAAGGGGAAGAGAGGGAAAGTGAAAGGAAGGTTTGCTTGTAGCACATCAAGTCTGCACAGACCAGAACCCGAGATCAACCCAGTCCTCCCCAGTCCAGCCTGAGAACAAGTGCCTTGGTGCTGCCCAGGTGCTCAACAAGCACAAGGTGACCTGCCCGCCAGTGAGCACAGGGGCATGGTCACACTCCCTGTGCCTGGAAACAGACTTCTGGGGCCTGCATGTTTGCCTTCCCCAATGCAGCTTTCTCTCAGGCATAAAGGGACTGAAGGCCATCCTGTGCCTCCCTCTCCCACATCACTCACTTTCTGGGGAGAGCCCACCTCACTCCTCTGGCTGCACGAGGAGCAGCTGTTGTTCCATCCAATGTTCTCAGGCCTGGCCTGGGTGAAGCAGTGTGGTCTGGGGTGCAAGACTACTTAGCTTTGTCTCAGGGCTGGCACAGCTGGGGCAGGACTGGGGGAACATAGCAGATGGGAGCTAACCCTGCCTCTCCTTTCTGCCAGGGGCCCGTGTTGGAAGGAGATCTAAGATGAAGTTATGGGATGTTGTGGCTGTCTGCGTGGTGCTGCTCAACACGGTCTCCACCTTGCCCCTGCCCACTGGTAAGACGCCTCCCAAGGGGTCCCCTTCAGTGGTAGAGGGACCTGAAGATGATCTCTCCCCCATCAGCCTGCTGCCTCCCTATGCTGTGCACAGTGACTGTAAGAAACATTCCCCTTTGTAGCAACTGCTGTCTGTCTTGCTAAATTTGCTTCTCTTTGCTCAGGCATCAGGATGAGGAAAGGATCCTCCCATTTTGTGCCCCTGTTTCTCCACATGTGGTGTCATTGGCTTTGGTCTTGCTTGAGGAGCTCCAAACTTAGTCATTCTCCAAAGCTGGGGGTTGACAGTTGCAGTTGCAATACCCCCTGCCCACTCCAGCCCTGCCTTCCTGGCAGTCCTAGGATCTCTCTGGTTGAAATACATGGGGAGGTGGGTGGTACAAGTGTGTTGTATGCAGAGGAGCCAAGAGGAGGATCTGGTTCACACCCCTCGCAGCACAGGCACTGAAACTCCTTCTCCACCGCCTCAGCCTCCTCTCCCTGCTCAGACCTGCCAATGCTATTATTCTCTGCCTGTAGTGGGCGCAAGGCCTGATGGAGGTTTGCCTCCGTGATGGGAGGCGCTGCGCACATCCTGGAGTACTGCTGAGCTTCATTAAATCCTCCTTGGATTCTGATCTCGAAATTAGTGTGTCCACATGGAAATTTACAGAAGAGTAGCTGTGGAAAGGTTAGGAGCTTGATGCAGAGCAATCCATATGAGCTAGCTCACAGTAAGACAGTTTACAATCCAAATGACAGATAATAATGCCTTGCTAATAATAGGTCCTGTACCTACAATAGCAGGTACAGGATTTTCACAGTGGTATGTGAGCATTGTGTTAACTCTGGTGGCTTTTTAAAGAGAGAGGTATTATTACTCAGTAAGTGGTAGAATACTCACACGAATAGTGGAGACATTCACTTAGCAAAGGCACAGACGTAGTTTGAAGGTTGCATCTTTTGCCCTTGCTCATCCCCCTCTCTGTTTAGCTCGTTACAGGATACACAGAGTATCCAGTAATTGGGATTCATTTCTATCTCCTTTTCTGGAGGCATGTCCTTTCCCTGTGCCTGCCACAGCTCCAGTCACAGGCAGCCACGCTCTGGTTTCTCTGGGAGCAGCCAGGCTAACGCAGTATGGAGGCACCAAGCATTTGCTGTGACTTCACTTTGACCCCTCCCAAACACCGTCTCTTCCATACACATGCACTTCCCCAATTATCCTCTCTTCCCTTCTCTTGCTGGTGTTTCCCCCCTGCTGGAATCTTGCCTAGGCTCCCGCCTCTGCGCGTCCCAGCCTGGGCGCCTGCTGCTCACAGACTGGCAACCCTGACATCCTTTCAGCCCCTCCATACAGGGAGGTTGGCCAAAAGTGTTTCCTGACAGGACTACAGCCTGCCAGGATCATGGGGCTGTCACACATGGTGATCTTCTTCTCCATGGCAAGCCATGTGGATAAGTGCTGTCCTGCAAAAGGCTATGATCAGCTTTTCAGGCCACTGTGCTGTTCCCCTCTGTACAGGCTTGCTGAGGTGCTGGTGGCAAGAAGAGCATTAGGGGGAAAGCATCATTAGTCAGTTTGTAGCTCTCGCATAAACTTCAGGGTGGGAGAGCATTAATGCTCCATCTTTCCAGAGTGCTAGTATTTGTACAATGCCTGTTTTCCTCTTGAAACCAGCTTCTGGGAATATGTTCCCTGGTAGCTGATTCCTCTACAGCAGCTCAAGGGGATAGGCAGCAGTAGTGGTTCTCTCAGTTCCTAATATGCAAAACTTCTCATCACTGCCTTCCTGTGGTGTCATGGATTGTGACTCCAAAGAGGAAGTCTCTCTGGGAACCCCTGTGTGTTCTCAGAGGTGTATCCAAGTCCCCAGTGGCCACACCAGGTGCCAATCCAAAATCTGGCCACTGATTGGTTTGACCATAACTTCCCAAAACCTCACTTCCTGGTCAAACCACGACACGTGGCATCATCTTTTTCCTTTCCTGTGGACTGGATAAACAAGAAGCAGGAAGAAAGACAGCCTGTGTTTTACCTGAGCTATGGCAGTATCAATATTATCTCTGTTTCCAGGGTACAGACATGGGGTTAGCCATGCAGAGCTGTGTGAAAGGTTATTGCCCAGGATAATCATTTGAGAAAGGGCTGATAGTTTGGTCTTGGTTTTTTTTAACTGTGTGTATCACTAACAAATGGGCCTGCCTGCAAGAGCAAAGAAAGCAGTACTGTTCTTCACACCAGAAACTGAGGAAAACCCAGGCTGTCCCTGTGATCTTTGTAAGGCAGTAGTTAACACAACAATCGAGTCTGAAAGTTAGAAATTCATCTCTATTTGCCAAGTCAGATGAGTCAGAGGAGACCTGCCGAAAGGTGACTGTAAGAGAGCAGTGGAGTACTCTGGTGCACTTTTATGCTTGTTGATAGTTGTAGTTGATTTAAAAGAGTGCAGTGTCTGGAAAACAGTCTGGAAACAGGCTGTGAGGCTGATCCTACCCAGGCACATCACTGCCTTCTGGCTGCAGCAGCACTTTGCTCAAGTCATCCCCCATCAGTGTCTTTGACATATTTGTTCTCTCCGCTTACAATTTGGTAGCGTGCACCCTTCAGCACAGGAAAGACACAGAGCTAAGTACACAAGAGGAATCAGTATCTACACCATGTACATTTCCCTTTCCACTTGAAGGTTTCTCTTGCCATCAGAGCACAATGTGCCACAAGCACAGAGGTGTTCTTGCAGCTCCCTGGACATCTGCTGGTGAACCTGCCATGTATTCCCATCTCTGTGGGTGCTGTTGGTCAGCTGCTTTGCTAAGGGCTTTTGCAGGGGACAGCTCACAATGCGGTGGGAGTACCATCATCGCCTGTGTTGCCTCATATGCATAGAGCAGTGTGTGGGCCCTGAGCAGGCCTGGGTGCTGTGTGCATTCAGAGAGGTGCACTGCTGTCCCCTGAAGATGTCCCTTTGCAGGCTGAGCGTAGCCATTTTGCTCCAAGGCCCACTGCTCCTACTGCAGAGAAGTTGTGTCTCCCACACACCTCTTGCATCAGGGCTTAGCAGGACTGTTGAGATAAGTCGACCCCGAAGGGCAGGCCAAACAGCTTGCTGCAGAACACATCTGTTTCCCAGGCCCTTGACACCTTTTTATGTTCTTGTTTGATGGGATTGCTTTCTCTGCAAAGCACTCAGAGGTCACCTGATGTTACCCCATCCCTTTCAGGTTGGCTTGAAACCTCCCTTCATTTCAGGCAGGGTTCTAACCTCCTGGGCTGATCAGGTGTAATGTGCTGACCTTTGCTGTTCAGGGCAGTAATCAGAGATGGCAGAGGGTGCTAGCAATTGCAATCTTCTGCATTTTTAATTGGACTGGAGGCTGGAGTTTCCTCCACAAATGCAGTGCATTGGAGATGAAACACCTATTTGTAGGTGTTTTGGCATCAATATTCATGGGATAGCTTATTTCTCACCCACAAAAATCAGAATAGATGTAAAGTTTGTAACTGTTTCATTGTTTCCCTTATGCTGCAATCCTCTGGAGGAAGAACACTATTAGCTTAAATACCAAATGCAAGTAGAACAAATATAAACCACATTATTATAAACTAAATACTAAGTCAGCAGCCTCAGAAGCATGACAGTGCAGAGGGAGCCAAACACTTGTTTGCATTATACATAGTCACCAGTGAATACATCTTGTAACTGCTTGCTGTTGGATGCACATAATCAACATGTACATGAGGACTGGAGTGTCCTAAAATCCATGATATGATATGTATTCTCTAGATCAAGTGAGAACCTTTACTAAGAACCAGTGATAAGCCGGTAGAATTAAATGAAACATCTCCCCATGGGATTTTCCCTCCTAGTAAGAGGAAAATACAGATTTTTGCATCCTGGTGTCTGAGTTACTTTACAGCTACTGAATGATCATTCACTGTGGGAGCTCCTTTGGTATATGCTGTGACACGCCATGGTGTATATGTGTTATACTCTGTTAAAAATTCTTCTTAATCCTGCTAAGGTGTATTTAATGTTGAGTTACTGCTTTTAGCTGCAACTTTATCAACTAATATGGAAAGTATCTAGAAAAAATAGTGGTATTGTAGAGCTCTTTAAGGCAAAACCAGTATTTAATTATGCTTCCAAGTGAATGCATTTCCTTCCCTACAATATTTATTAGGCCCATTCAATGTCACAAACTACAACTCTCATGTTTTTGCCCAGGCCTTCCTGCTCAGCACACCCACGGTGTGACATATGTGCTTTAGACTAAGACACAGAAGCTGCAGAGGTAACCTGCCCTGCACAGTAAACCCAGTGCATCAGGGAGGTATCAGCCACACTGAGCAGGTGCCAGTCTGTGCCATCTGATCTGTGTGTGCCCAGCACAGCCAGTGCATCCAGCACAGCCAGTGCATCCATCTGGCACATCCTGCCAGTGTCCAACCGAGTGCGCCTGGGTGCCCAAGCCAGCACATGTATGTCCTAAAGTTTGTTTGCACAGGATGTCTAGGCACTGAGAAATCCCAGGCATTCAGATTGGTCCTTTCATGGGCAAAATTCTAGAAATATAAAGAAACCAGGCAGATGTGCTTAAATCCATAGGCATGTAGCCCTAAGAGCAAATTCCTCTGCAGTCTCATGAATATATTCCAGTGAAGAGCACTTTGTGACTTAAGAAAAAAAAAAAAAGTTCTGAATTGCAGGATAATAAAGTTCTATTTCTCATTTTGAGTTATCCTTTGCTGAAAGTGTTAGTTCTTTGCTGCGTTTCAATTTAGGGATCTCAAAAGGTTGCCAGTGAAACTGTGGATGCTGTTGGATGTTTTGCAGGTGTTTATTGACAGGTAACATAGCTGGACATACTTTTCTTTGTCACCTTCCTAAGACTCTTCAGTATATTTTAGAAATACCCATGTTCAGGATTTGCAGATGAAGAGCTTCAAAACATTCCTTGAAAAGCTGAAGAATTCGGTTGTGTTAAATATTCATTAGACTGTCACTGAATTCAGTAGAGGAGGCATTGTTTGTCCACTAGTAGAAGATCCTCTGACTGATAGGTTGTAATGTCTTCGTAAGTTATACTGTTCCTGGTTAGTACTGCAAAAAGCGGTTTTAAAATAACCAAAGTTACAAAGGCTTTGAGAAGCCATTTGGGTCATCAAGTCCCACCCTGCCACAATTGCAGGTGTTCAGAGGTCAACATCTAGTGCAGATACCCAGCTGTCATCCCTCCCCCCCACCGCTATCTAGAGATCTCAAGATAAAACTTGTAGTACATAGGCCAAACCCTACGTGACTACATTTGTTGTGGATTCCCATATTTCTGAGATAGTAAGTGAATAAGTAGAAATAAACAAGCAATACAAAATACTGCAGCATAACCATGTCCAGGATCATCAGACATCTAAATAGGCCACTGACACATTAGTGCTGGTAAAGTGGTTAGCACCGCAGAGTGGTCATTTTTTACAAAACAGCTCAGTTCCTGATCAAGAAATATCCTTTGGTAAAGAGAACCACAGGAAAGATTTCAGTTGTTCTTGTAATTTCAATCGTGATTGCAAAGAGAAGAAAGAAAATAGGATCAAAAACACAGCTGCAAATAAAATATTAAGACAAAAAATGTATGCTAGAATATGTTTTAAGATCAAGGACTTAAAATTAATTTTGTGAGGTATTTCATGTAGCAGCATTTTTCTTAAGGAATAAAGCCACTCATATGACATAGCAGAAGTTTAGGCTCTGTGTATTATACATCACTTAAACTGAAACCTGCAGGTACATTTCCTTGAAGTCTTTGAGACTTGTGCAAATACTTTAAAGATTATTGGACAGGAATAGTCTTCAAAATAAGCAAACACTGAAATCCATGCATTTATTTTCCTGTGTTGTGGCTGGCAGTGTTACAGGAATATGCCAAAACTTCTCTGGTGGCCACGCTTTTAGAGGCAAGCTGGTCATATCCCCATTAAATAACGAATGGTGTACAAACATCTGGACTATCTCTGCTTCCATCCAGAGCATATGTGATTTCTTTGGCAAAATCAGCCATTACTTAGGAAACTTCTGAAGGGAGGTAGCACCCAGTGTAGCAGTTAGGAAGGACCTTGCTCTTCTGAGCACACACCAGCTCTATCTGGCAAAGTGCCAGTCCACACTTGCCAGCAATAACAATTTTCAACTAGCAATATTAAAACCTTCCATATTGTTCCTTTTGTAAACACATTGAAATGCAGGCAATTGAAAGGCAACAATGAAAGATCATGTATTATTTATAGATCAGATCAAATCTGATATCAGCAGAGATTGCCACAAGAGAAATATCAGCCAAGATTTTGCCCAGACTGCTCTGCCAGTCTATGGCCACAGGGAAGAGACTGGGTTAGGGTCTCTTTAGAGTCTGTTCTTCCTGCTTTGCTGCATGTCTTTGTTCCTTGGGGATGCTTCTAAAACCCAGTGGGAGATGCAGCGTAAGAGCACAGGCATTCTAGTAATAGCTGATGTTATTGATTTAAGAGTGCTCTTTCCCTTCAGTGAACTGTTATTAAAGAGGGGCTGGGTTACCATCATGGGCTTTTACTGATGTCGTAAGAGAGCTGGGCTGGATCACTTCTGCATCAGGGATGGTGAAGAAAATACCATCAGTATTTCCTCCATTAAAACCTGCGTGCTTGCCTATTAGCTGGCTGCATTTGTTCTTACTAACAAATGCTACAGGTTTCGGGTCTTGCTCATATATTCTCATCTGAGGCTGTCACAGGATTTTAGGTTCTAGCTTAACCAAATATTAGGAGTAAACCTAGGTTTTACTGGGAAGCTGGATATTTACTCAGCATGGTATGGATGTGGAAGGGTACCAGATCTTAGGGAGGAGTCAGCAGGTATGTGTCTTGCCCAGATTTGGCTCCTACTTGGTTGGTGGCTTCAGGCAGGATACTGGCACTTTTTCTATCTTCCCCTTTTACACTCTTCATGCTGTAAGTTCTTCTGGTGCAGGGATGCTCTGAGGGTGCTTACGTACCCACCACCCCTTAGGATAAAGTCCTAGTGCAGATGGGCTCCTGGCAGCATGTGCAGGAGATGCCACAAAATCTCAGGTGCAACTGCTGAAAAGCCAACTGCTCTGTGGTGCCCAGAGCTGGTGATTCAAAGGTCTGTGCCAGAGGCAAGATTTCATCCTCCTGTTGCTCCTCTGCTCCTTGACTGCTGGGTGAGATGTTCCTCTGCACACCCCAGAGAGGCCAGAGGTGGGAGTGGGCAGAGGAGGGCAGCCCACATCGGGCAGGGTCCTGTGAGAACCTGCCTGGACTAGGTGAAGAACAAGAAACTCCCGTGAGCAGGTCAGCTCATGACTTCCTCTGCTTCACACAGTCCATCTGACCTTGCTGTTTCCCCCTGCACTAGGGACTTGCCACACTGGCAACAACCGTGGTGGTCCTGTTGTCTCCCTGCTTTCTTCCTCTGTTGAGAACCAGCATTTCTCACTGCAAGAAGGCAAGCAAAGTACAGAAAGGGAGGCACTGCCGAGCGTGGCAGAGTGCAAATACAAAGGACTCTGTGGATTTGTCGTTATGATCGACACGTGGGAAGCTGCAGGGTTAGCTAGTGAGCTGCAAACACATAACTTGACTGCTCCATCAGGAGCAAGAACACCAGGAAGGTCAGTCCTGGGCCTTTTACCAGTGTTGCCTCATTGTACCTGACTGGTGTGAGTGGCCCTGTCACTACCCACCAGGTTATTTAGCACTTGCCTTGATGAGAGACAAGTGACACTGGGGAGAGGCTCCATTTCTAAGGGCTCTCTGAGTCTGAGGGGAGCCACAGCATGGGCTGGGAGTGAGGTAATACAGAACTGTATTAAACATTTAAGGATGAGCTGACCCCGGTTTGTTTGATGCTCTATTTCCTAATGGATGCAACCAGCGGGTTTCCATTTCACTCTCGGTCCCATGGATTTTCAGGCAAGGCATGAAAGCAAAGTCATGCCTCAGAGAGGTGGTATTTTAATTGTTTAAATACCAAAAACTTTTCAGTATACTATTTTTAACACCCGCCTTCACTTAGATGTGTTCATATAATATTGTCTTTTTATACCAAATATTTCATTTTCAATAAAACAAATGTCTTATCCCCACCACAGTTGCTACTTTCTCACTTTGTAAAGCAGAATGATCATCACATTAGTATTTTTAACCTAAGGTTGCACTTCCACAAACATTTCCCTGGACTCCCAAAGCAGAACTCAGGACTGGATTTCTCCAGGGGCTAATGGGGAGTGCTGTGACTGTTTGGCTGCAGGATCCTTCACTCATGCATGCTGCCAGCTCTTCTTGTGCCCAGGGGACAGCCAGGTCAAAACTTCAGGTTCCAGAGAACATCAGTGAGGCAAGAATTTCAGTTTGCATTACAGAAGGATGTTCCAAACCTAGGAGTCTGGGTCAAAGCTATGATCCGACTGTGCTCTATGTGTTTACAAAACAAGCAAACAGCTTGCAAACAGCAAGCAGATGATGCAAATATTCTTGTGTTTGGGTTTTTTGTGATGGGTTTTTGTTTTTGGTTTTTTTTTTTTTTTAGTTGGTTGGTTGGTTGGTTTGGTTTTTAAATTTGTATTTTAAGTGAGTCTCGCTCCTTCTGTTGAAGGTGTTCACCAGCTGTGCCCCCAGCCTGATCACTCTGCTAGATTCCTATTTGTATGTCTTGTGACATTTCATTATTTCTTTCTTTGCCTTTTTATTCATTTTTCTGGTTATGTGAAAAAATCTTCACAGATGAAGAGCCCTTGTTCAGCTGGACAAGGGATACAGAGAAGGTGCTCAGAGGCACGGTGGCGCATGGACTGTCACCAATGCCCAACAGTCTTGGTTCTCTGACCCTGGAAAACAAACTTGTATTCTTGTTGCAACCATAGGAAAAGGCTCTGCCTGTTCCTGCCTGGGTGGCATGGTAGTGAAAGAGGGAGCATGGAAAGGAGCTGCAGGAGAGTGAGCTGAGCACAGCAGGACACACGTGGTGGATGCACAAGCCCTGCTGCCTCTCCAGGCTCCTGCTGCAGGGACATGAGGCAGAGGTGGTGCATAAACGCCTGCATGTGCCCGCACACAGACTGCCTCCAAGGGGCTTTCTCAGGGAGCTGGACAGTCAGGAAACAGCTTTGGGAATTGTGACATAAAGCCCAAACAAAACCTCATGACTTCACACCAGTCTGTGGCACCATAGTTTAAGTGACCCAGCCACTGGGGTCTGTGAGCCTTTCTCCCACACTCTGAGCAAGACATACAGAGACCCCATGTTCCCTGAGGGAGGATTTTACTTTTGAAGGACATACGTTCCTTTTCTTTGGGAAACACATGTTTTCAGGTGCATCACATGTGCAAGACAACCTTTGCAAACCTGTATTGAGCATGTGCTGCTCTGCCTATCCTATCCTATCCTATCCTATCCTATCCTATCCTATCCTATCCTATCCTATCCTATCCTGTCCTGTCCTGTCCTGTCCTGTCCTGTCCTGTCCTGTCCTGTCCTATCCTATCCTATCCTATCCTATCCTATCCTATCCTATCCTGTTCCATCCTGCCCTGTCCTGTCCTGGATGGCTTTTTTTTAAATTCTAATTCCTTCACACCCTGGAGCTTGATACTGGGGACTGCTCCTCGGAGATACTTGCTGCTTTAATGCCATTATCCCAGCATTTTCTGTTGGCACATTGCACAACATGACAGGCATCTGTCATGTGTTTGTTCTCTCAGCTTTTCCAGCAGAAGGCAAGTGTTGTCAGTAAACTAGTTTGTTTTGAAGAAATGTGTGTGTGTGTGTGTATAATTAGTTATATTTGTGTGTGCATATGTGTAAATGAAGAACACATAGACGCACATGCAAAATGTGTATCTGCTCCTTGCAGGGGTGTGAAATCTCCTCAGCAAACTCTGTCTGCTGCACAATCAAGTCAGCACAGTGTGAGAGAAGCAAAGGTGCTGTGAGACTAAACAATGTTGCAGACAGAAGGGTAAAAAAGTACCCCTCTATCAAACAGCTCTCTTCAGCTTACAAACCATGGCTACACGCTAAGGCAGCCCCTATGAGTGCGCTGATGTTCCCTAGCCACAGCTCCATCAGCACCCCCATTTCCCCCAGCAGAATTTAAAACAGTGCAGAGAACAAACAAGTGCTCAGCATGTGATGTCTGTGGTGCAGAGAGGTGTCAGCATCCCTGGAGCACATCTACCAAGTGCCCATCAGGATGGGGACATCCTGCAGTCAGTGTTCTCCACCTTCCCTTCTGTCTATTAGCCTTTTATGGAGTTTAGTCATAGAGGTTATTGTGCTTATTCATGTATGATGTCTGGTGGTAGCTTCCTCAGCATTTACTTCTGGTTTCAATCCATCATGCCTGGTGTCAATGCTGGTGTTTCCACTGGATTGCTCTGGATCCTATTTCAGCAGTTTTTCACAGTGTTTTGTTTCAGGCTCTAGGTCTTCACACCCGTGCTTGTTGGAAAGCTGAACATCCCTACAGAGCCATGACTGGCACCTCAGCACAGGGCTAAGACAAGTCTCCCTTCACTCCTGGTTGTCAATCTTTCTTCCAGACCCCTGTGACCCATTCCTAGTGATTTCTTGTAGTCACACTGATGACTGATTTATTAAGCAGTAGAAAAAATAGCTGATTGCAGGGATTGGAGCTGTTGCTAAGGCTGTTAAATTGTGGAAGCAAACCTGGGGTACCTCGGCCATGCATTGGAAGCTGCCAAAAGAACACTGCTGCATTGCTCACAACCAGTTTGGAGCTCCATAGCCAGAGGAGAGTGCTGGTTACAGAAACTTGCAAGGGCTCACTGAGTAGCCCAGTAATGCAGCTGCCACTGTGTTGATTTGGTGTACCCATACAGCCTGTACCAGCACATGTAGTTTAGGTGGGCAGACAGTGACCAGGAGCAAGAAGATCTGCATATTTTCTCAAGGGGAGCTCTGTGCCTACTGTTTCCACCAGTTTCCTATTACCACCCACAAGCCTCTTGTCTCCTCCAGTGATGTAATCTCCAAATATTGGGGCTCACTGCAGGAGTCTTACTGGTAGATTTGGATACTACATGGGATAGTTTCCAGTTCCCTGGCCTGAAGAGAAAGTCCACACTGGAGGCAGGAAATTGGAATTCATCTTACTAATAGTACTGGCATTCCTCCCAGTGAGTCTCCTGGTGTTGCAGGAGGGCATGAGCAGAGCAGGGATCCTCAGCTCCATTAGACACTTGGAACACTTCTTGCACAGTTCATGTTAGAGCCTTAATGACATTAGCAGAACCAGTCATGCTGCCAGTGACCCCGTTTTCTGGGTGCAGCTTGTCTGTGTGTAGGTAGGACTTCCCTAGTTGAATGCTCTTGGTTTGATTATTTGATCTACTTTTTCCTCTACTGCGTGCACCTTCTGCACGGTTGACAGTGCATGTCTGCATCACCAGCATTGCATGGGGTGATGCAGACCAGGCATTTAGTTTCCTCAACCTGAAATATCACAGGCCACTTGCAGCGCAGAAAGCTCTCAGTGGCATTACCTCCCATGGTGCAGCCAAGGTAGGAATCACACATGAACCAGGATGGATATCAGCATGCACTTTTAGCAGGAACACAGCTCACCACATGGGTCTGCCCTCCTCCTGTCTACTACCCGGCAGGATATAGCTGGCAGAACAGTGCTCGAACCCTGTAGCTGTCTGATTGATATTTAGCCAAAGTACACACCTGTCTATAGCACTCTCACAGGGGTAGGTGGTATTTTTGCCCCTCAGTTGCAAGCCATTTAAAAGTGATGTGAAGATTAATCTTCAGTTAATCCACAGTTTTGTTAATCCACAGTTTTCTTTCTCCCTTCTTGGGAGAGGGAACTCTCACTGCACTGGCAGTGTGCCAGGCTTGAGATAAGTACATGGCTGAAGGTTGCAAACAATAATCTCTACTTACAGGTTGGCTTTCCCTGTAGCTGTCTGTTGCCCCCTTCCTGATGGTTGAGCACTGCATTAATTTTGTTAAGCCCTCATATGTTTCCCTACCGTTGTGTTTCACTCTCCGTAGCCAAGGTCTCGTTGCATCGTACTGTTGTTATGTGCTGGGAATACATGAAAGAGGTGTGGGCTGGGGTAGTCACAGTGGTATGAGAGGAGGGCATTTGAAGTTCAGAGTGGAGAAGGGCACTTCTAGAGCGAAATCCTCAGGGCTACATCCTTCTGTAATTTGGTTATAGACTAAGAAAATTAGTTTCTGTGTAGGAAATCTAGAAACTACTCAGTCCTGAGCAACAAGTGCCTTCTACCAGCTACTTTCCATCTGTATCTGTGTCAGGGCCAAATTTGTACTTCAGCAATAGGGGTTGTGTGAGCTCCATGTGGTTCATCTTTTGAAACTGAGTCTAGAAAGATGTCTAGCCCTTGTTGCTTTAAAGGAACATAGCCCACCTGTTGCCTGGACCTGGTTCTTGCTGGGTTGGGCAGTACTTGTACAGAGTAGGCAGACCAGCCTCTTCTGCAAAGGAGCTGGTTGGTGCATCTAGTGGACACTTCCATCCGAGCAGCCCCTCTCCAGCAGGTATGGCTCACAGTGTGTATTTTGGTAGCTGCAACAGAGCTAGAGGAGTGCAAGAAAGGTGTACTTACCACTGGAGTTGCAGGGATATGGGGCTGGGTCCTGCCTTGTTCAGGTTCCACCTAGCTGTATAGATAGCAGCCATCCCTCCTTCATGTCTTTGAACATGAACACTGCTCTCTGGGATTGTTCTTTTTAGCATGGATAAAACAAAGTGTAATTCACTTTTTTCAGTTCCAAATGCTACAGTTTACAGCACCCTGTTGGCCTTGTATCACCCTCAAGGTGATACAAGGTTTCCAGCTTCCATTACTCTTTTACCAGTCTAAACTATTTTGCTGGATCCATCCATCACAAAACATGTATCTCTGATCCCTCACTATTGATGGATAGAGGCCTCTAGATGTGGCTGCTTCAGGCAGCAGTCCCTATTCCTGATTATGTGCAGATGCTCTCTGTTTCAGCGGGTTTTTGCACCGGCAGAGTTAGGATTCTGCTGCCCCCCCCCCATCTCCTCTGTATTTGGTGCTTCTACTGAGGATATGAGGGTGCACTTTTGCTAGGTAGTGGGGGAAGCCTCATGCCTTTGCCTCCTGTTGACAGAGTCCATGCTACCCTGTTTGAGCTGGGTGCCTGTGCTGCCTGGTCACCCACTGGGATTCCTGTCTTACCGCGCTCATTAGGGAAATGTGGTGCTGAGCTTTTGCCTAAGGAGCAATGCCAATCTCAGCACCTCACTGAGTGGGAGCCTTTGTGTAGGTACCAGCTCCTGACCAGGTGCACTGCACTGGATAATGCCTCCCAGTGTTTGGTGTTCCTGCAGTATTTGTAGGAGCATTGGAGATGGATATTCCCGTATATGCAAGACCAGTGTGGCACGGTCTGTTACGTGTTGGGTTTTAGGAGTTAAGTACAGAAAGGAGCATTCTCTTAGGACTTACTGGAAAGGAAGAAGTCTTAATTTTTGGGGCAATAAATATGAAAAAAACCCTCAATATTGCAATATAGTTTAAGATACAGTCATTAATAATGCAATGTAAGGGCATCCACACACAGGGTCCAGACAGCCTGACACTTCGTTAGTTCTCTGCATTCACTAAAGCAGGTAATTTTGAGATTTTTAGTCCATGGGAAGATAAAGGATCTCAAAATGCATTTTTTTTTCCAAATCATGATATAATGGGAAAATTTAGAAGCATTTCAGAACACATTTCATTTCACCCTTCTTGAAGAGGTTCATTCTGCTAGTATCAAAACATTTCATTGACTTCATTGTTCAATTTACTTGAATAATTCATCAATTATATATACCAAGTGATAAATTAAATAGGATGAAAATTAAATTTTCATAAAAGAAAAATGCATTCGTAGTATTTTTCTAAAAAATTACCATACTACTTCTATTCTGACCTATTTCTACTCAGTGTGATCAACGTCTTATGATACAAAACACTTACATGAGAAATTTTTCAAAAGCTATGAAAATAATTATTCCCTAGAAGCAGTAAAAACCCAGGCATTCATCCAGGAATAATAACGCAGTCTGGTACCCCAGGAAATCCTCCTTCTGTCACGCCCAAAAACCTTATTGACAGGTGGCTTTGGCAATACTAACTGCTGCTGGTGTGAAAAGAAAATAATTAACAACTATAATCAAAAAAATGCTTTAAAGAAACCTCTTCCTGTTGCTACTTTGCTGGGAAGAGTCTGTATAACCTCTTTACAGTGGCTTCATCTACCTCTTAACTAATTTTCATACCATGACATGTTTTTCTTTCCCTCTATTTCCACAGGGCTCATTCAGTATTAAAAGATGTGCTGAAACGCTACCAAGCATCAGCAGATACACACAGAAATACAAATACTTCTCATTTATCTTTCCCCAAATGAGTTTCTGTGATGACCTAAACCATTCCAAATTCTCCTTGATTTCTGAGGGTCCTGGGCATGTGTTCTGAAGTGATAGGCAGAAATGCTTGCATGCGCATAATATTTTTGAGTTGTGAATGGACAAACTTCATGATAACTGATGTGTGACAAAGCCTTTTCTCTCTTTCCCAAACAGCTAATATGCCAGAGGATTATCCAGATCAGTTTGATGAGGTAGTGGACTTTATTCAAGCCACTATTAAAAGACTGAGGAGGTCACCAGATAAACAGACTCCGATTTTTTCTAGGCGGGAGAGAAACCGTCAAAATGCAGCCACAAACATAGAGAATTCCAACAAAAAAGGAAGGAGGAATCAAAAGGGCAAAAATCGAGGATGTGTCTTAACAGAAATACATTTAAATGTGACCGACTTGGATTTGGGATATGAAACCAAAGAAGAGCTAATTTTCCGGTATTGCAGTGGATCTTGTGATGCAGCTGAGACCACCTATGACAAAATTTTAAAAAACTTAACCAGAAAGAAAAAACTGGTCACCGACAAAGTGAGGCAAGCCTGTTGCAGACCCACAGCCTTTGATGATGACCTGTCCTTTTTGGATGATAACCTGGTTTACCACATACTGAAAAAACATTCCGCGAAAAGGTGTGGATGCGTCTGACAGCTGCATGTCAAGGCAGCACCAGTTCTCCATTCCTGCTATGCTGCAAAGAGAGGGACCAAGGTTCCCAGGGAAGTGTCTGCTCCAAGTGGAGGAAAACGGACCAAGAACACAGACTAAGGAGCCATGAGAGCCTGGGGATAAGGAGGCATGCGGCAGAGTAGAAGGATGGAGACTTCTGGCGTCCTATGGGGATTTAGGTAAAAGCTCAGGTGGAGATGACGATGGATGGATGATGTGCACGCTACCTTTCCTGTTTGACTCAGTCCACCATCAGTGAGACTCAATCCATGAGGAACGTGCTTAAAAACACAACCCTGCCATACCACGCTGTGTTGTAGTTTTGCCATGATATACCAGTTATACCAAGAAGCTTAGCTAAGAAGTAGCTTAGGAGTCCCTTACTAATCCCCTGTGCCCTCAGCTCTACTGAAAGACACATTGTGCTACTGCTCACTGGAGGGCAGTTCCTGAGTGCTTAGGACAACTCCTAAGCTATAAGATTACCCTTGTAAGTAAGATGATATTGGGCAAGTATCAAAATGACCAGTTCTTCAAGTTCTTTATGAAGCAAAACAGTTCTGCTTACTGGCTAAGTTTGGTTATTTCCATATTGTGTTTCTTCAAAATGAGTGCAAGATTTTGTTCTTCTGCTACCTGTGAAAACAAGTTGAGTTTTTAAGCACTTCTTCCTAGTATACAGTAAGAGAAATAACAAGCCCAGCCTAGACAAAATGCGTTTCTTTAGGTTTACAAAGGACTAACGTCACTTGCATAACTACATTTCTGTTTGGTCATTGTGATTGAGAGAGACTACTTGATGCAATGCATCCCTTCAGAGCATAAGTATACAGAAGATATTTATTGAGATTAAGTTATTTTTATTTATTACAGTTCAGTAATGAGTCTCCTTATTTATTAAAGTGTCTTTCAAAGGTGCCAAAGTAGATGGCACTTGGGGATATAGAGAGACAAAGACGTTGGGAACAACGGTCCATGCTTTTGGTTTAAGGTGTTAACTTGAATGCAAAAAATCACTTACTTTACCTTTTTTTCTTTTAAACAAAATCTTGATTATGTTCACAAAAGGTAGTGCTGAAGCCTGCAGCCCTTATTTCTATCACTAAGCCTTTTGAAAATTACTGCAGTCATGCATGTGCAGGAGCAGCAATGGCTCTGGACAAGTGAGGGTCGCAGGACTTGGCTCAACATTAGCAATTTGTTAGAAAAACTAATTTTAGTCATATTTTAAATGTAGCCACATTTTTTCTCACACTTTATGCCAACTGACCTCATATAACTATTGACAAATGGAAAATAATCACATTTAGCCTTATAATTTCTAGTTATATTTATTTAAGCTTTTCCTTCCATACTTCCGTATAGAAGAGGTTAAATCCCTCTTACTAGTTAGCCCTGGATTTAATATAGCCTGCAAGTAAACAGTTGTGTTAAATAACCAGAGTGTTTTGTATAATTTGCTGAAACATTACAGGATCATACCCATGCAGCAGAACAGCCCAAGTTTCCTTAGGAGGAGGGAGGTTGTACAGCAAAGGTGTTCGTACGTGACCGCTAACACAAGCTCTCATTCTGGAGACATTTTTCCCAAAAGAGCAGGAGTGCAGGTCACTAGACATACCTGACAGCCAGTGAAGCATCAACTCCCACAAAAGCAACAAGAAAAAAAAATCCTTGTTGAAAACCATGGTCCAACCTTTTATCTCATGCATGTAATGGCTCTCCATACTCATTTTGCCCTGGGCCCCTTGGGGCACCACTGAAGAAGGGTCTAGAGGTCAAAAAAGTCCAGAACAGGCATAGAAAGGTGTACCAGGTGTATGGCACGTAATTCATCCCCAATTTCCGCCGCTTTCCTGGGCGGAGGGGGGATAGGCCTGGAGAACCAGCCGCAGGGTGTGTTCTCACACTGCCACGGGGCCGCCGTGCCCTCCGTGCTGCTCAGGGGTGGTGACACCCTGCGCTGGCACCTTGTGGGCCCTGGCGCCCGCCGGGCGCGGGGACAGCCGCGCTGCGGGGCGGCTGATCGGCGACAGCGCTCACAGCTGCGCTTTCTCTTGCCCCAGCTGATGAAAACTTGCCTCAAAGCATTTTCTGTGCAGCTTGAAGAGGCTGCAACCAAAGCAAATCTCTATGTTCAAAATACAAAAGGGTAAAGTTTGTGATTTTTTTTTTTTTAGGTTTTTGGTTGGTTTTTTTTTTTAGTTTTTAGACCTTACTGAAGACAGGAGTGTGCTTCTCTGGATTTTTTTACTTCACCTGCAATTATATGTCTCAGTCATTTGTGTTAATCAACCAAAGTTCTCTACAGACTTTATTTTTGTACAATATTCATTTTATAACTTTTTACGAAATAAAATTCATTTCTATTGTTACATAGTTGTTGTTAGTGCTTCCCCATCATATAGTTTCCAAGTTACAGTGTTGCTCCATTCCCCAATCTGCATCAAACAATGCTGCAGGGACAGAAAATTCTCCATGAAGTGGAGCCTTCCTCTCCTAACTCACCAACACCTTTAATGTGGATCAGAGGTGTCTGTAGCTTCTTAGTGAAACATAACTGAGTCACTGCAATAAGTGACTTGAAAATGTATGGTGAACAGTGACAGTAATCTACACAGGGGCAGGCTTCAAGCCTGGGGTTACTAAAGCTGTCCCTTGTCCATGTGGCCTTGGCTATTCATGGCCACAGTTTCTGCACTCGGAGAAGATTGCATTTTGCTTTGCTAATCCAGGTGTCACATCAGTTGGACTAAATTCCATCTACTTTGTCAGTTCTTGCTTTTAGTCTTTAAACAGGAAAATAAAACTCAAGGAATTTTCTTTTCCACCATGATTATGGAACAGATGAGGACAGGTTTTGTGGCTGTGGCCAGCAACATTTTCTCAACTGTTTCGTGTTAAGCTTTGCAGTTCCCATCACAGAGCCCACAAACACACGCAGACTTACAGGTTTCAACACCGCACTCTGTACTGCTGCAGAGAGGAAGAGGGAGCGTCTGACAGCGAGCCAGAGTGCAGGAGATCAAACACTCCTAATGCACAGCATATGGATGCCTTGGTTTCATTTGTGCTGGCAGGGACCACGCACGCAGGCCTAGCCCAGCTGCTGGAATGCACAGCACAACTTGCAAGCCCGGCTTTTGGAGCACACAGTGTTGAAGGCATTCCTCCTCACAAGCCACTGCCTCCACTTCTTGCAGCAGAAGCCCATCCATCACATGCAAAAGCTGGACACCTGAAGTGTTTGGCATGGAATGACCTGCAGTTCCACATTCAGAAGAGATTGTGCACTTTCCCAAGAGCTGGAGGGAGTGTCTATGTCAAACACAGCTGTGAGGTGCTCCAAAGTTTAATCTCTGTTCTTACAGCCCTTCTGTCTGCTATTACAGGGATGGGAAGCAGAAGGTCAATGCAGATGCCTTCCTTGGTCTTATCAGGCTCTGAGTGGCTCTCCATGAAGCAGCTGGTAGGAGTACTGTTGCTTGCATGGAGCTGTTTCACTCTTCTTCACCAGCTTTCCTGGTGACAGCAATATTGGAGAGAACAAAAGAGGCTCTGCTACTGCTGCTACAGGCTTACCACCACTGGGCTGGCACCTGCAGGCTCATTTTCTGGTTAAAGTGAGGTTTGCAGTGGTTTCCTGGCACCCTGTATGTGTTAAAGCAGTTTGAAACCTTCAGCTGGCAGGTTGTGCAAAAGATTTTTAAAAAGGACTTAGATTTTCATTTGTTACTAGGAAGTGCCATTACTGGGGCTGAACATTATGTTGCTGCTTGAGCAGCAGGCACAGCACTACCCTGGATCCCTTCTGGAAGATATGTCCCAAGATAGATAGAATTTTTTAAAGGGAGGGGATAAGGCAAGCACCATAACTATTTACACTTACTGAAGGTCAGGATGTTAAAAGCTTTATTACCCAATATCTTGATTTTTTTTTTTCTTTTTCAATTTTGTGTTGAATTTTCTTGGATTGGTTAGCATAGTGCTGCCAAACAAGAATGACTGGCTAGATACTTAGGAAAAACTGTGACTGTCTAAGGAAAAGGCGGGTATTTTGCAAGGAGGGCTTATTTACTGATGCAGCTTGGAAGTCCCTCAGTGAGACCCCTCCAGCAGAAGGGATTGCAGCCGTGTGCTTCCCACCAGCAGGATATCAGGCGAGAAACTGTCATAACAGCAGGTCCTTCTGTCCATCCCACAGCAGCCTGGTGCTGCTGGTCTCAGGACAAAGAGGATGAAGTAGACAGAACTGTGTCTGATTTTGGGTTGTTTCACCTCTACCCACAAAAGTGGAGAAAGACAAAGGCCGCCAGTGCCTCAGTCTGGAGAAGCACAGGAGGAAACCAGAAGCAACCTCATTCATTGCAATCTGGATAGCTAACTAAAAATACAGAGGAAAATATCAGGATGAAGAAAACAAATGGAGCTGACACATTGTATAAATAGGTCTTCAAATGTCATGCACGGCTGGAACAAAGATGTTTTGTTTCAAAGCAAGAGACAACTTGAAATGGCTCAGTAATACACATTGAGAAGTTTGCTTATTTGGAACAGAGCTCTTCTAATGAAAAGGTTAATTGTGTTGCAATGGAAAAGAAAAAAGGCAAAGCAGAGGCCAGGCCTGCACTCCTCACCCTGACAAAATTTCCCACTGGCTCAAAGTGAAGATTTTCTATCACAAACTTCACAGGACTGAACTACTAACATTCCAATAAATTATACAGTAGGTATATTCATGGTCAGTAGATATATTCATGGGTCAGTAAGAATAGCTAAATAAACCATATATTCCAGCAGCATAAATCCCAATGGCTTTCAGACAAGTTGCAGCAGAAGCCAGTGAGGGAAACATGGTGCTCAGGTCAGCCTGCTGCAGGGAAGTTTTCTTTGTCAGGCACTGAGCTCCAGTACTCAAGGTCAACACTGAGATGCCTTCACTTGCCATTGTTTCTTTCACTGCTGAAACTGCAGCATTTTATTCACTTTTCCCCAAAATGTTCACTCACAAGTGAAGTGAAGAAAAAACAATGGGCTTTTGAAGGCTGAAGAGGGCTGCTCTAATTATCCAAAGAGCTGATGTTTTGCCCGCAACTTCTCCAGCTTTTTGACAGCAATCTGAGTTCTCCCACATGTGCAGGTTTCTCCCTCTGCCCAAAACCTTTGTTTTTCTGTCTGCTGGCACACTTGATGAGGAAAGCTTCCTTCTCTGTCACCTTAGGAAAGGCACAAACATTACTCCTGGCCCAGACTTGCACGCATTATCCCCAGGTGGTCCTGGCAAGACTAAAGCCATGAACATCCTCACCAGCACTACCCCTTTGACTGTTGTGGAGTTACTCCAGCTTCATAGGAGTCTGAAAAAGTATATCAAATCTGGTTACTTTCTTAGCAATATTAACATACAAATAGAAAAACTGTATCCTTGTACAATCCCCCTACTCCTAGTTCTGTTTCACAGAATCATAGAATGGTTTGGGTTGGAAGCAACCTTGAAAGTGACCTCATTTCAACCCTTCTGCCACAGGCAAGGACACCTCCCACCAGACCAGGTTGCTCAGAGCCCCACCCAATCTGTTCTTGAGCATTCACTGGGATGGGACATCCCCAGCTTCTCTGGGCAGTCTGTTCCAGTGCCTCATCACCCCCACAATTAAGAATTTCTTCCTAATATCCAACCTAAGTCTACCATATTTCAGTTTGAAGTCCTTCCACCTTTTCCTATCACTACATACAATCATAAAAAGTCCTTCTTCAGCTTTCCTGTAAGTCTTTAGTTACAGGAAGACTGCTATAAGATTTCCGTGAAGCCTCCTCTTCTCCAGGCTGAACAACCACAGTGGGTCTCAGCCTGTCCTCAAAGGAGAGGTGCTCCAGCCCCCCAAACTTCTTCATATGTTTTGAGATTTCCAGAGCTTTAACACATTTCACTCTGCTCTGATCATGTTGCTAACTCCTCGGGTTTTTTCCCACTGGCACTCACCCACAGTTTTCTCTTCCTGGACAGCCTCATGACTCACACATTAATCTCTGGCTTCACACATGCTGTAAACATGTCCCATAATTCTTATTCCAGGTTAATATCATTTTCCTCTGATC
Source organism: Pyrgilauda ruficollis (assembly GCF_017590135.1). Taxonomy (NCBI): domain Eukaryota; kingdom Metazoa; phylum Chordata; class Aves; order Passeriformes; family Passeridae; genus Pyrgilauda; species Pyrgilauda ruficollis. The sequence goes on along the minus strand of NW_024508988.1, from coordinate 294,314 downwards.
CAAACAGAGTCAACAAGCACTTCTTGTTAACATTCAGTATTACTTCTAACAGAAGTTTCTATCAGAAGATGAAATTTTTTCTTTAAAAAACTCACAGTTTAGAGATCAATTTTGAATTAATGTATTTTCAAAGATACAGAGACTCCTTTCCCCTTTTTTTGCACAGGACTAGGCAGGTTCTCTGAGGGTGAAAGTGACTGTACAGTCAGGGCAGGATGAAGATCTCTCAGCACCCCATTTCTTACAGTGACCCTCAGCTGGGAAAGAAAGGAGCAGAATAAAAAAGCAAACTAAGAGTGGTGTATTCCCTAAGAATTCCATCCCTGACCCAAGAGATCACAGTTCAGAACATTCAGAGCCATATGTTTTATTGGTGTCTAACAATCCTTGGCAGGTCTGTCTTGCTGAGAACTTGCCTGATGTGAATTAGAGCTCCCCTGCACTCTGGGGCAACTTCATTCTGTGCAATGCAAGCAAGAGCTTCTCTGCTGCCACTGAAACTCCATTTCATCGGTTACCTACCCATTTTGGTGTCCCAATGAGTTGCCAGACCTCCACCTTTGTAGTCCACATGGATCTGTCCAGCCTGAGGAACATGCATGTCTCTCACCACCCGTGCCTTTTCTCTCTCTTCCATCTGGACCACAGGGAATAAGATGCTGCCTTCAGGATGCTGCGCAGGAGCAAACCCTGGATTTCCACAGAGGCACATCAATATTTTCTTTTCTGTTTTCCATTCTGTTTCCAAAAATTCCTTTCAGGTGCTAGGTGAGGAACTCATTAGAAACATGACTCCAGAGGCAACACGTTACATCCATTTGGGAATCCCCTTTATTTAACACAGGACTTTTTGCCAACTGTCAGGTCTGAACCTGACTAACTCCAGTTGTGTTGTCTATGCAAGGTATGATGTGCCAGCCAAAATAAGGGGTTTTTACACTGAGGTGAAAGCAGTGTGCGCAGTGACCAGGTGCTGCTGCACACAAGGGGTTCAGGGAGAACGTGGCACTTGCCACCCTCCCCCACACGGAGACCATCAATGGAACAGGGTTCCTGCTGTGCCAAGAGACAAGAGGGTAAATGCAAAAATGCATCCAAAAAGGAAAGTTGCTACGGCTCGCACATGGACAGGGTGCCTACCAAAAGGGAAAAATGAAGCCAGTCCAAGGGGCCGTTTGGGAGGAGCTGAAAAAAACCCTGCAGCAGATTTTTTTTGTGTTTATCTAGGACATCAAATTCTGCTTACAGCACATGTTTTCCTGTCAAGGATATCTGGTTTCATTTCAGCTACAAATGTGAATCTCATTTTAAAAGCCAGAGCAAGTCAGTGATAATGAGACGTTTTTGCAAGGAGTACAGAAACCTCCCTTTCTGATTCTGACAACTGGCAAAACAAAATTTGGAATACTTAAAAATGTTCTCCAGAATCAACAGCTCTCTTGGAACTTTTTCTGCTAATACATTAAGAAAGGCTTGGTAACACCTTAGGCTGATTTCTTTGTGTCAGTAACAACTGACAATTACAGGACAATGCAGGTAAATCTCAGTAGCAGACTGTGTTTGTGTTTGACTGTGAGTGTGCATTATGTGCTGGTAGGAACTAGTGAAGCACCTGTCTTTCATGTCATCTCCTTAGGATAGTTACTCTGGGAAGATTGGTTTAAATAACTTTACATTTTTATCTGTTCTTTTAGAGTAGAAGTGATATTGGCCATATTTAATGTAAAAAGATCTCACAGATCTTTCTTACGTGACATGGGTAACATGGCGTGACATTCCCCTACATCACATGCCCTTTAGCTGAAGGTGAAATATTGCACAGCCTAAAATTATTTTGTCATCCACTGAAGGATAAATGAAAAACATGAGTGTCCAGAGTCAAGGTCACAACAGTGTTTCTGTATTAAGGACAAGGAAGTTAATTAAAAGTTTAATATACTGGTTTAACCTGTCTCATGATAAAGCACAGATCTCCCCTATCTTCTTTGATAACTCCAAACTCAGAAGTGTACTTCAAAATTACTCTGTGTGAAGACTTTAAAATAATTGTGATAAAGCCTTGCTTTAAAAAAGGGGCAACCCCACATGGACTTATTCATGTTTATGCACCTCTTCCAACGTTATAACTCAGTAAATAGGACAGCCTTTAAATGTATAGTTTTATGGCTGAGTCTGCTCTCTGGTGCTCATTAAATCATGTGTTTTATCGTCAGCTCTTCTCAGACTGTCAAGAGTTGTTCCTTATATGTTTTCTGTAACACACATTCCCCTAGTCCCACTCATCATTTGGTACTATTGCCTTTTCTTTAACCTGTTGATGACATTTATAGCTGGGTTTTTTTCCTTTTTTTCTCCAAGAAATAGCATATTTTTACAGCAGAGCCTCTTTTTCACTTTTTAGTGCTTTGGCTCAATAATTTCTCACACACTAGAAATAGTCCAGCTGATGTCTTGATCTTATATATCCATCCCCATCCAAGAAACATAAGCAGGATTGAAAACTCAGTGTAGTGATTCTGCCTTCCTTTGGAAGGTCCCATGGAAAATCTCTTTCCTGCTCTGCTCAGTGCCACAAACCCAGAAGCTGCATCTGCTGTGGTCCATGTCACTGGGCTCTGCCACCCTCCCTGCACAGACACTGTAACCAAGGGCAATGAGGCCAATGCAGTGCAGAAATACAAACATTCATCCACATTCACACCCGACAGAGCACCACCAGTGGCATGGCACTGCCAACTGGTGCTGTGCAAATGTGTACTGGCCTCCACTGCGCACAGGATTTACTGATGCTGTGGGGCTCTGTCCATACAAAGACTAGAATAGAATAGAAGAGTGTTTTCTGTTGGAAGGGACATTAAAGGATCATGTAGTCCAACTGACTGAACCCTTCAGGGCAGACAAAGTTAAAGCAAGTCCTCTGAGTCATATCCAAGGAATAGCACATAAGGTCCAAGGAGAGTGATGCTGCTTCAGTGGTTACCAACATCATTTATACTTACATGGTTTCGCATGGATAACTGTTTATCAAGAGGGAAAAAAGCAAATACTCTGCTTCTTGGGCTTTTATGCATTTCCACATATAAATATTTTAAGAAGAACAGTAAAGATTGACTGTTTTTCCTAGGCTTTTTCAAACTCAGCAGTTTCACCAGAAGAAGTCAGCTCAGCAAAACGGAAACCTTTTGTGATAACTCATCCGTTCAGCCAACGCTTCCTACAGCAAGCCACAAAGAGAGCTCAGCCCACCTCTTCCATGGACCCCACACAGCTCATCAGGCAGTACAACAAAGTGCTCTGGCATAGCTGGGACAAAATATCTCACCAGGTTTTGAAATAAATCCTTAGCTACCAACTCCTGGCAATTAATTTCCAACACTGGTCTGCAAGTATGTCATGTCTATCCTGACAAGTCCCATGGTCAGCCAGACAATGGGATGCTAATCAGGGCAAACACACACACTTTATGGGACATGGTGAAACTAAAAGCCAGAAAAAGCTACTCCTTTCTGATAACTCACCACTACAAAACCCTCCCAATGAAGGCAATGGAAGATAGCAACAGCCCTACCATCATTAGCTTTAGAAGGAAAAAAAAATATCCCTGGAAGAGATAGTCCTAAGACTGCATTAAGTAACACAATTTTAGTCTCATGTCCTATGTGTTTTCTAAGTGTTCCCCACAGACTCTTGCTGTAGGCTGCCTGTTGCCAAAAGTGCTCAGCAAGCAGGATGAATGAGAATGCAGGGAGAAATCAGAAAGGTGCTTGGAGTTGGGAGGCTGGGCTGCAGTACCACTATTTCCATCCAGATGAAGAAAGCCTTCTTTTTTGAGATCTCACAGAGAGCAAAGCATGTGTGTTTCCCAACCTTGGCAGGGGTCTGGCTGAGAGGAGCCATTTCAGTTGCTGGAGCAGTTCACATCAGCTTTGCAGATTTGCCAGCTCTCCCTGCAAGATGGCCAGGAACATGTGTACACATGGTATCTGGCAACAATAATTCAGCAAAAATGAAAAATGCTCCTCATTCATTGCAAACAAATGGGTACAGTGCAATCCCAGGCAAACTTTCCCAAAGCAGGCAACTTTCTGGGTTAAAAAAAAAAACAGAGTAAAAAAAGAGTTTGGGGGCCTGGAGGGCCCTGACAGGAAACGCATGGGAATTGTTACTTCAAAGAGTAGAGTAGATATATAGGAAAAGAAAAAGTTTCCAAATGCAGCCTTTGCTTTCTGGTCTGGGAAAGCAGAGCTCTTGCCAGGTAGAGCATGGGCAGGCACACTGTACTGCCAGGGCTGCAAACTGTGGCCACCATCAATGCCTGACCGCTGCTCATCACCAAGCTATCCCCAAAATAACTGCTTCTGGCACTTTAAAGACCTGCAACTCTGCAGGCCTGGGCACCTTCTGAGAAATAAACAGGCCTTCATTTCCTGCCAGGTTTCTTCCTTTGGCTTTGCATGCCAGAGCTTGTGATACCAGCACTCAAGACCACTGGAAGTGAAAAACTCATGGCAAAACTCTAGGGGACAGTTCCAAAGCTCATCTTAACAGGCATGTTCCAGATGAAGGCATCAGTGCCATCACAATGAGAAACAACACAGATCAGGGCCGCACAGTCACACAAAGTTTGAGGAAACCAACCTGTTTCTGCATCTACACCTTTATATCCTCCTCAGTCTTTGCTGACATAAAATTGGCAACTATTCAGGAAAAAGCTGCACAACTATGTGGAGAAATATGTGGCATATATATCACTACTAAACATGAAAAACAGTACCTAACTACAGTACCTAACATAGGTGACCAAATAAATCACTTGTAAGAAGAATATGACAGGAAAATCAGTTTGGATTGTATTTGGTGAGAAAGCTAAGGCACATTACTATACATAGATAAAATTTAATTCTCACTTTACTTTAGGCATACCTGCATTTATTTTCACATGTCAACAATGTATACAGTAAGCATCCATTGATTGTCTCAGTGATGGGACCTCAATGCAAAAATAACTAATTTCATAGCCAGCAGTTAAAATGCCGAGACCAATAGCTTATGTGAACTCTCCAAATCAATCATAAACTGGCAGATTGATTATAGCATTTCTATTATCATCAGTTTAAAAGCTAAAAAAGGTCTTTCCTGAAGATTTACGGGGAATAACAGCTGGCGGCATTGTCACCTGGAACTCTCGACAGGAGATCTCTGGTTGAGAATTGCTTTGCTTCCCCTCATAAAACCTCTGTTGTGTTTACTTCACTTAAGTTTAACCACTGGCTATGATTTCACAGCTGCTGAATTCATGGTGCCTCTTGGCCAAGCCATAGCATAGTGACTCAATAAAGATGAGTGACATCATTAACCCAATACAGTAGCTATTCAGATGTGTGCTGTGGTCTCCTTACATAATCACCTAATTTTAGCTACTGAGAGAGCTGCATAGAGTACCACAGTGTATTACAAGCTCTGAATAACCATCTAATATCCAGATGCTTTTCCCAACATTATTTTATTTTCCTGTTTAAAATCTCTAGGTGCTATTTTATGTTCCTTGCGCAAATCTCTCGGTGCTATTTTCCCTTAAACAAACCCCCTCTTCAAAACAAGTTCAAGCTTCTGCTGCTCCTGATCACCTTGACACCTCGTTAGCTGGTCATTGTGGTTCTAATGTGCTCACGGCACTACTGAATGGCCAGGACCTTGGGACTTTATAATGACTGTCAACAAGAACAGCTCTAGAATACAGTAAATTGATACAAGCCTTAATTCAACCTCCAGACACACACATATTTAACTAAAAGCACTTGGTTTGCTAAAAGTAGCTGTTCCTTGTAGTTTTACAAAACATATATGAAAATACTTCTTAAATCAGAAAGATTTTGGGCCAAGGACTTGTTTTTGCTACAGGCCACAACAGGAGCATATTGAAGTCCTATTCCCTTGCAATTGTTTCACAGTAAACATGCATACTTGATACTATTTATTGGTCCAAATTCCAGATGCAAGTTATATGTAATAGCTTAGACAGGCTAGCAGCAGGATTGGAAATCCCAAGGATGGAAACTTCACTTCAGAAAAACAAGAAAACAGAGCTCTCATTGCAGAAATCCCAGGCATAATGTGCACCCAAGTCCTGCATGTGCCTTCCAGGTGTGTTGGATATTGTGTGCTGCACATGCAGCTCCACTGATCCCACCATATACAAACCCAATGGTTTTATTTCATCCAATTTACTTTTCTTCAGCCTTTTGTCTGATATTTTTACACAACTATGCTCAAGCAATGAGAATTGTAGCTTCAAAATACTCTCTATTTTTGGAATGTTTATCATCTAAATGACTTGAAACACTAAATCTCAGAACCTGTAATTCATAATTCCACAGATGTTCCTCTGCCTGTAGGAACTTATTAAAAAGAGTTGATAGATTACCTTGCACTTACATAAAAGAAAAGACAGAAGACTCTCAGCAGTGCTCATAACAAGACACTCTCTTATGGAGCATGCAGAAGGAGATGCTGACTCACAGGTTACAATCCCTAGATCACAGTTCTGCTAATCCCCACCACCCTGGTATCAGACATTTGACTTTCCCTCTCAGCACACATCACTGCTGCCTGGAGCTTTCTCCAGCCAGGACTGCTGGCAGCTGGTTCCTGTCCCTTGTGTAATCAACTAGCTCACCTCAGAGATACGTTTGTATTGTGCTGGTGCAGACTCACTTCTTCCACGTTGCAGCACTATGGTCTGCAGACAGAACTCTGGGCTGGCTTTCTGTCCAGTTATAACTAGTGTCTTTGTGGCAATTTCTGGAAAAACAAGCAGGCAAAAACGTGCTGGCTCAAGTCGCAGCAGCTCCTTAGTGCTCATTTCCATTGGCAGAGGTGCTGGCTCCTGAATTCCATTTCACTCTGTTCTACTGGCACAATATTTTTGATTGTGGAGTCCAACAAATCATGTTAATGTTGGAAGCTGAATGTTAAACTGCAGAGGGCAATAGCTGAGCACAGCTCCTCCCCATCCCCCACCACCCTCAACATTGACTCTGTGTCTAATGCTACCATGGTCATTAACAATAACAATTAACCATGTGGTAAATATTGACTGTAAAAATCCCTGGTTAAAAAAAAAAAAAAAGAAAAAAAAAGAAGAATGCATTTAATCACTAGATTAAACCAAATCCCTACTGTTCAAAAGTGCTGAGTGAAGCAAATGGGAATGCTGATCTTGCCTTGGGACAAGGAAGAGTCTAGCTGTCCCACTGGGGTCCTATTTGTTTGTTTATGCATTTATAAACAGCATAAGTGAAACAGCAAGGTTTGATTCTGCCCAGAACTGTTGGAGTGCAGCCCCTGCATTCATTCTGGCAGGCAGAGGGCCCTATGTTTGAGATTCCAAACATTTTTGATTTAAAAAAAACCCTGGCTCCCAAGCAGTGTAGTGTGATTCAGTAATAAACATAATCAATGCCAAGACAGGGCTGTAGAGACCCAGTGCAGCACCCTTGCTTCCCAAAGGAAGTGCAACATTCCTCGGCTGAGCACACGGAGCAGCACACCAGGAGTGAGTCAAGGAGCAGAGCAGAGGCAGACAAGCACAAAACATGAGCTAAGAGGAATTCCCTGGTTCAGAAAGCTGGCTTACAGACTTTCCTGCAGCAGAGATATGCTATTAGAGAGCACCAGAGGGACACTGAAGTAGTAGAACTATATTCCTAGATCAGCCACTAACTTGTCTTTGTTTAGTTCTCCCCATCTTGTATTTTTATTCTTCAATCCTGCTGCAATAGTTGTTTTTCCCATTTAGATTCTTTTAGCAAATGATACCATCTCTGATCATAAGTTTGAGAAGAACCTAACAGACTAAAAATCTGAACTTGAAAGAGTTCTTGTAGCAAAGCAAGATTTCAACTAAATTACTTCCCTCCCGCTCAAAGAAAAGCATTTAAACAACGCGTTTTACAGACCTGTTTAAACTCCGTTGTAGGCCAGAGCAGAACTGACAGTAAAACAAGGATTAAAAATATATACCACCGTGGTACCTATATAATTTCCACAACTATTTTTTTTTTTTTGTGCAAACATGAGCTAGTAGAAATTAACCAAGGTAATCATACAAATTGGCATTTTACAAAGTCTGAACAAACAAAAAAATTATCACCTTGTGAACAGCAAAATCTACCATTGCATTTGGGAATGTGATAATTATCTTTATTGAAAGCTTCTTCTTCTGTCATCTTTCTTATTACAGGATGATTTTACAATGTTTTTTGATTATTTAATGGAGTCTTTGAAAGTTGACTCAATTTTCTAATGACCATGGGTGTGATGCATGGGTGTGCATCATATTCATTCCCCTACAGCTCACCTGGAGTGCCCATCTGTCAGTCCCATCACTCCTGGAAAGGTTTCCTAAGTCAGTGTCACTGCAACAGCATCCCACAAGCCCGAACTTCACAGCAGAGGGCAACTAAAACTGGATGCCTCAGCACTAGGGAAAATCTCATCAAAAAGAAAATTTTCAGCATCATGTAAATCCTCTTTTGGGATTTTTTGTTTGTTCATTTGGTTTTTTGTTTGCTTGTTTGTTGGCTGTTGTTGTTTTGTGTTTTGTTTTTTGGGGTTTTTTTGTTTTGTTCTGTTTTGTTTTAAGGGCTATTCCAGTACACTGTTCCATTCTGCAAAGGGTTAATATCAGCATTTTGCCTCAGCATATTCTAAGTGGCCTGAGGTTCATGTCTCTCAGACTGAGACTTACTGAAGACTCTTCTACTTGCTCCTTCACAAGCTGTACTTCTCATTGATTACATGCCCAGCTTCAGTTCCTCCGGCCCTCTACATTCATAGCAGACACTGCCTTAATTAAGGCGAATATCCCCCTAGACAACTCCTGTCCCCATAAGAAACAATATATATACACACACATTTGTCATATTAAAGACAACTTGATCTCTGCCACTTTAGCAGATGACATGCAAGAGGATTAGAGTTTGAACCATTGGGTGAAGTCATATAATTTTTTGTCAGCGTAACACAGAACATTCCTTTCAGAGTAATTTTCTAGACAATCCTTAATGTTCAAGGATTATCTGTCTCATGGCAGTCTCTGCAGGAGGAAGAGGAAGAGCCTCCTGTAAATCAAGCACCTGCTGCACTCATATTGTGCAAACACCAAATTTTACAAGGATCACGGATCTGGAAATCAAGCATGTGCTGTTTCGTAAAACAAAAATGCAGGAACATTTTCCACCTTACTACACAGGGACAATTTATAATGGGCTGGTGTGCTGGTTTTGGCTGGAGCCAATTTTCTTGACAGTGACTAGTATGAGGCTGTGTTTTGGATTTGTGCTGAACACAGTGTTGATAATACAATAAGTAAAATAAATAAAAGGGGTTTTTATTGTTGAGCAGACGTTACTCAGAGCCTTTTCTGCGTGTCAGACTGCCACACTTGCAGAGAAGTTGGGAGTGGTTGGAGAAGCGGGAGGAGAAACAGCCAGGACAGGTGACCCAAACTGACAAAAGGGATATTCCAGACCCTGTGACATCATGCTCAGGATATAAACTGGGGAGAAAAGGATAAGGGGGGGGATGTTTGGCACGATGACATTTGTCTTCCTAAGTAACCATTACAAGTGATGGGACCCTCCTGTCCTGGGGGTGATGTTTTGGATTTGTGCTGAACACAGTGTTGATAATACAATAAGTAAAATAAATAAAAGGGGTTTTTATTGTTGAGCAGACGTTACTCAGAGCCTTTTCTGCGTGTCAGACTGCCACACTTGCAGAGAAGTTGGGAGTGGTTGGAGAAGCGGGAGGAGAAACAGCCAGGACAGGTGACCCAAACTGACAAAAGGGATATTCCAGACCCTGTGACATCATGCTCAGGATATAAACTGGGGAGAAAAGGATAAGGGGGGGGATGTTTGGCACGATGACATTTGTCTTCCTAAGTAACCATTACAAGTGATGGGACCCTCCTGTCCTGGGGGTGACTGAACACCTGCCTGCACATGGGAAGTGGTGAGTTAATTCCTTGTTTTCCTTTGTTGTGGGTGCAGCTTTTGTTCTCTATTAAAGTCTCCTTATCTCAACCCAAGAGAACCCATGAGTTCTCCTTCTTTTACCCCTCTTATTCTCTCCCCCATCCCACTGAAGGGGAGTGAGTGAGTGGCTGTGTGGGGCTTGGCTGCTGGCTGGGCTTGAACCATAACAGCAGGCAAGTCCAATATTAGGCTTATTTCTTTTCATTACCATATTTCCTTCAAATCTCTATACATGTTTTACATGGAGTGGGGAGGGAAGAGATCAAATCCCCAAATGTTTTAAGATTGATCTTTAAGGGGAAAAGGAAAGAACATGTCCCCCAATCCAACAATCACAAGAAACTGTAAAACAGAGAACCTGAAGCACATGCATTTGGGTAACAGCATGACTGGGAAAAGATCAGCAGAATTGCTTTCTGAAATGTGAATATTTCCAACTAGAAAGAGTCTCTTCCTGCAATTTCCCTTGAAATCCCTAGGAGTTTGAAGATGCAAATAACTGTAATTACAGGCAGGAGAAAGAAAGCAGTTCTCTAAAGCTGATGGGAGACAAGAGTTTGCCTCTCAGACAGCTGAATTTGCAAGGCTGAAAACACAAAGAAGCACTTTTAATTTGCAGTACATATGACATCAGCACCCGGTGCTCACAGAAAGAGATGCCTCTGTACTGTATTTACCAGGCTGATTTTCAGAGGAAAGCCATCCCAACCACCTTTGTACTTCTCAGTGGCTGTGAGACAGAAGGTGCTATGTTCCCAGCCTGAGTGTCACTCTAGCTGCTCAGTCAGGAGCAATACTTTTGGCAAAAGCTCCATATGCCTTTTTTTCTCTGCCTTGTCAGAGGAAACTCAGACACACAAACTGCCATCCACTATCTCTGGTGTAGCTGAGAGTCATCCCACCAGAGAAGAAAAAACAATCTGCATTTTGAATAATCATTTTCCAGATGTACTATCTTGCATTTGTCAGAGTCACTTCTTGTTATTTCCTGCTTCTCTTTTTTCAATGGCATTTTCAGTATTCTTCTGTATCATCTGCTAATTTCATTAACACACTGTTTGATGATCTTGAAGGAGGTAACCTAAAATTATGTTACATAAAACCGGACACAAACTGCCTTTTCCTGCAGCATCCCACCATTTACCTCCCACTCCTCTCTGTGCCCTATTACTTAGCATAACCTGTTTCCTCGCCTTCTACAAGAGCTCACATTTTGTTCATGCAATATAAAATTTTCAGGTGAAAACCCCTGAGCTACTGGGCATTGGTTTCTTAGTCTGTAATTGGTTCTGTTTTTTCTTTGACTGCTACATGGAGAATTTAAAGACTGAATTAAATTTATCTGAACCTTTGCAACAGCAACAGTTTTGCACCAGTTCTGTGATGCACTAGTAAAATATGGGGACATACCTACAAAGTAGGTACTTCATATTCTCCCCAAAATGTTAAATTTTCTCACTATTAACTTTGTTAATTAATATAAAAATGCATATGTATATACACATTGAAATTATTTTATGACTAATCATGGAGATCTTACTGGAAAATACCATAAAACTATAGACCTATTGATGATAACCTTGCCTGCAAAGGCTATTTTGAACACACTGATCCCTCTCTATTTGGAATGTTCCTGATATTTGCCTCTGCTTAGTCAGGTAACTTTAAATGAAGAGTCAGCTGCAAACCATATGTAAATTTACTCACAGAGGGGACTCCTGGTTGATGCTAAAACTCATAGTGTTAAAAATTTTGACATTTATTAGCTAAGACATATAATGCATTAGAATCACACAAAGTTTTTTGCTTGCATAACCATTGCAAACTTAGAGTTCACTGCATTAGGGACACGCCAAATGGCAATGGACAGGAAAAAGACAGAAAGGGGATAATCCTCAGCTGGCTTAGAAAGGCTGCACTACCACTTGTATAGTTTATGCAGGATGGAGAAATGTGCCTATAAGTGGGAAGACATGGGATGGAGTTGAGCTGCAGGGTGTGGGATGCACTCCAGAAGCTCATGGCAGCACAAAGGACACATGGCAGCACAGAGAGGCACATGGCAGCACAAAGGAGCACATGGCAGCACAGAGAGGCACATGGCAGCACAGAGAGGCACATGGCAGCACAAAGGAGCACATGGCAGCACAGAGAGGCACATGGCAGCACAGAGAGGCACCTGGCAGCACAAAGGAGCACATGGCAGCACAAAGGAGCACGTGGCAGCACACAGGAGCACATGGCAGCACACAGGAGCACATGGCAGCACAGAGAGGCTGTCTCTGCAGGACCCTGGTGGGAGGAGGTGCCACATGGCAGAGCCCTGCAGAGGGGAGCCTGCAGGAAGCTGACAGATGGGTGAACAGCACATGCTCACCCCACAGAAGGACATTTAGAGGCATCTTGCTGATGTGGCAACATGGGATAGGTCATGTAGTGAGAATTACCATATAAGGAAATACTGCACCTTGAAGAAGTGTACAAAACCAGCCTGTTTCTCTGAACAAATGATTCAGATTCCCTGCCACCTGGGCCTGTGCCGCAGTTGTTACAAATGGCATCCTAAATGAGGACATGATCGGCCACTGGTGGTTGCACTGGTAGTGATGCTGAGCTGAAGTTTACAGGGGGCTGAAAGGATGCTCGGGGCTGAAAAGAAGCCCAGGAGCTGAAAGGAAGGTCGTGGCACCAATCAACCTTTCTGCAGGACGGAGGATAGCAGCCAAGAACTATGGGGGATGGTGCATCCCAGGAACAAAAGAACATCGCAGAGACATTAAAACAGATTTTGAAGAAACACGGCAGGAAAGTTCAATCTACAGATTTTTACAGACTCTTGCTCTGAGCAAAAGACTGTGATCCAGCTTTAGATGATACCAATGGTTTTGATCCTCAGACATGGCACACTTTTGGGGACATTTTGTGGGACTGAGTTCCACAAGACGACGCAGCAGTGACAATGCTTTTTTGTCTGTGGCAGACTGCATGTGAAGCACTCATGGCACATGCAACACCTGCAGAGTGGACAAAGAAAGATGCTTGTACCACTGCAGCAGCCATGCCAACCCCTCCTGCGCCACCAGCAAATGACTGTAAGTCTGCTGGGTCTGTGGGAGGAGAACCACAAGATGGCCCCTGGTCCCCCAATCCATTTGATCCCAGAGGGGACCCTGATGGTATTGCAGAAGAGCTCGCGCTGCCCTGTGGCATCAGCAAAGCCATGTGGCAGCGAGTGGCTGGAGCCGGGGGACCCTTCCTCGCAGCGTTCCCTCTCCGCCTGCCCTCTGCCAGCGTGGAGCAGTGCTGGCAGAGGCAGCGGGAGGGGAGCGTGCAGGGCTGCAGGGCTGCGGTGCTGCAGTGGTGGCCCGAGCAGATGGGAGCGAGCACGTGGCACAGCCCGGGGACGTTGGGATGCGTGCAGCTCCCTGCATGCGGGCAGCGAAAAGGCGACCCGGGGAGCCTGGTGGCACCGGCAGGGCAGCGCCGTGTCCCTGCTCCCTGCACGTGGCAGGATGTGCCCAGCGAGGCACGGCCCATCCTGTGTACCATCCTGAGGCCCTGCAGCAGCCTCAGCGCGGCCCCCAGCCCGCTCCCGCTGCAGACAGCGCTTCCGTCCCCTGCGGACCCTCATGGGCTGACACTGCGCTGGAGGAAAGACCTGGGTAGATGGGTGGCCCCTTCCTCGGGGCAGCTGCAAGCTCAGCATGACGCTCCTGCAGCTGGTCCATGAAACTCTCCTGTTTTCGTTATTTAGAATGTTGCCACGATCCTGGATCCTATCCCAAAGATTGGGTTTTTACCACACCACCTTGTGACCCCATGACCTTGTAACCCCCACACTAAATGCTTTTTGTAAAGGATGCTCCTGTAATAATTCTAATTTATAAGCCATCCTTTCAAGCAGAAATTAACTGATATGTTTTTTCAAAGTACCCTTTTCCTGCTTGAAGAAACTGGAAAAATGGCTCCCACCTAGCTACTACCTTGATGTGGAAAAGGTTACTACTGGAATGAAAGACCATAACATTCTCATCCTGATGCAACTTCTCACTCAGAGCCTGTTATCTTTTGAAACCACTTAGGGAGTTAATATAATTCTAATGTCCCAGGCCTGGATTTATACACCTTCTGTGAAGGAAAGTTGACAAATTTAGGTATTATTAAGTAATTTTTTGCTTTTTTTTAAAGCTATCTTTATATTTTCACTAAATTACTGTTTATTAGGGAAATCCAAGGTAAGCTGTGTGATTATAGTATATTTCTGGATCCAGATAGTGTTAATACATAAAGTTTTTGTAAAGGGATTGAGTTGTAAGATACATATTCCATGTTACTTTTATGCATTCCTTTAGTTATATTAACAAAAATTTGCTTATAGGTATTCTAGGGAAACCCTCAAGCCAAGGCTTGAGCCCTGGCCAAGCCCTGGCCCTGGCTGGCTGGGGAAGTATGCCATCAGACCCAGGAGTTTCTGCACTGAAAGTGTAATCAAGTAATTCTGACTTGCTGATATGATTATCCAAAGCTGGACTCCCTTTTGAGGTAAACCTGGAAACTTTGTCCAGAAAAGGTTCTCCCATGTCCTTACTGTGAAACAGGCCTCCCCAGCAGTTGCAGATTCTGAGTGATGGTAAACTATTTAGGCAGCTAAAGATATTACCTTGCTTATTTTTGCTCCGTAGTGCTGGTTGTTTTATTAGATGCATTGTTTTACTGGGTTGAAAAATGTCCATGTTAGAGTTGTTAAAAAAAAAAAAAAAAAAAAAGGGAGTGCAGAAATGGGATATACCCTCCATAAAAGTCTTATATGTTCTTAATATTTTGAATCATATTCAGAGTGACCTAACTCGCGTCCAATGGCATTTTTATAAATTACAAGCTCACTTAGCCTTGCTAAGAATCTTGAAAGTGGTAAATAGTGAAATTGATAACCCGGAGGTGAAAATATGCTTGTGTTTCCACAGATTCCAGTCCATGATGGGTACCTGCAAGAATGACCCAACCAGCCTTGGTTACTCCAGCTTTATCATCAGCTCATGAGGAAGCTGAGGGAACAAGATGAACAGAGCTTGTTTGGTTCAAGCGGTGGGCTAAACATGTTCTAATTTAGAAATGTTTTGTTTCATGGTTTTTGTTTATATAAAACAAAAAAGGGGAAGTTGTGGGAAGAGATGGGATGAAGTTGAGCTGCAGGCTGTAGGATGAGCCTGCAGAAGCTCATGGCAGCACAAAGGAGCACATGGCAGCACAGAGAGGCACATGGCAGCACAAAGGAGCACGTGGCACCCAAAGGAGCACATGGCAGCACAAAGGAGCATGTGGCAGCACAGAGAGGCACATGGCAGCACAGAGAGGCACATGGCAGCACAAAGGAGCATGTGGCAGCACAGAGAGGCACATGGCAGCACACAGGAGCACATGGCAGCACAGAGAGGCTGTCTCTGCAGGACCCTGGTGGGAGGAGGTGCCACATGTTAGAGCCCTATTGGAGAAGAGCCTGCAGGAAGCTGACAGACATGTGAACAGTGTGTGATCACCCCACAGAAGGACATTTAGAGGCATCTTGCTGATGTGGCAACATGGAATGGGTCACTTAATGAGCATTACCTTGCGCAGAAATTCTGCGCATTGAAGAAGTGTATAAAACCAGCTCGTTTCTTTGAATAAATGGTTCAGATTCCCCGCCGGTCTGCTCCCCACCCCCACCTCTGTGCTGCAGTCGTTACATTTATACACCATGTTACAAAAATAAATACTTCAAATAAACAGATACAGCAGCCACCCAAGACAGGTCTGGATGCAGGTGAATCCTGAGTCCTTTTAGCTTAATGCGTACCTTGACCTCTTACTAGCAAGGGCAACTCTGTATTAAAGGGCATCCCAAGCTGCACAGAGTTAAGTAACACAGCGCAGGGATGGACCAGAAATGCAGATTTCAGAGGCATGTGCACACTGCAGAAATCAAGGAGCAACAGCAGAAGATAATACCCAGTCTAGGAACAATGCTGCCTCAGAGTGTGAGATACAGGGATACTAGGTGGTCAGTAGCATGCAAGGAATAGCAGTACAAACAGTGCCTGGAGACAGACTTCCAGAGATCTCCAACATGCTCCATGACCCTCAGCATTTGAACACTACGGACACCTGCACAACCAAGGGTCACCCAACACCAGGAAGCTCTTAGCTGCCACCTACACTCCTATCTTGTTAAATCAGCGGCACTGCAGTCCTGCTGATCTTGACCAGCACTTGCAATGGGCTAAAAGAAAGCCTAAAGATGATGATTTTCAGTAAAATGTTTTGGAAAGTCCATGTGCACGCAACACAATAATCACAAAAAAGGCAGCTGCAGATCTCCCTGCAGTATCACAGCTCTTTCCATGGATGCAGGAACTCAGTCCTATCATATACCAGAACACATGCATACCTATGGGGGTGTGACTGGCCCTACTGTTGATTCACAAATCACATGAGATTATAGCATTTTTTATTTTAGGAAAATCAAAGTAAGGGAGAATTCAGGATCAAAACACCTGAGACAGGCTGGATATATATTTAGACTGATAAGTATTGAAATGCTGAGCACAAGGAGGCCTTGAGGTCTTCCACATCTCACACTGATAATGTCAGAAGGATTCCCACTAGACACAATTGGGAAATCCTGAAATGAAATAACATTAAGGGAATTATCCAGTAATTTCTAGGAAAGCAAACTGTTTCCTCAAAACTTTCTGCATACATTAACTTAAGTTTATGAACACTTAAGAAAATTAACATACATGAAACATTTCCCTCCCACACATATGGGAAACCTCACAGGTTTGCTACTACCTACCAACTTCAATAGTAGCTTACCTGAATGAACAAGGACTACATTTGTTACATCCATTCACAACTGGAAGCTGTAAAAATTTGCAGCACTTTAGGTCCAAGAAAAAACTCAAAATAATCTGACAAACAATGACACATTCTGAGAAAACACAGTGGAATTACCTTACTATGGGCCCACATTCAGGATGTTGAAAAGAGGCTACCAAGCCTAGAAACTGAGGACTATAATCTGCTTCTACTCCTTCATGTAGGACTGAATGATGCTGGGACAAAGAGATTCCAAAATATCAAAAGAGACTTCAGGTCTCTCAGAAAGAAGCTGAAAGGATCTGAAGCTTGGTTCTCCTCTACCTTCCTGGTAAGGCAGTGGAACTGGTGGAGTGAAACAAGTGCACGGGGTGAACGACTCGCTGCAAGACAGTGCCATGCTTAGGGCTTTGAGTCTGTGCTCTGGAAAGTGCCGCGGAGATACTGGGCATGTTGGCACCAGGTGTGGAGCACCCAACCAAGAAGAGTAAGAGTGCTCTGGGGACCAATTTCACAAGACTTACAGCCAAGCTTTAAACTAGATTTAGTGGGGAAAATGATGCTCTAGCAGGTGTCAGCAAGGAAACAGGAAACAATAGGACTTTAGGGAACAGCAGCAAAATACCTGTAAATTTTCCCAAAGGAGTTGTAGAGGACCCCTCCCAAAGGCTGAAGAAGGTCAACAGCCCAGCTGAAGGCCTCTACCCCAATGCACACAGCATGCATAACAAATAAGAGGAGCTGAAAACCATTATGCAACTGCCAAACTGTAACACAATTATTATAGTGGAAATGGTGGGACAAGTTGCATAACTGGAGCACTGTAATTAAGGTATAAGCTTTTCAGAAGAGATAGGCTGGAAAGGAGGAGCAGAGATGTTGCCCTCTGTTATCAAGGACGGGACAGGTTGCGAAGAGCTGTGTCTGGGAAACAGCCATGGACAGGCTGAGTGTTCGTGGCTAAAAAACAAGGACAGGACCAAGAAATGATACCTGGTGGTGGGGGTTATTACAGGCTGATCCGGAGAAGCCTGTTGATGAGGCCTTCTTGGTCTGGCTGCAGGGCACATCATCCTCACTACCTCTCATCCTGATGGGGAGGTCCAGCCACCCAGACATCAGCTGGGAGAGCAATACAGCCAGCTGTAAGCAATCCAGCACACTCCTGGAGTGTGCAGAGGACAACTTCGTGGTCCAAGTATTGGCCAGACCAGCTGAGGAGAAGCATGGCCAGGCCTGGTGCTCACTGATGCAGATGAGCTCACTTGAGGGGTTAAGTCTGGAAGCAGCCTGGGCTGTAGTGACCATGCCCTGGTGAAATTTGTGATCTCATGGAGCGTGGGCCTGGCAAGGAGAATGGTCAGGACCCTGAAGGTTAGAAACTTCAACCTGTTTAAGGAGTTGGTGAATGAGATCCCTTGGGAAACTGTCCTTAAGGACAGGGGGGCTGACCTGAGCTGGCAGCATTTTAAGTCCACTTTTCTTAGAGCACAAGAGCTCACCATCACGATGTGTAGAAAATCTTGCCAGGCAGGTAAGAAAATAGCATGGCTGAGCAAATATCTGCTCCTCAAATTGAGAAGAAAGAAGAAAATGCACAGCCAGTAGAGGAGGGACAGGTGACTTGAGGAGAGTACTGGGATATGGTTCAGATGTGTAGGGACAGCATGAGGAAAGCCAAGGCACAGATGGAACTGGGCTTGGAAAGGGATGTAAAGAATAACAAGAAAGAATTCTGCAAGGATGTAAGTCAGAAGAGACAGGCCAAAGAAATTGCACCCTTGCTGGTAAGCAAGAAGAATGAACTGGTAACAAGTGATACAGAGAAGACTGAGGCTCTCAATGAGTTCTTTGCCTAAGTCTTCACTGTGAAATTCAGCACAAAGAACAAAACTCAAAAGAATAATACATAACAACTAGATGGTGAATTGACTTTGGGCAGCAGCTCCGCAGTATGGGTTCTGGACTTAGTGGGATTTGGACCTATAAAGCAAGGGTTAGTGACATTTGCAATGTAAGGCTTAAACAAGCTGGATGGTGAAAACTTTTTACAGAAAACTTCATAGGTGCCTCTGCACAAACTGGATCAAAGTTTCAGTTTTGACCTTGCTGAAGCAGGATCAACACTGATAGTTTTCACAACATTCAGCTGCAGTATGGGTTACACATGAAATAACTGCACAAGTAATAGGGTCAGAAATGTGACACTCAATTTGGGAGGTACTTGCTTGGTACAACCTCCAGAAAAGACCACCCCACCACCAGGAAGAAGCCCAGGGCAGTGAAGGATCAAAGGTGCTGGATCCACAGTAGTGACCATCTTCTGCTTGCACTATTTCTCTCCTTCCCTTTACACTTAAATGTAACCAAATAAAGTCGGTGTTGTTGAACAGGCATTTGGTCTTGTTTGCACTTTGCTTTGGCCAGAGGACTTTAAAACTGAAGAGGTCTAAACACAAATCTGTTTGGCCAAACTGCAAAAAAATTTTAAAAAGTAACTGTAATGAGACATGCAAACGTTTTTCCTGTTTACTCAGTAGCGCTAAAAAAGAAGCTTAACTTAAAACACTGTATAAATTGTGGGCAGTGCACTTCAGGAAATATGGGCAATCAGAACTCTAAGGCAAAAGTAAGTAACTGATGATAGGCCAGGAAACATAATTCATAAAGCAAAACCCAAAGAGTTAAGAGAGGACATAAGAAGATAATAAAATTCAAACATAATAAAAAGCTGTGGCAAAGAGGAACATCATAACCTGTGTTCAATGACTGTTGGGAACAGGATAGGAAACAATGGTCTTAAATTGTTGCAAGAATGTTTTTCTTAGAGACAATTAAAAATTTTCTAGTGCTAAGAATGAAGCACTGGAACAGATTGCTTAGGGCGATTGTGCAGGGTCTATCATGGCAGCAATTAAAGATCCAGTAAACATGCCAGACCTTGTTCAGGTATAGATGAGGTGAGTCAAGGATGGACTACAGAACTTCTCAAGGACCCATCTAGCCCTTGTTTATCTGCTGTAGGTATTAATCTGTTGCATCTTCTATTTCATCATAGAACAAGGAAATAGTTCAGAGCCTACAGGAATACTTACTTGAAAGAGTGACAAAAACTTCATTAGCCTGACACACAACAGCCTCATGGAACAGCTAAGACAAAAAACCCCCGGAGACACATACTGTCTGTGCTTTCTCAATCATTCTTGTTTTAAGTCCTCTATCACAGAAAAAGATTAACTGTCTGATCATCAGCCATTAAAAAAAAAAAAAAAATCACAAACTATTGCCAAAGGTGCTGTAGTTGTTTAACATCAAGGTTGTGAAGATTCCAAGAAGCTGATCTAAGACAACACTGTCAAAGTGGGAGACAATACCATCATATGTAGGATGGGAAGCAAATTTCTTCTGGAGTTATATGCTACAGACAAATATCTCACATTTCAGAGCTATCCAGATTGCATGAAGCAACTAGGTGTGAAGTCTCAGTGGATGAAGTGCATATTGAGTGCATATTGTATCCAAAACCTAGTTTAAATGGGATTAGCCAAAAATCCTAGGAGATTTAAAAACTGATGTAATAAGATACATCTATGTTTCAATTCCAGGCAAGCATGAGGACATCTCTGCTAGCCAACTATCCAACTCTTTATTCATGTGCATGCATGAAAGTCTGACGGATGAGAAGAGCCCAGGGATTAACAACAGTGGACAGAACCTCCTGAACTCCCAGACTGCCCATGGCAAGAAGGCAAAACAAACCTGCTGATTTTTAATGGAGTAACTGTAGGACTTCCAGTAAATTCCCATTGCTGAGAGACCGGCTAGAAGGACATACAGGCATACAACATGAAAAAAACTGTAAGAGGGATTTTGTAATACTATTGTGACTAACAGGCCACATCAAAATTCTTACGATTCAGTATTAAAGGAAGATGTGAGCTACAAATGTCTCAAGCTGGATATCCCCAAAGCCATCAGAGTTCAAAGAAACTAGATAAACATCTAACCAAGAGGATAGTGCTTCAGCTCAGCAATGCAGAACACTCCTCAGGGTCCAGCAGAGATGGAAGTGACAGGAGAAGGGATCATGGTTTCTTTTCCCATAATACATAATTTTCCACAACAGAGAAAATGCAGTTGGGAAAAGCAAAGTGAAATTAGGCATGGATCCACGAGAAAGGAGCCAAAAACTGGACCCTCTGGGGACAAATTCACAGTTCTTGCTATCAATCATAAAAACTAGAGGCAAAAGCATCATCTTCAGTAAATTTTAAGTCATAGGAAGGAGACCAGAGAGAAACTTAAAACAGTCAACAAATACTTGGAATCAGGCAGAGGACAGTGCCAGGATTTGTCAATCTTCTCGCCTGTTGCAGAAGACTTAAATAATAGGATAGGAAAATAAATAAGGAGGACAGGACAAGGCAAAGGACTACAGTTAAATTCAGATCTCTGTAACAGTGGTAGCAACACCAACAAGGAGTGGAAAATGAGGGTGGACAGATAGCTGGTGGGCTGCAACGGTCTGGAGGGAAATGCCTTGGCCTGACAGGCAAGACGTACCCAACAGCTGGTCTACAACTGTCATTAGCACAAAGGGATAAAGACCATAAATTACTATAAAGAAACATCCAGAGGCTGCACAGAAAAATCCAGGTTTGGAGAAAGCACCATGGAAGCCTTTCCACATGCAGTGATTGTGGTACTGGTGCTTTGAGAGACTACTGAGAACAGAGGCTGGACAGTGCTACAGGAATAAAGTTAGGTATTCATTAGAAAGGCCTTCAAAGGATACCCCTTGGTCAGTACAAGAGCCTGGCCAAGGCTACACCCAAGATGGATTATGGGTCACAAGTTTTCACTTTTATAAGTTTTGGTCCATTTACATATTGAGGTTAATTGTCCATTACAGTTTCAGGTTATGAAGTCCCATCCTCCCAGATTGCTCTCCTTAATTCTCCATTGTTTATACTTTCTGGACGTCAAGCTGGAAAAGGATTGTTTTGTCTAAGTAAAGTTTTAGAGAACTTAGAGAACTTGCTAACACTTTATGTGAAGTTCAGAGTTAAGTACTAATGCAGTGCAGACTCTGGATAATATGAAAGCTAAAACTGAAGCATCAGTACCTCCGTAAACAATGCTTCTAAGGAAACAAACAAAATAATCCCACCTTGTTTCAGTAATGCAGAAACAAACTCCCCTCTGGACTCTGGCCACTTTAACTCTAAATACAGACACACAGAAGATTAAGATTATAGCCTAGCAATTTCTAAAAGCTTAGAGAAGCTTATAAGAAAATTAGATTTTTTAAAAAATTAATACAATAGAGTTCTCATGTTCCAGTTTGCATCAAGAGTTCCATCTGTCATAGCAAATATTTATTTGTGTTGATATTTTTAATATTAAAGATGTTTCCCAAGACAACTCAAAGGCTTGAGTCACAAATTTATTATCCCTTGAGTTTACTATCACTTGACTATGGTCAAGCAGACTGCTCACATCTTCTTTCTGATTAGCTTAACTCTTACCATTGAGCTGTTCAAGATTTAAAATTGTTTTTAAAAATGCATTAAAATGTGCCTTGGTGAAAATCCCGGGAAATCTAGTTTACGGGCTATGTCAAATGAACCAATCCAAGAGTTAAAGTATAAATAAAACTTAAGTTAGTTTTAAATACTTTTAATACGTATCTGCACAGGCACTGCTTTAAATTCTAGGCTGCTAGAACAGTCATTCAAGACAATTACTGTAAGTAACAATGATGAACACTTAGAGAAATTTCAACAGAGTTTTTGCAGTGTTCACTTACAGAACTAATTCTTTTAAGAATTAGGAAACAAGATCTAGCTGATATGAATAACAACAGAAAAGGAGAAGTTCCTCTCATTCTCAGAGAACAGCTGCAGCATTTTTCCTCATCTGCCTTTCCCTGCAGCTCTGCTCCCTAAGACACACTGCCTCAGTTGAACAACTAACAAAGGAAAAGATAAAATGCTAATATTCAGACTAAAATTAATAACATACAAATCCTTTAAAATTATTAACTGAGATTTTAAAGAGATTTCTTTGAAAATAGTTCATTTTGTAGGGCTATAGTTGGATGAATCATAAGATAAAAAATAGCCTTAAATGAAGCAATGCCATCTTATGTTTTTTAAGTTGTGGGGAGGATTGCATAGAGAGGTCTTTAGCAGATTTTGTTAACAACTCCTTCTCTCCATCTGGAATTTCTTTTTCTCCTCAACTTACTTTCCACTCATCTACTCAGTCCCTCATTCTACATATTACAGCTGCAATTTTAAATTAAACATTGATTTGCTATTATACGAAAGTATTAAAATAATTTTACAAGGGTCAAAGACAAGTTGTTGACTATGTACTGAAGTTCTTCTTTTATCAAAAGACTACAGTACTGAAAGCAGTGGAAACATTTTGTAGTGGCCAATGCTTCTCATTATACCTTTTGAAGTCAGACTTAGTTTTCATTCAAGTATAAAAATAATAATTGAAAAAGAATGATAAGCTTGGAAGAGGAAATAATATAAAGAAACAGTGATACAGAACTATGCTTAAAAAAAAGTCTAAGCTCTGCTGAATATCAGGACCACAGTCTTGAGGTTAGGAAGTGATTAAAGGCTTTGCTAAATATAGTCTTAAAATATGCCTCCAGGTTCTATTCACAAATAAGAAAGCCTGATTGCTTATCATGTCTATTACTCTACTCTTAGTGGAAATGCAGACTGCTTGTTATATTGTGTATTATTATAATCACAATACTTAGCATACTGTGTATTATTATAATCAAAACATAAAGGCCTAAAACTTAGGTTCTTTATTCTCCTCTAAAGGACATTCATTAGTTTTAAATTGGTCCTTCCATTTATGACACTCAGAACTGCAATTCTGTGTTAAAAAATGAGAATTTTCCATATTTAGATGAACTACTTTATAAAGAATAGTATCAGCCTACAGAAAATGTGAGGCAGGATATACATAATTCAGGTATACAACAAAGTCTATACACACAAAAACCTGGTATTAAATACACATATCTGCTGCCTCCTAAAACTTATCGAGACAAACTAAGAGGGATAACAAACCTCAACAAAATTTTGCATCAACTTGGCAATAAGCACATTATTTTTACTACACTATATTATGTAACTGTCCACTGCAACTTCACATTTTTAAAAAAATATAAGCTGTATGCAGTGCTACTGTAGATACTACACATACTGAAAAGGAGCATCATGCAAAGATGTACAGACACTAGAAAACACGTTTTCTAAGATTCACACAGAGTGTGAACTGAATTGTAACTCGTGAGCAAACAAATCAACTAAACTTGAATATTACACAATAACTAATCTAAACTTTGTTGCCCTTGTAAAGCAGTAATCTGTTAGCTCTTAACTGGAAAAAATAAAAAGGAGTCTGAGAAATTGTACTATTTTATTTGGATACTTAAATTCATTGAACATTGTCATGACATGGCATCTGTAAAGCTGGCAGTAATGAAAAAAACCCAACATTTGTCAATATAACGAATTCACTATTTATAAAGATATATGTTGAGGCGAACACCCCACGTGTGGAGACACGAGGCTTGACTCCATGTTTCTCAGAATACTGATTTATTAGCTTACATATTATATCAAAATACTACATAAAAACTATACTAAAAGAACAGAGAGAAAAGATGAACAGAAGGATACAAAGAACAGGAATAGAACAGAATGTATTACAAAATCCTGTGACTGCTCACAGCCTTGGCACAGGTGGCTGTGATTGGTCATCAATTGAAAACAATTCACATGAACCAAGGGAAGATGCACCTGTTGCATTCCACAGCAGAAGACAGTTATTATTTACATTTCCTTCCTGAGGCCCTCAGCTCTCAGGAGGGAAAAAATCTTAGGAAAGGATTTTTATAAAATATCATAGCTACAGATATATTTTTCACTTAACTCACAAAGCTTAGTAACTGATGTACAGGAGTTATTTGCACAGTATAAGTAATTCCTTATTACAAAATTCAGATGTGGGATTAAGCCAGTGTAATTCAACAATCTCTTTTTATACTGCAGCAAGTTTTATAAACTGAAGTAATACTTGCTTTCAAATTTTGACCCACTATCCCAAATAAAGAAATAAATGTTTCATCTTGTTTCAAATGTTCCAAAATGATTCTTTAAACAAAGTGTTTTTCAAATTTTACGTTTTTTCCACTCTGGCTTGTCTGTTTCATCATCTTCTGGTTCCACTTCGGCAAAAACTGTTTTTGGCTGCGTTCTAGAAAACATTAAAAAGATTAAAATAGTAGTCAGACTACAATACTTTATCAGAAACTGTATTAGACAGGCATATAGACACCATATAGACACTTTTTCAAAAAAAGAGCATACTAGGCTTGACTATTTTTTATTTTTGACAATAACCTATCAACTAATCTTCTCAGAACTGAAGAAACCTGCAGCTCACAGACAAACAAGCACAACAATCACACACGTCTTGCAAGTATTATTTCCTCATTAGCTTACAACCAGTATCTGTATATTCCATGAATAAAATTAAGACAGAAGTGAGGAACAAATACATTTAATTCCATGCTAGAGAAGCAGAGACACTGGCCTTGTTATTCCATGACTTTTTGAAAAGAAACTTCCATTTTGATACACTGTAGAACAGCAACAGCCAGTAAGTGAAAACAGAACAGCTAAGCCAGGTTTCTGGCTAAGCCTATGCATGAAAAAACAGCTTCTACCCCAGAGACTTTATCTAACACTACTGTAACATAAAAAATATAATGATCTTCATATGAGAACGCAGTGTATCTGACAGTCAAGCTTGATGGTATCAATTCCTCCACTCTTTGTTTGAACTTTAAATACCACTTAAAACTTTAAAAGTAATTACTGTTCACTTTCTAAATGAACACAGTATCAAGTAGCAATTCAAAAAATTGTCTGGACATTCAGTTCCCTTGTTTTACACTTTAACAACTGCATGGTCCCCTCTTCCAACTTAATTCTCAGCACAGTCACTGCAGAGCTGAAACTATCAGATTTCTGATGCTGGTTGTGCTCAACTTCTCAACATGACAAAGTATAAAATGCACCCAAGGCAGTCATTATCTCATTACTATATTAACTAATGTTTTTGTATCAGTCTAAGGATGTGAAGCATTATTATTATAATAACTGTTATTTGGCAAGCTCTACAAAACGCATAAACCTTACCAAAATTGTGCCTGCCTTACATAGCACAATAGGCAAAATCCCATGTTGACTCTGACTTCAAAGAGTAATAGCAAGCCATCAGCTCTTACAGAGAAGGATTCTCCACTTAATATGTGACACAAATAGGTTCAAAATCACCAAAACTAGTCAAAGACAACTACATCACATGCACGATCCTTCTATTGCCTGCCTGCCCCTCCATCCTCCAAGCTTGCCATGGAGGAAAGGGTCATGCTGATGATAATTCCAGAGATGGCCCTACTGAAGAACTCCGACTGCCAGGTGCTCCCTGGGTGCAGGCTGTAGCAGACCTTGCACCCAGACGAGGACTTATACTGTGGAAGTTACATGAGTCCTTCTCCTGCCCATGGAAAGCATATATGAGATTTTTAAATATTTTTCAGTTTTAAAATTTCATTATAAAATACTTACATAAACTCTATTTAACCCATTGCTGAAGAAAGAAGTTAGTAGAAAAAAAAAAGGGGGGGGGGGGGAAAATCAACATTGAATCTAAAACAGACACCAGGGATGAAGGCCTTATTGGCTGAAATACTGGATTTTGCTAGCTGCTGAAAAGGAAGAATGTATGGAATCTTCTCTTTTTTCCAACAAAGACATACTGACAAAGGTTTATTTAGCCCATTTTAGCAACGTACCCTCCTTTCACCACAATAGATGAAAAGTATCTAAATGTCCTCTAGGATGACCTCTGTATTAAGAGTTTCATTATTAAAGCACAACTAATCAAGTGGAAGCCCATAATTTCTGACCACAAACCTGCAACTGTCATAATTCAGATAAACATTTCCGACTGAGGAATGAATAAATTTGTCAAACAAGCAGCAAAACCTAAGTTTTTTCCAGGATATCAGTGGCACTGAAGAAAGGCACAGACTTCAGAAAAGGTCTGCTGAATACAGGAAAGCTGAGGTAGGGGAAGGAGGAGAAAAAAAGAAGAAAAAAAAAGAGAAGCTGTGCCATAATCTAGCAGTATTCAGCTAAAGCAAAAATATGCAGAGGAAGTCAAGCTTACTTTTTAAAATTACCATTAAATAGCTATAGCCTCAGCTGAAATGTAAACTGTTTCCACCTCCACAAGCTACATAGCTGTAATTGGGCACCTAGGGTGATCCATATGCCTGACCATTTTAAAACACTGTTTTTGTTATTGCTTTATTAGCAGTGATCATTTAATCTAATTTAAACACCATTTTTTTCTGCTTAGTTACTGCAGTAAATGTAGCAGTTTGCTTTATGCTTACAAAAATTCTTACGAAAATTAACAAAACAAGTTTTCTTGTATTAAGTATTCTTATTTCTGAGAGCTATGTTCTTGTTCCCCATCAAATTTCTCAGTTTTATTTATACTTGACTTTGGGGGTTGATTTCAGTTTGTTAGGGATCTGTTTGGCAGATGCCATGGCAGAATACTATGGAGGGCAAAGGGGCCCAAGGAAAGCTGGTTGATATTTGAGGCGATCTCCTCAAAACAGATTACATGTAATCTGCAAAAACTACAGCCTGGCAGTAGCCTGGCATGGATGCATATGGATCTGACTGTGATAAACCACAAAATCCAAAAGGGAAAAACACAAAGGAGGCAAGGACACCCTCAGCTAAGAAGAACAGAGGCATTACATGAACACAGAGGAACAGGGTTAGGAGAGCCAAAGCTTAGATGGAACTGAAACAGAAAAGAAATGTGAAAGGCAAGAACAAAGGATTTCTACAGCTACACTGACAGCCAAAGGAATGTGAAGGAAAATGTGCTTTATTGAACAGGTAAACCACTGATATAGCCTATGGAAAAGATCAAGATTCTCGGTGCTTTTTCTGGCTCCGTTTTCCCTGAAAAGGTCTGTCCTCAGGCCTCCGAGCACTCCTACACTACAGCAGAGTCTTTGGTAGGGACTGAGACATTTCCAACAGGAAGAGGAAGACGGAGTTTGTAGCTCATTGGATACGTAAAAATCCGTATCACATGGGTGGATCCAGAGGTGCTGAGGGAGCTGGCCCATGTCATTGCAAGGGCACTCTGTCATCACTGAGATGATATGGTGACTAGGAGCGGGTCTCAATGGCTAGAAAAAGTAATTATCATCTCTGTGAGGGGCAAAAGGAGGACTTGGGGAATTACACAACCTCAATTCACAGGAAAGCTATGTAATGAATCTCAGTGGAAGGCATTTCCAGATATATGAAGGACATGAAGGTGGTAGAGAACAGCCAGCATGGACCTAGCAAGGACATACTGTGCCTGGCAACTAAATTGCAAGAACAGGCTGCCCAGACAGGTATGGGAATTTCCATCCTTGAGGATATTTTGGTCAAGCAAACCCCAGAACAACGCAAGTCTAACTGGATCTGAGCAGTGAACACACTTTAAGCAGGAGCTTGGACTAGATGACTTCAGGCATTCCCTTCCTACCTAACTTTTGTTCTATGATCCTGTGTTTCCACATGACTGTCAGCTGAAACCAGTATCTAATACACTGAGAAATGCATTCCTATTGTGGGTTATGGCAACAGGCTGCAAACAAAAATGGGAAAACAAACTAACATGATTTATTTATACTATGTGCTTCTCTTTACTTCAGTGGTTTTCAAGATATTCAGACATGCAGACCTCTAGAAAATTTCCAGGGGCCATGAAGACTGCTTTAGTGTCACCATAATCCCTCTGGTTATGGGTTGTTTTTCTTAACTGCTTTTCAGGGATCCAGTAAAAGTAGCTCATTGATATGTGAGGATCATAGACTAGAAGATAAATAATACTGCAGCAGCACAACCAGCTGGAGATGACAACTGCAAATCACAACATGTGACTCATGTCAAAGTAACTTCTGAAATTTGTGTTTATATTGCACTGAAACAAAGAAAAAAGATTTTCAAGCATGCATGGAAACCAGAATAATGTCATAAAGGTCACTTCCAAATGGAAAAGTTAAGGTTTTTAGCATCAGGAGCCTTTTTTGTTCTTTATCCCAACAACCAGCTTGACTCTTTTCTAAATCTCAGGGGTTTCCCTCTCAAAATTACCAATTTACAAAATAATATTTAGGATAAATATAACAATGCATGCCAACAAGACTGCTATTATAAGACATTCTGCTTAGTCCTGATTTTTCATCTAACGAATACTCGAGTCATTACATGACTAACACTTCACAGATGCACTGCCCTTGAGAAAAAGTTCAGTGAACACAACAGAGCTACAGACTCTTGCTTCAAGTCATTCCCTTTTGACAGTGACAAGCAGCAATGAGAAAGACTGCAAAATAGGGGTAACATCAGTGAAATGAAAGGTATTTTCATTAACTCCAGTTCACCTCGTTGAGGAAGGAAATTTCACCCTCACTTTCTCTCTGGTACAGAAGAAAGCTGCATCTGATTAGGCACTCAGCTACAATGCTTAGTAATTCCTGCTGATGCTTCAGAGGGACATCTGAAGTCATAATAGTGTATCTGTACAGCTGTGTTAAAACAAACAGCTCACAAAGAATGTAATTTTCAAACATTTACAACTCATGCCTCAAGTTCCTTTCCTGTAGTTCTTTACTTGAAATCTTCAATCTGTCCTTCCTTTCCTTTCACTCCACTGGAATGGCTCTTGCCAAGGACTCTAACAAGCCTTTTCCTGAGAAATCTCAAGATCTTTTCCTTATCCTCATTCAATTATGACTTTTCTGCTGTGTTGATCACATCTTATTTGACACTTTATTCACACTGGGCTTCTACGACATGTCATCTCCTGATTCAGCATGTACTTCTTATCACCTCCAGTATCCTTTTCAGCAGCATCTGTTTTTCACCCATTCTTTTGCCTCTTATGTACTTCCCCCTCCTTTTTGGCTCAAATATCAGGGGGAACAGAAAGGTCAAGCTAATGATAACAAGCTTAAAAATTTTTTCAAGTGATAAATAATAAAAACAAATATTCAGCTTCAAGAGTAAATTATGCATCTTTAACTGCAAAAAAAGAGATATATTTTTACACAGAATGCTTAAACTAACAGAAGCCATGCATTTTTTAGAAAATTTATTGAAGTGAAAATCATAGAATCATTGAATGGTTTGTATTGGAAGGGACCTTAAAGATCATCCAGTTCTAACTCCCCTGCCATGGGCAGGAAACCCTCCACCAGACCAGGCCTCTCAGAGCCCCATCCAGCCTGGCCTTGAACACTTCCAGGGATGGCGTATTCACAACTTCTCTGGGCAACCTGTTCTGTGCCTCACTACACTCTGAATAAAGAATTTCTCCACAACATCTAATCTAAATCTCTCCTTTTTTAGTTTAAAACCATTTCCCCTTGTCCAGTCACTACTCCCCCATGCACAAGTCACTCTCCCTTATATAAAATTAAAAAAGCATTAAATCTGTTAACTGATTGAGAATGATGTAGCCACTATGGATCAGGAACAGACAAATCAATCCAGTTATCATATTCCAAGTTATGAAAACTGATTAACCAGAAAAGAGCACTTCTTAATCTTCTTAGTCTAAAATTATTTAGTAACTATCACTGGAGAAAACGAAATAACTACAGTTTCCTTACACATTTTTGGAAGAAGGAGAGTGAAAATTTTATGTGCATAGACAGCACAAAACCAAAAGCCTTGCCAAACAAAAGATATATCAAGTGGATAGTTTTATACCATGTTTAAGTAAGAATTTACTACAAGAAATGTGGAAAAACTGGTAGTAGAAGAATAAAGTAGTAAAAGAATAAACACTATTTAAAAAAATGAAACATACTGGCTGTATGGTTTTTGGGTCTTAAGACAGTGTATGATTTTTAAAATGTATCAGAATATCACCATTCTTAAATCTTTAGTGTAACTTATGCTATAGCTAAAGCACCTGTGCTGTATACAAACCAGTACTGAACAGTAATTTAGACCTATTATTTGTAATTTGCATATTTTATTAAATAAAAGTTTTAAGTACATCTGTAAAATGCATTTTATGAAGAGGTTAAATATCCATGCTTCATAAAATCAGATGTAGGATATAATTATAATAGCACGTATTATTGTATTATACATGTTATATTATAATAGCACAGCTTTATGTGGCTGTTAATAAAGTCCTGAATTTCTGAAAACTAAGAACACAAAACAATCAAGTTTCTGCATTTCATTGTATTGTTATTATTATGTTGTTGTTCTGTTGTTGTTGATAATGTTATTACTGTTTGGGAGTTTTTTAATGCTCTTTGCAGAGAGTGCATCTGAAATTAAAGCTTTTAAAGCAAGGATGATGGCTTGAGGCTCTCATCCTCACCAAGATGAGATTTATCAGCTGACAAAGCCATCAAGGCAGCGTGCTGCTGGCTGCAGTCCAATTCCCCCACATACACATCACCGTCTGGTGTGTAAGTTAATAGCAGTCTGGACTTGCATCCTGCCCACTTCTCAGCCAGCTCTCCTCTTCCCCTGCAGCCACATCTTTAACAAGGCACTGTAATGAGATCTGGCCACCTGACACAGTAAGCCTCCTCTAACACAGCTTTGTTTTAAAACTTTCATGTCTACTACATTGCAGGTGTTGGGGATGAAACTTAATATACAATCAATGAAGTTAGTAAGCCAAAAATATGCTGACATATCTGTCTACCTGATGGAATGTGTGGTTGAATTTACTTTTGAGGATGGATTCCTCAAATAAAACCAGATGCCTACACATTCTGAATATATTTCCTCTCTTGCAATCAAACAATTAAACATCAATATTTAATATATTCATTACAGCAATTGCTACAGAATTAGGCTTTCAAATATCCCATCTTTGGTAGCAAGAGTGATACTCCATAATGCATTGGTCTGATGTACAACACCAAATGCCATACTAATCAATTACCAGTGTACCATACTTATTAATTACCTGCTCAAAGCCAGGCTGGGTCACTGACATTCTCAAGCTGCTTTAGAACTGCTATCTAGTTATCTTTGTGAACATGTGGGTCAAGTCAGCAAACAAATACCACCATCTGAAAGCTGTGATTCTGTGCGGTTACCAAGGTTTTACCACAAAAATCTTGATAAGGCTCCTTAACTTACGTAACACCTGAAAACTTATTTCATTATGTGCAATTTTTGGTAGGAGATTTTATCAGCTTTTAATTTTTATCAGCTGCAATTTTTAATATTGCTGTACCTTTCAAACCAAGTTAATTAGGCAGTTACTTGGGTCCTCATGCAGGAAAAATTCAGATAAAAACTTATGACAGTTGAGAAATCATCCTGTCATAACATCACACAAATATTTTGAAGGTTTAATCTAAGAATCAGTCAGAACTAGAGGGTGTGTTGGAAAATCATCTCAATACACCAATGGGACAGTACCCTACTAAAAGGTATATTGCAGTTTAAGACACTGATTTGGATAAGATTCTAAACTCAAATTAACTTCGAAGGCTTTAAAATAACTTCTAGCACTGGCAGGTTACATTTTAGAAGTGGAAATATGAAATTTCAACAACTTAACCTCCTGGAAACTCGTATCTTTATAGAAGAGTATATTCTTGGTTTACAAGTTAGTGGCAGCAATCCAAAATAGGCAAAGTATAGCATTAAAAACATCTAACTAATTTTAACTAAACTCCTACTGGCCTACAGAAATGTTACTTGTATTCTTAATTGTTTCCTTACTTAGCGTATGCTGGAGCCACCCAGTATGGATTTTCCTCTGCTTCCTTCGCGTGACGTAAAATGGCCTCTCGAGGATTGCTGTCATCTGTCTTGTCCAGGGCAATGTTCTTGACTATATATGATGACAGGGTGACCCCATGAGTCCCAACACGGCCACCACGACCTGTGGCATGAAGAGAAAAATAATTAAGAAATACGCAAAGTCTGCAATGCTGACCTGATAAAAGGAGGTTATTTAATGCTATAGAAAGGGTTTAACTTAGAGATACATTCACGTGGGTGTTTTACTGACTATGTAACTCAAAGTAAGCCATTGTAATTACTAATTTTTTGCAGGCAAGCACTCCAGTGAGACATCAATGTCTTAAAGTGCTGGACACTGCCCATACATCTATGGAGTAGAGTCAACACCCAAAAAATGCAAATCCAAATGAGTGTAGAACCACAGCATGATGGCCTCTTTGGCATACAACAGTTCAAAAAGATTATGCCTAGATTACCTGCTCCTGCTACTGGAGGTTCAGGTTTGTGAGACTTCATCGGGTCCAACCTATCCTTCTCCAGCTGTTTCCTCGTGCTTCGTTGTCGTGGTTCACGGAACATTGGAAGCGCATGGGCTGAAGGGTCACAGTTTGGACAAAATGAAATGTTAGAAATTCCTTTTTCTTTTTAACATTTTAAGTACAAAGAGTTGGATTCTTTCTTGCACTGGAAGAGGTGTCAGGAGCAGGCTCCCAGTAATCCCATATCCAAACAGTGGTTTAATGAGTTGTACTTTCAGGCATTTCTTTCTGCTGAATTTTTCACAGATGAAAACAGTCAGATATCAGGGTTCCTTCAGGCAGGAACTTCTCATCTGAATTACTGTTTGCAGTTTATGCGTATTTCATTCATACCTCTGTCAACATTAGCATTGTGACCAATCAGCTACTCTTTTCTGAACTTCCCATGTTTCTTCAGCTTTCTCATATTCTAAGAGCATGACAAGGAGCTTGATACATTTTTGGATATGACAAATAATGGAGCAGAAATCCCTCAATGATTCCAAATGTAATTTTATGCACATGAAATCACAATCATGTTCTTTCTTAAATAATAAGATTAATCACCACTGAAAAAATATCGTAACTGTGAAAGTCTGGCTAAATTGTCAGGATTTAGAACTTCTATTTCCTCATAAAATTGTTATCTTCGGTCACAGTAATGGCTTTGATCCACTCAGACAAGAGAGTCATTTGTCAGCAACAGAGAAACACCATGTTAATGGGCATAGCTTTCTTGCAGAGGCTTAGATCTCACACACAGGTATGCTCATTGCCGCTGTTTCCCAAAACCTGGGAAATTGTGCAGCGGTCAAATGATCCAATAAAGACAAAAAATAACCAAACAAATCTTAAATTTAGGAACATCATCTCTATATTGAATAAAAAAAAAAACCCACAAAAATATCAGGGAGCATTCAGGCACTTATCAGCTTGAGTTTTCAGCTTCTTTCTGTATTCAATTTATTAGACTGAATGAAGTTACAGCCTGGTGACACACAGCAGATCTTTGGAAAAAAATGTGGAAGTTTTATTTTTGCAGATTTCATTAAGTATGAAATGCCAGGGACAATTTTCTGGCAGACACTAAGCTTGATCAGTTTCCACAGAGCATCTGAGGTGACTAACGCACAGATCCAAGCCTTTGCCATTTGTGGAGTCAAGGCTGTCTGAGGGAAAAGCATGCTGTGTATTCCTGTGTTTTAAAAGTGACACTTAATCCCTTAAAACAACATTCCTGAATTTTAAGTAGCCATTACAGGCAATTCTGATATTAAAGAGCAACAAGAAATCTGATCAGAAAAAAAAAAAAAAAACAAAAAGAAGAAAGAGGGGGAAAAAAAGGAGAAGAAAAAAGGGGTTAGTTCACTTTGCAAAAGCACTTCAGAGATCTTCAGGTCTTCCCCATTCTATCTGTAAATTTAAAAGACACACATCTAACCTCTGAAAAGTTTCCAAAATATGGAAAAAACTAAAAATTTGCTGAGCAAATCCTTACAACATTTTTCTGCATTGATGTATATGGAAGCATCTTTGTTTAGTTTCAAAATTATGTGGAAGAAACATCTAATCAGCTAGAATTCAGTGATAAAACCCCAAAAATTTGCATAACTGGGACCTATATCTTTCGATGACATTTATAATTGCCATTGAACAGATATGTTCCACTGGATTTTAAGCAGAATTTGCTTTAAAAAATCATTGAAGTTCTTTAGAATATAAACACTAATGATAGTGCACACAAAGCATTACAGTGAAGCATGTTGTAAGGATGGATTAAGAGCACCCAATGAGAATGAATACCCCTGATCTTTGGTAGTTGCTAGTTAAATTTAAGCTCCCAAAAACCGGAGCTGGATATCTGCAGCAGTAAGGTAGGCTGGCAACAGCTGTGGCTGGAAAGTGGCCAAGATGGGAACCCAGAACCAAAGTGCCTTGATATGGGTCTAGTTACCAAGACTGCCCAAACTTCCTCATTCTAAACCACTTTTTATGCTGCCAAACAACTTGTTTGTTTTATAGAGCATTGGTTTTAGAATGTACTACTAGATATCAGAACTGAACACCCTGGAACTGGAAGAGGATGAACACCACAGAAGCAGCACACCACAGAAGCAGCACACCACAGAAGCAACACACCACCACGTGACTGTTCTCATTTCACATGAGGAAACACTACACAGGGCAATGCTAATGGGGAAGGTCAAGATCTCTCAGTTAATTCCCTCATTCCAGTGTAAAATCTGTTGTTGGAAAAAGGCAGATCATGGAACATTTTATAGTAGCAATTATAACTAGTTCTTATGCGTCAGTGGTCCTTACTACAAACATAAAACCCCCAAGCCTAGGGACAATTAAGCTATTTAAAAACCTGTATAACTTCAGTAAGTCATAAATTTTGAAAAATCATTTGTTATTTGTTCAAGACCTATCTCCCATCTCTGATTTTGTCACTGGTACTGCAAGATGGCAAAACTCTTCCTAAACCCATCTACATTCCACAATTAAGTAACAGAAAACTGAAGCTGTAAAAAAGTTCCAAAATTTTTGAGGCTTTCAGGAGCACCACAATCAAGAAACCAACTATTATTAACAACTTTACAGAGCGTACAGATTAGATATACCTTTCTGTTTGTGCAACACTATAAAAAAATTGTACAAAGCACCAATATATGACACCAGTGATCAATGCTTAATGAAAGACTGGTTTTTAGAGGAGAAAAAATAGAGCTAAACAATCGGCAAATAATTTCAAACCTAAGAATGAGCTAAGGATTCTACTATAAAGTTATGTTTAAATTTCTTACGTGTTATAATGTAATCCTGCGTGAGAGTCTCTGCTTGTCTCTCTTTTCGTTTTGTTTTGACCACACATAATTTTGCTCCCCTAGGAGGAAACAGAGCAGTTCAGTTAGTCTGTTTATATCAAACAGAAACCAGTTTTTATTCAAGACAGTCTCAACAAAATTATACAGCACTCTAAATATTCATGAATGTGTGTATCTTTGTCTGTTCACGCTCATGTGAAGGAGGGTAGGGAGATTACAGTGTTTCTGTTACAGAGCAGCTTATATGACATGCAGAAATAAGGGTGGAAGATTCATTTCACAGTTCATTTGCCCACAGTACTTTATTGGGCACATTAGAAGTGCTGCTCTCCAAACCTGGGCACTCATTTGCTCCTGATATAATTCTTCCTAGGCAGAAGAGTTGGCTGTTATCTAACCAGAGATGCCTGTAACACTGGGGCAGGAAAGACTGCATAAGCCTGGCTGCAGCAAGATTGATTTAAACCAATGGTATTTACCAAGAAATAACCCAGGCACAAAACTGCACTAGGACTCTATGGTCCAAAAAATGATGACCAACTCCCATGTTCTCTAAACTGCCCAAATCAGAAAATAAAACTTATTTCTGATAATCTTGTAAACCAGAGTTTATCTTCACACCGAAGTGCCCAGGTGACAGTAAGTATACAGAAAACATGAACTCAGTTTGGTTTAGGATGCCAGCAAACTAAGATACCACATACATAGGAAGAGCACCTTATTTATTCCACTCAGTATCAATGAATTGTACATTTCCTCCTGGCTGACAGGAAGGAAGAATGTGCCACTTCCTAAAAGAGAATTAATCACGAAACAAATATTTATAGGCCCTCTACTTAGGCCCTCTTCATCCTAGGTTGGTAAGTCACTGTCTGACAAATCAGTACCACCTTTCCCTTAGATATACAGACAAAATCCTCATGTGATAAATCAGGGTGGTGAAGAAGACTAAAATAAAGGTGGGGATGTGTTTCCTTGCTTTGCACATTGTCTAACTGGGTCTTCCAGCATTACTTCATTAGCACTGAAGTCTGATGCTTCTAAACAAGATTTTTACTTCAGGAAGAAAATATGGATTAAGAAACCTGAATACAATACAAAGACCTAAATAAAATAAATACCCACTCAGTAACACTTCCTCAGCAACCTCCAACAGACAGGATGAAAGGTTGTTCTTACCGCACATTTCATGCAATTAAAAAATGAAAGCATTTGTAAATTCAGGTAGAACAGCCAGCACACTGCATAAGGAAAAGCCCAGTGGAAAAAGTACCCCTCTTCATATGCAAACATTTTAGGTTATTTTTTTCTCCTTCCACTGCTGCTGAATAACTAGAATTCTGCAAAACAAATGTTACCAAACCAGTTTTCTTACTATAATCATTGAATCACAGAATCAGGCTAAATTTGAGGGGAAAAAAACCATAATAAATCATGATTACGTACCTCTGGCTTTTTACAGGATCATAGTACACTTTGGCTAAACCATTTCCAGTACCAACCATGATCTGGTTCAGCTTGGGATGCCAAAGGCAACGCACAACACTCTGAAATAGAGTGAGATATTGACAGTTAGTTGGTCACTCATCTGGATCTTAGAATTAATATTCACATTGTCAAAGAGTGCACCACAGTGCAGCAGGACCAAGCTTAAGCATATGAATGAGCATGTGAATACATGAATGAGTAACTCCAGAGTAGAATACAATGTAAAAGGAGTGACAACACCAGCATGTAGTCAGGGAAGGAAGTCAAAATTGGTGACAGTGTGATAACCAGTGGTTTCTACAGACTATCTGCTGCCAGGATCTTCATGGGCACAATGAAAATGGAAAGTTAAAGCAGGATTTGAAGGAGAACGATTAAGTGCTTCAGATAAGATATAGCGATTCAAGCCCTCATGACTTCTGTATTCTTATTTTTAATTCTTAATTCTTCCACTTCATTCATCACTTTATCTGTTTTTTCTCTTCTTGTCATACAGTGTTGACCTTTTCACTTGCTGACTGCAGAAATGGAAGAGATGCTGATTTTCACTCTTGCTTCTTTAGTCCCCACAACAGTAAGAACTTGGTATTTGAAGCCAATGTCTCACAGTACTGTCATCCTTCTGGTCAGCATGGAAACTCATTTTCAGACATTCAGAGTATTGTTCTACATGTGACTTCGAATCTCCATGTGAGTACTGTTCTGAGTCTGATTCAACAGGACAGCACAGAAACTCTAAGACTCAAACTTCTGACTCCAGAGAGCCAAAGTGGGCGCAATCTGCCACAAAGGACAACACATCTCATCAAAAACACAAAAGAAAATATCTATTATTGACTGACAGTAATGCCTTAAATGGATATTGTCCAAGGCTGAAGTTGGTTTGTGCCACTTATGTAACAAATAAGAGCTAGCAAGATGCATTATCTTGTTAGCATTTCATGGAACAATGCTCCCTTTTCTAGCCTTTCTTTTCTTCTCCCTCCAACTTCCCAGTGCATGTTCCATACTATTTCTGGTTTGGTCCAGCCTCCATTTTTTTGATGCTAGCAGACACATAACATTAAAAATATTGAAAAAATTCTGAAGCCCATTCAGCCATTGTGAATCAGAACTTCATTTTACCACAGAACTTCATTTTACCAAGATGATGCATGACACTCTCCTAAGCTGTTTTTTCTGCTTTGTATTCTCTTTTAGAAGAAAAACTGAGTGAGTCAAAGTTTCATTAATCAAACAGCCATTCTTTACAAGGCTCCCCAGCAAAGCACCCTCCTACATACACACTACATACAACAGTACACTTTCCCATTTACTTACAGGTAGAAATAAACCTGGTTTGCCTATTACAAGAAAACTACAGAACAACATTTTTAGACGTAAACCTGAAGTACACAATACAGAGTTGCTAATAAGCTGTTGGATTTAATTAAGAGTTTTACATATTGTTATGTAATGCTCAAAATGCTAAACTAACTCTAAAACACCAGAGCTAGTAACAAATATTAAAGGTCAAAGGTGGGTGGCCTTTTCTTCTGTTAATATTTATTGCATGTGGTTAGCCAGCCTTTTTAAACTCTGCAGTTAATGTGGTTCTCCACTTTCTTCTGTCAAGTAAATGTATTTTATAGCGTGGTAGTGGATACCAGCCAACAAAAACAAGCCTGAGACAGTGTGGCTCAGCACTGATGGGGTTTGCTGAGTTTCTAACTTGTCAAACACGCACAGCACACTTAAAACCACCATGGCACGTGCTACAGAGCAGGCAAAAGAAACTGCCATTAAATGTAGCCCTATAAATCTTCCAAAACCATAAAACATTCCCAAAATATAATTTGTTAAAAACTAAACAAACTCAAGTTCTGAATATGCAAGTAATTTTATCAATCCACTGGAATATAAACCTACTTTGTAAGAAATAATAAAAACTACTTCTGTGGGTTTTAGATTATTTTAGAAACTGACAGTTCTTCAAAAATACAAAAATACTGAATTCCTAAACTATATCCTAAAAAATTTTTCCAATCATTTAATCCTAAAGAAGTCAAAATTCTAATTAACTGTACAACAAAGGAATGATTGTAGGCTAGGTCTTAGTACTGGAAGGAAAATCTTTATCACACAAAAATAATTAACACTTAAAGAGCATTTATTCTTTGATGCCTCTAACTTCTCAACTGCTTCCACCTAGAATAACTCAGGTAGACACCTTTATCACTGTAAATGCTAAACATCAAATTCCATCTCAATGAAAGTGCTACCTCCCAGCTCTCCAGGCACGTATGTTAATTGCAGATAAAGAAGTGTTTTCCTGCCTTTGCCTAGGTGCGCATGTAGGTAGGCACCCATCTACTGATACTGAATTTTTCACAACTCCAGAATGATTGTGGTTGGAAGAGAGCTCTGGAGATGACAAAAATCAACCAGCCTTCTCCAAGCATGGTCAGATACTACAGACAGCACAGGATATCACCCTGTTTGTTTTTTAAAACTTCCTGGGATGGAAACTCAACAGCCTGTTTCAATGTACCAGCCCTACTATATAAACCACAAACTGCAAATAATTTTCTTTCATTTAAAAGAAGAAAAACCTATGCAGATTCTGAAAGTAAAAAAATATCATGTCATAGCTTAGAAAATGGAAAATGTCTTGTAACAAAGAACAATGATAAAGTGCAGAATGTATCATCACACAAACATCATCTTCAACATTTGAAAAAAATATTTCTGTGGTGGCTGAATGCTTTGGACACTATGCTTTTGGAGCATGAAGTCCTGGAAGCCTGTAATAAAAATCCTGAAAATAATTTTTCCATAGAATGATGTGGCCAGCTTTGTGATTATAAGAAAATTACAAAAGACAATTACTAGTAACGATTTAAAAGTTGTTTTGTACTTTTGCTATGGCAAAAGCATTAAGTTCTTAAAATTAAATAAATCTGAAAAGCCTTTGGCAATATCTGTTCATATACAAACACAGTAGCTTGCATTGGGAAATACTGGGAAAACATTGTGAAAGTGTTTTTGTGAAGACAGACAGGGAAAATATTAAAAATATTACCCAAAAGAGAAACACTGCAAATTTACCCTCTTGATTCTCACTGTGAAAAAGGCTAGAACAGATTCAGTGGGTGTCATTGTCTGTAAGCAGTTCTGGGTTGGTTCCCAAATAGTCTCACCCCTATCAGTCTGTTCTCACCTCTGTATTTCCCTTTGAGTCATGTGAACAGAGCTGTTGCTGCAGGTAAACAGTAAACAACACCAAATAATTTTTCTGTCAGGTTATTCTCCATCTAGGCAACTACACATATGGCTTTTCTGGTACTGAACAAGTACTAGTGCTTAGACAAGAGTTAACAGCAGTGTCTCTAAATGAGAAACTGAAGCCTCATTTTCTGTAACACGGAATGGGACATTTATTCTGGCCTAGGAATACAGCCCGGTGTTTAACAGGCACAGTGAAGAATAACTGAAGCAGATTTGTCAGCTAATTACCTCTGCTGAAACTTTCCAGAGTACTTGGGCAACACCCTGACAGGAGTAAACAATGCAGAGAGGGCATTTTACAAGGTCAGTAAGAAAAGATTTAAATGATTTGTGGCACAGGAGTGGAAAATTTACCCCCTAAGATGAAACTATGAAGCTGGAAGGTCATGAAACTACAGACTGATGTCAAGGACTGGAAGAATTTTCCTGGATCTTTGCTTATAAAGATGGTTTGAGACTGCAGCAGAAAAGGAATTCAGTTCCCTGGACCACACTTCAGATAAAAACACCCCGTTTTAGAGTGTGGATAGAGCTGATCCAGGATGGGAAGTGCAGTCTCAGAGGGGTCAGTACAGGTTAGGCAGGAAGGTTTAATTATTTCTAGTAAGAGGGACTATGAATGGTTAGAGATCACACATTAGCAGTGGTTATCTGGATTGTGAAAAGCTTCGGAGAAGATGCGCTGCAATAAAACATATAAAGAATAAAACCATAAATGCATTAATCAATGCTGCATCACGCAGCACGTATTCCTAGTTCCTGTGAATTACAGAGTACATACAGTCTTCACATAAATGCTATATCTGAGACCTAAAAGATTTTTCTACAGCATTTCAGAGCCTCAACAGTCATTTAATCTTACTAGTATCTTTTGAATCTACCAAAATGGTTGCTCATAATGATGTTGCTCATTATGCAACAAAATAACAAGAACATATATAAAGAATGTCTCTTGAAAGCATTATTCACCTCCATCCTCCTTCACTCTGCTGCAAAAGATTAAGGGAAGATTCAGGTTTCTGTCCATCACTGCCTTCTTGAATTCCTATACTAACATTTTACATGTCTGTGAGCTGATCTTGTACAAAAGAATTGGTTTTTATTTGGTGCATTTCAGCTCAGATCCAACAAAATCTAACTAACTTTTTATGTAAACAAGCCCCATGATAACAATTAATCTTTTTCGGTTAGCAAAATTTTATTAAACAGACACGTTTAATAAAACGTGTTACATGTGTGTACGCATATGGAGGTCATAATTGCAACAAGACTGGCATGATAATGATTTCACCATTTTCCAAAAAATTCCAAGAACTTTCATATTTTGGACATAAATAGGAATCACCATACACTTCTACAGCACTTAGGTCAACAGAATTATATTCTCTCCTTGCTACTGCAAAATGAAAAGTAAAGTACAGGGGCCATATTTTACAGTGACATTTTAATTTCTTTTCCCTCCTTGAGGAGGTCTTAGTGCTTCTCAGACAGGCACTGTTTTCTTTGGAAACTACCCTTTCTCCCTAAAAACAGTTAAGTTTTAAGGTTAAGTACCATGCAGTTATCTTTGAAAATGAACATTTCATGTAAAGTG
This sequence comes from Pyrgilauda ruficollis, assembly GCF_017590135.1. Classification (NCBI taxonomy): domain Eukaryota; kingdom Metazoa; phylum Chordata; class Aves; order Passeriformes; family Passeridae; genus Pyrgilauda; species Pyrgilauda ruficollis. The sequence continues at coordinate 251,801 of NW_024508988.1, read as the reverse complement.
TATTTTCAGATAGTGCATGATAATGTATCAGCTTTTTCAAGTTCATTACTAAATCTTCTCCTGCCATGCAGGGAAGAGGAAAGAAAAACGTGTTTCCATATCAGTTATGTACTCTTGGAATAAACATTTTCCATTTTTTTTCTTTTCACTTCAAGTACACACTTTCACTCTTCTCTGGCTGTTTTTGACTTTCAACTGGCTTATACATTTGCTCCAAAACACTAGATATGACTTATCAGTTAAGAGCAGCTATCAGAGTTTTAAGCAAAGTCTACTGAATTATTGTCTCCTTCCACAGCTGTTAGTGCTAACTATTTAAATAAAAACACTGACAACAAATCTGCTTTGCAGACTATATCTATCTACTTCTATCCCTACATTAAACTACCCTGAGAAGCTGGAAATCTCTACTGAATGATTTTGACATACAGCTAATATTCATACTTTCCCTGTGCTGACTGTGCAGTCAAAATTCCACCTGCAAACAGGGAAAATCAAAATTGATCTTCCAAATAGCCACTAGAAAAAAATACTGCTAATTTCAGATAAACACCGAAACATGCTAATCCTAGGTTTTCACACATCTCTAACCTATGAAACAAGAATTCATGAGCATTTGATGTTTCTTTAAAAGCGTTACACTTTAGATGAAGTTCAGTAACTCCATGGTGAAGCTGCTGATGTTTTGACAGTTGTTGGGAAATCAGGTGCAAGTAAGAGAGCGTAGGCTTCGCTCTCAGCTAGCACAAGTCTTTCATGGACTGGCAGGCTTTTCTCCTGTGAATTGCCTACAGTCAAAAATTCTTAAATCAACAGAAATGAATGCAAAAGTAACCCATTATCAGCAAGGTCAGAAAATGAGAGATTAAATGTTCCAGTGCTTTAGTAGAAGACAATAAACACCCACGGAGGGAAGTGAAGAGTTTAGGTGGGACTTGTTTCATCAAACTTAACGTGTCTACACTTTTAATCTTTGGAGATCTATTCTTTAAATGTCTACAACTGTCTCCCTTTAAAGTTAACAGAGAGAAATAAGCATTTTACAGCAGACTTCAGCTAACCTATTAGAGAGATCTATTTTAGGATGGGATAAAATCACAGTCTGAATATGTTTATTTTTCTCTGTTGATTAGAAAAGGAGCCTAGGGTGACTGGATCAGCTGTAGACATCTATATTTGGTCAGGTGAATCCTTACAGCATACAGTGGCCAAAATAGCTATAAAAGAAAAACAGAAAACTAATGAGGATCTGTATTACAGCACATTGTGCTACTTAGATGAAACTACATAGTTCAAGATAAAGAATCCTGGTACCCATATTGAATATTCCTAGTGCAGAAAAAATACACCAGACACAAACTTCTAGAACTGCCCAACAAATCTTGAAAATCTTAGCTTCAAAGATCAGGTGTAGCTGTGCAGATATCAAAAACTGAACAGGGGTTAAACAGAAAAAAATGTGTATTTGCCCTTGTTGCCCTTTCCTAACCTACAATCTAATAAATAATTCCTCAGAATCTGTTCTGAAGCTATACAATAAAAAAGTGAAAGCAGGAGCTTCTGACCTAAGAAAATATTTTCAGTTAGGGGAAGAAAAACTTAAACAAACTTTCTCTCTTTCCCATGTGAAAGCTTTGCTTCAGTGGCTGTGACAGTATGTGATGGGCTCTGTTTGAACAGCACTGCTTGGATTCCCTGCACTTGGCTGTCCAGGCAGTCAGATGAGGGACTTGTCAGCAGGGAAGATAGCAAACATATAAAATGACATTCTGACCGTGGTCGTGGATTCCATAAGGACAGGTGACCCCAGCAGTTGCTAAGTGGGGCTTTTCTGACTGAACAGAGTCTTTATCTTAAATGCAATCACTACAAATTCCAGTCTTTCGGAAAAAAGCCTCATCTGTCAATATCAGTGCAAGTATGCATGCAACTAGTTTATATAGCACATCTATCCTGTCCTTTCTCCTATAAAACTGTCCTACATACTTACAGTGAAGAACCACTTCCAGTATCTTTTGCGCTTGCAGCACAGGAGCTCAAAACGTAATAAATAATACTACTTAGGAAGCTTATAATAAATTACTATCATCTGTTACCTAAGCTTATATTGTATTTGTATTTGAGAGGGGTGAGCAATTTCAAACTTGGGCTGGATAGAGGGATGAAATCTCAGTGTTAGCCTTTCAGCTTTATCTTCCATAGTTCTAGGACTTGTACATTAAGTACTTCTGACTTTAGCAAAATGTCTCCCCATAGGAGAAGGGAAATGTACAAAGTTATTTCAGGAAAACACCTCCATTTATTTAATACAGTTTCGATGTGTTTGAATAAAACATAAAAAGTTTAGATGCCAACTGCTGAAGACAGTGTCCCACTACCACAAGATTGTTCCCCACTCCTCTTTGGTTACTACCACTTTTAAACAACTTCTGTAATTAGGAAAGATATTAAAGCAGGGGCTCTCAATCTTTTCCATTTTACAATAAAGGTGTGGAACTGTTTAGAAACTTCAAATATTTAGACTGCTGTGCAGTGGATATGAATCTAGTCTTAGCACAAACTTTCACAGATATGTCTTATACGGCTCACAGTTTTCATGAACCAAAAAAAACTTTTGTCATGTTATATTTTATACATCCCAGGAAGAATGCATACACTGCTTAAGAAAATAGAGGAAAATGAATCAAAATACACTAAAAATCTCAGGATGAGGATAAATCCAAACGCATTCTAACTTAGAGGCAGTAGAAAAGTCTGTTTCAAAGATCTCAATGCTTTAAAAGAAAACACTTCTCTCATGCATACTCCATGAAGTTCAGAAACAGGCCCCAAGGACTTTTAAGCAAATGTTTCAAGACATTTTCACCCACATTAACAAATAATTTCTTGCTAGCTCCAAGCAACTGGAATTTAAAGGAAAAATTTAAAAAAAAAATCAGGAACTTGAAATTCTAATCCGTAGATAATAGCAATCTTATCTGCAGAAATACCATCATTTCTATGCAATTATCAAAGATCATTGATAATTATGCCAATTCCTACTGCACACTCTGTAATCTCTTTCCACTGGTGTCTTAGACCAGAGTGGAGATACAACAGACATCTACCTGGCTTGCCATGCTGCTCTACCTGGAAACAGCTGGCCAGCCTCCTGGAAGCACCCGAATAAGGGATAAAACTGTGTAACTCTTATAAAACTGCTGAGTTTTAAGTAATAATAAAATGCTAAACAACAGATTTAGAAGTATGCCACTTTCAAATGTCTGCCAAGCTGAATAATAAATGCTTCCATCTTGTTTCTTCTTCTGAGCAGAAATGCGGTTAACACATGTTCATACTATGTATGCTCTGATTTAAAAAAAGGCTGCTCACATAATAGAAATGTACTAATATTATATTTAAAAATCTACTGTAAACCCCCATTGCAAAAATCTTCGCATTCAAGATTCCCCTGGAGCTCTTCCAAGGAAAAGAGCCAACTACAATAACAAAGGTGGGAAGTTAGGGAGTATCTACAATGTAGTGACCTGCTATCATTAGATTTAAAATACTCATGAGAATACACTAGTGGAGGAAAGAATACTAATGTTTTTCCCCTGTGAAACATGACTTAGAAAATGTGTGGAAATATTCAATAGAAAATGGACCAGAAATGGATAAAACTTACAATTCTCTATGTAGAAACCAGAAATACCCTAAAAATATTTTCAGAGGCCATTATTTTAAAGAAGGATTTCAATACATGCATAACAATGCTGTACCACTCAACTTTCAAGGTACAGCTATGAAATATATTTTTACAAGAACATGGAGCCACTGAAAAATATTTTCCTCTTTTGATGAGTAAAAAAATAACTTAAGGTGGCAACTTGTTTCCCTTGTAACTGCAATGTCAGGCATTTTCAAACACTTGGTCTGTTAAAATTACAACTACACTTTCATCTTCATATATCATAAAACTAAGGGAGACAACCTTCATGCGCACTCCCACTCCCTGTACAGGAACAAAACCCTCACAGTTTATTACTTTGCATACCTTAAACCTCTAGTGACATCTCTCCTAAAACAAAGTACTGCTGCTCCAGGATACACAAAGGGAAGGACCACATTGTCCTTATATATATGGAAGCAGAAAATAAAAATTGACAGGTTACCACACTACAAAAGAAAACACATTCCTGTGATTCACCTCTTATACTAGAGAGTGTTTTTGTTCACTTAAAAAAACACATAAATTTACTGAGCCTTAAATATTGTATTAATTTACCTATTGTGGAAAATACGTATCTTCCATAAAAACAAAACAAATGGCTTAAAAAAAAAAAACAAAAAAACCAAACAAACAAAAACAAACAAAAAACCCCAAAGCCGAAGTTGCATGATGATTTCTTGCAAAAGTTAAAATAACTTATTTTTCTTAAATAAAGAAAAGCTTTAAATCTCAGTGAAATGGGCCACAGTGGAAAAGCCCTTTACTACATTACTGCACCTTATAAATAGTAAATTGTATTGTTTAAGGTTAAGGAAAGAAATACTGCAATCCTAAAGCAACCATAAGCATAAAGTATGCTGGAAGGTTCATATTCCTTATTCCTTCCTTCCTTCCTTTTCATTCTTTCATCTAAAAAGAAGCTTTATTTATAGCTTGTCTCAGAAGACCTTCCTGAAAAATCCCTTAGAGGTATTTTAAGAAGTATTTAATAATTTAACTTTTGCTTATATTTGAGAAACTAAGAAAATATTGAAGAATCCTCCTAACAGAAATAGGTTTCCCAAAACAACCATAGATCTATAGTTATGGACTGCTGCTTATCTACAAAATTCTGTGGGATATTTTAAAAACTTGCACATCTCATTTTATAATGTAAACAAACTCATAATCTCGGCTCTTTTTTAAATTAAATTATTACTTCAATTTTCATTAAAAATCACCAATTCCTGTAACTATACAATTTTTTTCTTTCTTTCTTTCTCAGTGCCCATTCTTGCTTGGCAGTAACAGGGTGTAATACTTGTCCCTTCCATATGGGGAAAATGAGTACTCTACTTCTGCCAAGATCAATCTTGTCTGTAATAAGGATAACTACAGGGTGATCTGTTGGAAGTAGCCAAATGAATGACAGACATGTGAGAGTGATTCAAGTGCCTATCCACAGCTATTTAAAATTAAACTGACATTGGGGGAAATGTTGTGTACCCATTTCTTTTTCCCATACACTAGGTATTTTTAACTGGTTCCCATGAAGATGGTTGCATAACCAAATCAAGAACTAGGAATAAATCCTCCCTGGCCTTCATCTGGCACTGAAATCTCCCTTCCCTTCCAGACTGCATATCCCAAAGGTGAAACCTCATTCCACAGCAGCTACAGGTCTTCCTGCCTCTCACACTACATGAAAAAAAGAAAGGGAAACACCCTCTGAGTTTCTGAACTTAAGCTCTGTACCCCCATATTCTGGCAGTATTGTTTCCTGCCATCTGTTTAAGTCTCCTTCACCATGTAAACTGAGTGAAAAAAGGTTCTGTGTGCAATTAGTATTTCAGATTAAATAAGCCTCTAATGCTCAAATTGAGAAAGTTTAATTAGCTTATTTTATTGTGAAATTATTTGACAAAAAAGCGGAAGAATCTTTCATAAATAATACTGTCAAGACAGAAAAGAAAGAGACAGAAAAAGACAGAAGAGGAAGAGACAAAAAATATTCGTAACAGAGTATTTTCAAGTTCCATTAAAAAGACGAAATTCTGTACAGTTTAGTAAACATGATCACTGTCACAGTACAAAGCCCTCAAAATCTCCAATTTTATCTGTACACACTGAGCCAGAGCAAGGCTGGGGCACTGTACACAGAGCATCAGCTTTCTTATCAGAGTGGCAGAGGCAAGAGCTCCAACCCTGATGTAATTTTGATGTAACCTGCAGTAAGTAAAGGACCCTGCCATAACGTGCAGCATGAGTGATTTCTCTCCTTGATAAACTCAAGGGAAAAAAGAATTCACTGAGTGCTATTAACTGCAAAATTCCTCTGTCTGCATCAAGATATTTCAAAAACAGCAGTCACTGAAAGCAGAAAAGATGGTCAGAGAAGAACCAACAATTTTGTCTTTGTCCTGTTCACACCTCCTCCAGCTAATGGCCAGAGAGAGAGCCCATGATCTCCAGCTCTTTTGACATTAGTTTTCTTCAAAAAGCATTGCTATTTATCTAAGAAGCTTGAATTCCATGAAAGTCCCACTGCCTTCATGTGGGATGGCATTCCGGAGTGGACATAACAACACAGCTGTTTAAGCACAGATTGTGGCTGAGAAACAAAAAACCAAAACATTAATAGAAGAGGAAAAAAGAAAATTCATATTCTGTACCCAGCCACAACAGCAGAAACTAATCAGACTGCTAGCCCATTAGTAAAACCACAAGGTTGCACTTCAGCAGCTCTGAAACAGTAATGGATTTTCCCATGAAAACTTGAAAGAAAAGGTGAAAAAAGGTTTGTGTGGTATGATGGAAAGGAATGCCAGACACAGCTTTGGTCAAACATTCCCATTAAATATTTTCTCATTACCCACTAAGTTCACTCACAGGCCAATTTCACTGGCTATTTACCAAGAAGGTTTAAGATAATGTTTACTGCTCTTTACTGCTTTTCAATTTTCTAGACTTGCTGGCATTTCCCTTTAAAAAATCCTTGTGAAATTAAGACAGTAACACATGAATAGTTTATACTATACTGAGAAAATCTCAGTAGATTTTCTGCTATTTTGATTATATACATTCTACCACTAAACTGCTATACAATTGCTTTCAAAAAGTTACTGAAGATGCCATTTTTCTTCAGCAATATGGAGTAAATCTCACTGATATCACTGAAATTATTTCATTAGAAACGAGAGCAGATTAGTCTCTTTGCAGAGACAGACACTGATGCATTTATGCTTTTATTATACATATAGCATAGCATAACTTCAACTCTGTAATACCTAAAAAAACCCAGAACAGAAAGAGTAAAATGACGTATTTCAGCACTAGATAACATGGAAAATGTAAAGAAGTGTAACACTTTGTTGCAGAAAACAAACCGAAGTCTTGAATAACACTATGTATTTATCTTTAATTACACTAATGCTAAATGCTAGCTGCTATTTTTGACAGTATAAGGAAAAAAATGGAAACTAGGAAAGCAGTCGGTAGAAAGTAATTACTACACTGCTGAAAAAAATGCTTTGATAAACTACACAGAAGATATTAATCTTACAGTTTACAGACCAATAATCTTTCCGACAAACAGCATTTACTGATTACAGAACATAAAAGCCAGCTTCTTGAACGCTCATTTGCTTTTAGCATGCCTTTATGCGTTTATATTTCATCAAACACAGTAATTTGAGACGAACAAGTAAAGAACACTAATGAAAAAGCCAAAAGATACAAACAGTAGAAAGACCTTAAAAAAATATACTGCTTTTATTTTGTACGACCGCTTATAGGAATTTTTGTTCTTTTAGATTCAGATTGATATGCTAAACTGTGTTTTCCTTAGATGTGTAGAGTTAAAGTTATAAACTAGACAGACTTGTTGTACAGGTATTGGTAGTGCTGACTCACTGAAAATTATGTCATAAGATCAGTATTTGTCTAAATTCTTCACCTATTAGTTCCATTATTTTCATTTTCACTGTGCAAAGCAGATGACAGTCTTAAATTTTATAATTACAAATGAAGAAAACCAGCAGCACTAAAACTCTATAGAACAAAGTGATTTACTACAGTATTAAAAAGTACCATATAAATATCACCACCTATACAAATTTATAGTATAAAATTATGAACCTGCTTAGACTTGTACATGTACTTGAAATTTTACTATATTAGTGGCCCCAATGAAATTGTTTATTGACAGTTTCTTACTGTTGGGTCTGCATTTCATGTCTTTTTTGCATTTTTAAACAAAGAACAGAAATTTAGCTCCTGATTCTAAGATAAACTGAGAGCAAAGGAATATTTTGTGGACTCCCTTGTAACATGATCTATCTTGGCAGGTAAACAGACCCTTTATTTCCAAGACTTAGAAGACAAAGTTACCAAATGAAAACAAAAATTTCTTTGAATGCAAAAAAAGACTGGCTGTAAGGCTGATCTCAAGCAGTATTCTCAATATTTAAGTGATTTTGGAGATACAGGATCAACCACTGACAAGCTTTTCCCTCTTGCAGACTTAGAGCTTAAGTGAAGTTTCTGCACACTGTTATTGACATGACTATTACTAAAAGGAGATGGCATCATGACAACCTCCAAACACTCAGGTCTAAGGATTTCAAATTCATTGTGAATGGAATTATGAAACTATTTTGTTTTTGGTGCCCATGGACAGGAGAGCTCCTACAAAAATCTACTTCTTGCACTTTATCTTATGTGGTTGTTGTTCTTTTCTCTGTCATGAAGTTTCAGAGGAGATACTGAGGCATTCATGTTTTCTCTCAGAAAAAGGTTAAAAATACTTGGTTATAAGGCTTCCCCTAGAAATTCTCATGAGTTTAGCTTGGTTTGTGGTTTGGTATGTTCCACAGGAAAAAAACACAAAAGCCAATTTCTGCTGTATTTGGAGAAATTATTTAGCAGTAAGTAAAACTTCCAAAGTCATATAAAACCCCTTTCTATTTAGATTATATGTTTAAGATAAAAACATGTGTTCTTCTAGGAAAAAAACGTGTGTTTGTTTTCTGCTTTGGTAAGAATTCAGCATTTTTAATTTCCAAGACAGCTACCACCAAAATTATAGATATAAGAAATCCATCCGTAAGCAGATTTTCCCTTGGGATGGACTAATGGAGAAAGCAGGATTTGAAAAGAAAAGAAAATACAAAGGTGGTGGTGTATAAACAACATCCAGCAGAAGGAGGTTTGGTCTGCTGTGCTAGGAAAACCTGTTATGCTCGCTTTAAAAAAGTGCAGAAGGAGAAAATGGTATCCTGGAAAAAACTGACAAAATCACTAACCTGAAATACTCCAACAAAAATGGACATAAGCATACAGTGCCATAGTTATCAGCGGCAATTCTGTGGTAATTTCACCCACTCCTAAACACATTATGGGTGTTTGTTACCACCCATAAGTTTACTTCTATACCACAAGAGTAAAAGGACCTTTTCATCTATGGTATGGAGCTTTTCCCTTCTGCACAAGGGAATAGGTGGTAGTTCAAGCCATTAACAGACCCTTCTGTATAACAGGTTCACAGCTTTAGGTTTTGATAGTAACTGGTGAGAAAGGTGTTTTTGACGGATTTCTTAATGATGTCTTCTTTTTGCAACAAATTGTTGCATTTAGACAAGTAAGAAACACATTCTAGAGTAACCACTAATCTGATCTCATGGACAAAAATGAGTTTTGTCACAATAAGGCATTTCATCGTGATAACTAGTGAAGTAAACAACATAAACATCTATGTATTTTAGGATTTGTGTCTCACTTCACAGATCTAGAAGGGTTCACAGAAATCCTTGAGAAATGCAATGCTAACACCAGAGCAGGGAAGCTCTACTGCTTAAACATCTTGTCCTAGGATTTTTTTAAAATTTAATTGAAACAATCATTCAGATTACTCTAGCCCTATCTCTTAATCATGGAGTAGGAAAATCACAATAGTGTTAGTAGGTATAACCTGTATAAGGGAAAAGAAGCATATTAATAGGATTTAATTCATATTTTGAAGAGATGATTAAACTAAAATACATACCGCATCTGTAACCTCTATCTCATAGAGCTTCTGGAAGGTCTCACGATAAAAGAAAAACAGCTTCCCACTGCCACCACCCTTCTTAACAGAGGTGCCTGTGACAAGGATCTTATCATCTGGACTGAAACAACAATCTGTCCTGTTGAAGAAAACAAAGCATCTCACTGAGCAGATAAATAATTAATATATCAAGAATTTAGATATAAATTGCACTCCTTAAAACAATCTTTTCTATTTGTTAGTCCTTTCCAGACAAAGCTTGAAAAAGTATTTGTTAGCTGTCATCTATTGGTGTAGTTATCAATTAGAGTTATCTGTTACAATTGTTATTACTGTTGTGCACAACATGGGCAAAACTGGCAGGTTCAATAAAAATCCTCCTCCCAGCAAAATTCTCCTCCACCCAAAAGTCTTGCAAGCTTTTCAATACAAGAAAGAAAGAAAGAAAGAAACAAACAAAAGTACTTTCAAATCTGGCTGTCATCATTAAGTAAAAAATGTACTAATCATGAAATCTGGTTTTGCTGATGATGCACTCTTCAGTGATGCAAGGTGGTGTGTTTACACACTGGCCAAAAATATTTTTCTGTTTATTTTTCCTCTGTGTTACAAATTGCAGTTAAGACTGAGCTGTCCATGACTTGTCTTTCTAAGATCTCATTTCAAAATTACAAACTGTCCTTAGAGGATTTGGCTGTATTACAGCAATGGAAATGCAGACCAGACCAATAAAAATATTGAAAACAATACTCAGCACTATGCAGTAAAATAAAATCAGCATTTCTGATGCTGTAACCTCAATTCATATCAAGTACCTTCATGTTATGTCTAGTTTTTCATTCAGCTCTTTTTTTATTAATTATAGACTAAATAAGAATAAGATTTACATCTATATCTCATTACACACATAAGGGTCTCCTCCTGAAATATTACTAATCTAATTAGATTTGAGACATATGAGACTGAAATATCACAAAAATAAGATCTTTTAAAGCAACACAAATCCCTGAAATAGACCAGAATTGTCACTGCACAGTTCTTCTTGTGCTGTCCTCTCTGCACAACTGTGGACCTAGTGACAACTGACGATAAGAACTCCATCAGAATCCTTCCCCATTCAGCAAAAATATTGTTATTTCTGCTAGTTGGAATAAATTAGAATACTTACATCGGAAAGAAGCTGGGCAGTCCATCTGCTGAATTAAGAGGTTTTTTAAATTGTCTGATATCCCATATCTTTAAAGTATCATCTCCTATGAAACAGAAGAGACAAAGGTCAGCAATAAAGAATTCAAGTCAAGAACTTATACATGTCAGAAAATTTCACTCTCTAATTCAGAGAGGAGAACAAAATTATATAATAGAAGCATCTGAAATGGGACCAATTTGGAAGTTTTTCCTCAGTAAGTGACTATGACAGCGCAAGGTTGAGAAGCACAATATGCAGCACTCCAGTATTCAATGGCTCAATTGTATTGTGGTAATCCTTCCTATCAAGAAGCACTATACACAGTGGAATCCGATTCCTCAATCACTAATTTATTCTTTGTTTGTGAGCATTGATGTTTTGCTTCTAGGAGCAAATTTAACTTACAAGATATCTAAAGAAATTAAAAATGTTGCCATGGATGGTCTAGATCAAAAACTTAAAAAGTTTTATATGTGTGGTTTTTACCTGTCCTGAAAAAGCAATCAGGAAGAACATTAAAAACACCTGAAAGCCCTCCCCCTTCTTTAGCAGGCAACAAACTGCTATCTCAGTATGGAGAAGAGGCTCTGGAATCAGTCAGAAATCCTCAGGGAAGGGGGTGAAGGGAAGTAAGTGAAACCACTCTTTCTGTAATGAAAGCATTTCACAACATTACCCTTAGCTATAAAAGCCAAAATCAAGATTACAAAAAGAGATTTGTAGCAATTTTCATCTGTGTTTGATGAACATGGTGTGACTGTAGGCCAGTAAAAGTCAGGCTGTTTATCCCTTTTTGAAAAGTTATGACATATTAACAAAATGAGAACAGGGGTAAAAAAAGAGATTAATTAGTTATTCTCAGAGACATCTACATATCCTCTCTGACTATCCTTCTGGAACACATATTTCCAGCATGAAATGAGCTACAGAATTTGAGCTTTGAAGTGCCTCACTCAAGCACCTAGACACATCCTAGTGATGTGTCTTTGACAGCAGTGCCTCAGCACTTTCAAGGGTAAAAAGAAGGACATTTAAGCAACAATTCTCTTTAAAAATATTCAGACAAAAGTTACAAAATCTTTCTGACCTAGGAGGCAAAATCTGCTTCCTTCCAAAATACAAATCTTGCAGGGAAGTAATTTGGTTATCTACAAGTATTTTGTGGATTCACAGCCTTTGAGCTCAAGAGCTCAAAGGAGGCCTTGGAAATAAAATGTTTTTAAAAGAAGTAACAAAAGAAATCAAGGCCAGCAGTGCCCTTTACAGGGAAAGCAGTAATGTGTGGCCTCGTACATCATGTATGTTTATATTAAAGACTAGGATAACTCCTTACTACAAAATATTTTTAAGAACTGGACAACTTAAATAAATGATGTCTAGAGTAGAGTATATTTCTGTTCATCGGGAAGCTAAAAAGCGACAAGAAAGAAAAATGTTGAGTCCCTGTTTAGGGAATATATGTTTTCTTATTGTTTCCCAGTAGACTCCATCCCAAGTACTTCAAAGCATTTAGTCTTGTAAAATGAGCCCTCCCTTTTCCCTCCCACCCCCCAAGAAAAAAAAAAACGAAAACCACTTATCGTCGAGATGTTACATCTAAAGCACCACCACTTTATAAATGTATGCAAAGGACAGCATTTGGCCACTTTGCAAATCTCCTGGATAGGGACAGATCTACGGCTAGCAGCCAAGGCTGTTCTGTTCCTACTGGAATGAGCCTTGACATGATCTTCAAACTGTAGTCCTGCCAGGTTTTAGCAGGAGAAATGCAGTCAGACATGTAGCTATAGCTCCTTTGCTAGCAAGAAAATGTAATGGACTAGTTAAAAAAATTCAGAAAACTCCAGTAGGACTCAAATTTAGGGTTGATTTTAAGTCAACATTGTCTTAAATTGAAATAGTTTAGAAATAGAAGAGTAAGTATTTGGAGAGGGGAAAATGCTAGTACAATGACTTGACTTGCTAATGCTGTGAAACTGAACCATCATTAAGAATTTGCTCCAATTCACTTTTCCTAATTAAAACTCCCAGATGCAAATTGATTCCTAAATCTAATTTGCATTTCAAGTTGAAATCACTGTCAATAAGATCACAGAATATTGCCTTTCTTCAGCACCAAGGATTTTTCCTAGTAGGATCCTTCTATCAATGCTTAGGAGGCAGCTTTAACAGAGCTGCAGCAGTAGTGATCTGTTTTTAATTACTTTATACATTAACAAAAATAGTTATCCTTAAACAAAAGCCTATAAACAGGAGTTGTGCAATTCAGTATGAATATTCAAAATAGTCTACTCAGATCATTCAGTATTTTTTCTTGATGGCAGACTTCTCCAAAGCCTGGCAGGATTATTTAAAGCTTTTATAGCATTTTTAGTAGCATTTCAAATGCTGTTTTTCAAATGCTGTTTATCCTTTTAATAAGGATACCAATAAACAGGCTCAAGACTGACACAATCAGGTCAAGACACTGTTATGCCAATGGTATTGAGCACTGGATTTATCAAGAGGTAACAATTAGGTCCTAGAAAAACAGTCTTTGGTGAGCAAAGATAGGCATTTTTCAAATGCCCTTTAGTCAAAATAAGGCTAAAGCACTAACATTATAAAGATTATATCTGATTTTTTTTGTTTTCTTTTCAGAAGATATTGACCAGAAGACAAGCACATAAATGCGAGTAGGCCCAGAAGAAGCAAAAGTGCTGCCAGGAATTCACAAAGCCTACAGTCAGCAGCACTCTATTTAAAAAGAGGGAGTCCTCTGCTGAAAGCAAAGCTCCATGACAGAAATTGTTCACAGAGATCAATGAGGCAAAGAAACATAGGAAATGGGAATTTTAAAAAGTTACAGCTTTGGAAACATATAGCATAGCACACTTACCATAGTATGTTTATCTACTCTGAGCCTTTCTGTGAAGGCTTATCTTACAGAACAAGGTACAGGCTTCTGCATTTTGTACTTTCTGTACTGCTTCTACAGCAGGAGCTGCAACAACTACAGAGCAGCCTTTGGAGGCATCAAAGATTAGGACCAAAGCCAAAGATCCCATGAGGGAAGTCACAAATTGAGGAAATATACCTACATTTGGAACACTTCTCAGTATCACCTGCATCCATACCAGCCTGATCAAATAAGTGCATCGTCCCCTCTAAACATATGGAATGAACACACAGACATATGGCTAGAAGGATACTGGAAGTCTTTCATAACGCCATTTCAGCCCCAAGTGTTGCACTTTTCTGCCTATGCCTATTAAAACTAGTAAATGCATTTCTGCCATGGTTAGAATGAACACTAGTGTTCAGCTTCCAAGAAATATTATTTGACAAAAACCCATCTGATTTTTGAAATGCTAATGTTTGGATTTACTATGAAGAGCAGTATGTTATTACACTACACAAAACAGTCACTATACATACTGCTGCATAACCCTTGAGCATGCATGTTTCTATGTTTTAAACCAATTTCAAAATTAAGAATGAAATACAAGTAAAATGAAAAAAGAAAAAAGACCAACAAAAAAATATCAGGAGTCAAAAAAAGATTTAAAAAATTTTTACAGTAAGACCTCAAGTCCAATCCTAATTGTTATCTCTTCCCTGCTAAACAAAGAAAATGTTCCCCAAATACTACGCTTTGTTGCTTCAAGCATGCAGAAATATCACTTTCTTAAGTTTCTGTCAGGTTACTACCTAATATCCAACAAGAATAGCACTGGAAACTTTCATAAGCAGCTCCTTAGGTTTTCATTTTCCCTTGTGCCTGCAGCTGAGCCATGCCTCATCTTCTCATATCCAACACAGATCCACAGGAAAGTCCAACAGGCTTTCAATGAAAGTTCCCATGCCCCAAACAACCATCCTCTCTTTGATCCTCAGCACTTGGCAGGTGTGTTAATCTACAAATGCTGGATCCACATCTGCTTTTGTTGGTACAGATCCAAAGCAATCCTCATATTAAAGCACTACCCAAACAAGTCAAAATAAGGTATGAATCCTCCTTACTTTCTAGCACAGAGAGCTTTTTTTTTCTCTTAATACACTAGACAAAGGTAGCACTTTTATCCACTCTGAGTGGCCAAATTTCTGTGCAGTCTTACATTCTGCAAACAATCAATCAACATTTTATACAGCTTAGTGCAGAGTGTGGAAGATAAAACCTGAGTAAATGAAAGTCTGTTTAACACAAGACAAAAACTGGAGACAGATGAGGAAGAGCAGGCAAGTAAAAGTGCCACATGCAATAAAAATAAGAAAAGGTCATTTATGTGGTCTACATACATAAATGTGAAACAGAAGAGAATTTGCATAAATTGAGGTTTCAAGACAGCAGTAGTGAATACCCCTCACTAACTAATAGCCTTGTTTGCCGTTATATTTAAAAGCACACTAAGGTTTATCCCTAAATTTCCTGAAGTATGTTTGCGTGAATTTTTTTGGAGCAATCACCACTGGCAGACAGACACAGCATTTTACTTAGTGCAGAACGGAAAGACACACAGTTCACATATTTTCCAAGCAGGAGAAGGACCACACATAATAAAAGTCTGGTTCAATAAGGACAAAAAAGCTTCAGAGCTTCTACCTCACCACTTACAACCCATTCATGATGGGTAGAGTGGCAGCAGAACTCTGAACAGCAGTTCAACTCAGGACCCTGAACAGCAATTACAAAACAACACAAGTGCCATTAGTGTCCATATGCCTAGGGCCTTCGAGGATAAGACTACAAAGTCCTTACTCTGAAAGATGTGATCTGGAAACAACATTTGGAATCTTTGAAATGCGGCAAGACATACAAAGAATCAGTGAGGCCACAGCCAATATCAGCTGCATTTCACTGTACCGACGTGCACCGGTCAGACACTCTACCCCCTTCAGGGACAGGGGCACAGGGAGGCCGCAAAGAAAATGCAAGCTACTTAGCTAGGAAACACATCCACTGCTTCAGAGTTTTTTTAATCTATGAATACCTACATTCTGATATTTTGTGTATGTAATCTCATTCTGTCTATGTACCACACTGACCAGATGTTCTAAACATATGTTAGGCACAGTGTTAGCCAACATTAATGTATACTGCCTCTCCCTAGGCCTGTTTATTTGGCCTTGGGGCAATGCTAATGCATACACAGAGCTTCTGGTTACAGCTGTTTTCTATCCAGACAGCTTGGCTTGTATGCTTGCACCTGCCTGCAAAGTACTGGGCAGACAAATTTCTGCATCAAAAGCTGTCTTCAACAAACACCATCCTATCCCAATAATGAAGTTAATGAGTCCTCAAATACATGTCTGCCTTCTCAGGTCTTGTTCTATTATCTAAGACTCATTTATAGAAGTTTTACCTGAAGCTTACAACACAAGCCTGTTTTCCCAGTCCTGTGGACATTCCAAATTCTTTTGCCATTCAAGTATATTTTGGAAAGTCAATTCCAGTCATCAACTTTTGATGTTTTTAATACAGATCAGATAAAAAGTCCAATTAGGACAGAAAATGACATTGCCTAAGAAAGTTGTATGAGGAATTAATACCTACAAAGAAGAGACCGTGTTATTGAGAGGCACTTATCTTCCACGTAAGAACTAAGCAACAAAACTGGACTTTTTTTTTTAAATTAAGCTAAGGATTTCCTTTCAGTGTATTATTACTGCTAGACAAGAACACAGATCAGAAACTGTGTAATACAATCAGAAAAGTTATCTTAAAATATTTCTTAACTGGTGTAAAATTCTCTTTCAGGAACATAGTATTGCATGGTGTATCAAATAAAACTAGTAAACTGTGAAATACTTCATATTTGAATCACTGGTATCTGATTTCACTACCTTACCTCCACCACAAACAACTACATCTAACAATTAACGTGATCTATATAGTTTGTTTAATGAACCATTTCATTTCATTAAAAATGTCTTACATTCAACATGTCATAGCGTTCTTTCAGTCACCTACCTCCTCGGCTGGCAAGGACAGTACCATCATAGGAAAATGTCAAACATGAAGTGTCAGTGCCTGGAGCATGGGCTTGCCTGCAGTGGAACTTTGTATGCACCTGTTTGCCAAACAAACAAAACATTACAAAATAAATTAAAATTACAAATCAAATAACAAATGAAACAAATGGGACAAACATTACTTCACAGTATTTTCTGGGCTCTGCTGCTATTCATTATTCTAAACAGAAACCCCTACACTTTTAGAAGGTACAGTAGCTAAGTATTTCCAACAGACTTTAAAAAATGTTATATTAGTTTTAGAATATGCTTTCGTAACAAGAGCTTGAATGCAAGATTCAAATTCTTCATAGGTTTAAATATACAGTACAGATTTACATAGCATCAGCACTCTTGGAAAACTTCCACTTGCACTGAACAAAGGTAGTTATGCCTGGTTAAGATAAAAATACATTCCAAGACAGATCTCAACACTCCCCTAAGTAGGCTTTTAGTTTCTCAAACTAGCAAAATACAGTGTACATACTTTAGAAAGGACTGAAAAGCACTGGAAAAATTTACTTTTGCCAAATTTAATCCCTGGCAGAATTCATGGCTTATATAACAGAACAAAGTTCAGATATTGTGAGGTTTGTGTTCCATTTAGGTACACTAAAATTCAAGTATGGGAACGATGTATGTTTTATTTTAATTATTTCTATTTTGCTGATAATCCTAAAGAAAGGTTGAAACTACCTTCAAGTTCACATTTTGTTCTTGTATGGAGATCACTTCTTATTTATTAAGTCACTATTCAGTAAAATACCTAAAAATTCTATTAACAGGGAAGGAACCTCAAATTAAATTTAAATGGTCTTGTCAAATCAAGCTTTTCCACTTTCCAACCAAAGCAAGGGTCTAACCTAAGATTCTAAGACAGGAAGTGGAAACACAGGAAGGGAAAAAGGGAAAAGACAGAAACAGAGAAAAACAAATTTCAGACAGGTTGATTCCTTTTTTAATACGTAGGTAATTATGCTTCTCACTTGCCCTATTTTTGTAAAAGAAAACTAATTCACATAGTTGTAAAATTAGGCATTCAAGACTTAAAGGTTTCCAGTGTGATTGTATCTAATCTTCCCCTCTTTAAATTGAGGATTAAAACACAGCGAAGAAAATGGCAATTAGTGACCTTGAAGTCCTTCATTTATGGTAGTGATGAGCAAAACAAAATTCACGCATGTAAGCATATCTTTTCAGATGAGGGGTTGAACAACATATAGCAAAATCAGACCAAGAATCCCACCCTGAACAGTAAGAGGACAAAACAATGAGCAGCTGCTCAGTGATTATTATCCAAACTATGCATTACAATAGACACAATTCTACTGAATAAAAAAGAGAATATGATCACAAAAGGTGAATGTGATTATGAAATGCAATCACACAGACTGATCTGGGGTCACACAGGCATCCTCAGTGAACTGATCTTCACATTTTTGACTATGCACCTTACTAAGACTCTTTTAATGGGTTATTTTCTAAGTAAGAGCCACAAACTAGTGAATTAATTCATGTTGTTTATTCTTAAGAATAGTTGTTCTAAATTTGGTTCAAAAGCTAGAGAATCTTTGTGTGATGACTTTAATAATTATTGCAATCTTATTTTCATGTGCAGATTTGGTCAGTCATTAAGAGGAGTCACATGAGGCATTCCCTCCACAAATGACTCTTCAACAAACAAAGGGGGATTTCAAATACCAACAACATGCTTCTTATAGTATTTGAAAACAGAATGCAATGGCCTACACTTAGCCATAGTAATTGTTTTGAAATGAATGTCACTTCCAGCCAATTGTGCATACCCTGAAGTCTATGAACAGACTGAGGTTTACAAGTGTTTGTCTTTGGTGGGAGCATTTATTAATACTAAAAAATATACTCTGTGCATCCAATTGCATAAAATTCTCCAAGTATGTGGAAACGTGTAAAGAATAAAATGTGAATTGGCTATCAGGAAATACATTTTCTGTAGTATTTGTTAAACATTAACAAGCAATTAAAACTATGTATTTTTTTGTGTAAGAAATACCATGGACACTCTCAAAAACATCATAAATGGTTAATATTCGCACTTTAAAAAATGACAGAAAGATTACGTTACGATATTAAGCTAATTCAAACAAATTGAAAAAAATTCATTTGGGCTCCACAACACTCCCATCCCTTCAGGCAATGTCACACTGACATACATATATTAAAATACCATTTTCTTCACTCTGCTGCCCAACTTAATGTAAGGGTGTAGGGTTTTTTCCTTTCATTTCATCCTGAAATTCTTTCCTCTTGTTTTGTGTTGGATCCAAATTAAAACACAGAAAGAGATCTGGGATCCAACAAATACCTTTTCTTTTATGTTTTACAAGTAAAAACCCTAAACGTCTATAGATAGATAGCAAATCACGTAACAGTCAGAATTTGTATTATTTTCCTATGGTCAAAGATACTGATTTTATTTAGCATTTATTTGCGAATCCATTAATAAAACTTAAACTGTGTCTTTCAAGAATTAAACAACCCATCTTAAATTGGCCCCAAGTTGTGCCAGAAGAGGTTTAGATTTTATATCATGAAAAATTTCTTTACTGGAAGAGTGGCCAAGCATCGTAACCGGCTTTCTAAAGAAGTGGTTGAGTCACCATGCCTGGATGTATTTAAAAGACATGCCAATATGGCACTTGGGGACATGGTTTAAGAGGTGGGCTTGGCAGAGTTAAGATTGTATATAAGGTTGTAAATAGTGGGACTCGATGCTCTTCAGGGTCTTTTCCAACTGAAATGACTTTTTTATTTTACACCATGCACTATAGAGCCTTCTCAATGAAGCACTTATACTCTGACCAGTTTTTGCCCTTTTTTCAACTGTCCTACAGAGAAAGGAAAACAGAAACATATGGATGTCAAAGACTGGTATTATTTGCCCCTTAATGACAAAAATTAAACCAAAAGAACAAATTTTGCCCAACTCTATCCAGCTTCGATACTTTAAGATTTCATGTAAAACCAGACTTGACTGAAAGGGATAGTAAGATTGCATCAGCAATTCTATGCCTTTAAAAATAAATTTGCTCAGTTTACCAGTAAAAGATTGTTTTCCTAACTTTGAGCTCTGCAAGCTCTTGCCCTCCATATATTATTCTGCAAAGGAATATAACCCTGAATTGTAGTACTAAATCAAATATTCTAAAATGATTGAAGGTTGAAAAAAAGTTTTTACACATACTGGCAAACATTTATTGCAGTTTTCAAAGAAAATAATGTTTCTGGCCTCTGACCTCTTAGTATTTTTAACAGATGTCTAATCTTGCTAACAAATCATTAGCAAAAAATTGTTATCAGAATGTTTCTAGCTGGAAAGACATGAAACAACAGAACCAATGTATGCAATTACAAAATTTGATTCAAGAAGGGAAAGGAAGAGCATTGAAACTTAAGATAAAGATGTCAAGATCATTTGGGCAAAGTGCATCTACAGATCTCCTTCTTACCCTTCTCCTTTTGTTGCAGAGGTGCCTGCTATTCTGAAGTAAGTCATGTGCCATACAAAATTTTACAAGTTCATCAGTCCTTAACATTTTTTAAAGGTTTAGTTACTTCAGCAAATTCTGCAGTAAACCACTATCTTCTGCTACTTTAAAGGCTCTCTAACAAAGAACTCCACCAATGTAAGCACTTTCCTCCTAGCTTTGTATTAGCATGTATATTTTAGTTAAGCAATTACAGCTGAATGTACTTGTGTGCAAAATGAGATGACAAGCATAAAACATAAAGCACATGTGAGAAAGGACACAGTTGCATGTACCAAAAACCCCAAAAATAACAGATAAATGTCAGGGTTTGCAACATTGCCACAGTCCTCAGAGCAAATGAGAGCCAGAACACAAAAGGAAACCAGAGAACGGATTAGGAAAAGGTGGGGGTAGAGGCAAAGATACATGACTGGAGGAGCATCAGCAATGAGTATCCCTTTTACAAAAATCTGTATGGATTTAAGAGGACCCATATGGAAGTGAAGATGACAGTGGCCACATGAATGATTTACCACAAAAGAATGACCTACAACAGAGCCACATGGCTGCAGCACTGCATCTCACAACTGCTGTCCTGCTCCAAAACACTCAATAAAACTTGTTCTAGGAAAAAGACAGATCTACTCACTTTGTTCACCTCAGAAATCCAAGCCACATCAATGAGGAAAATAACAGTATGTCTAACTGACGGAATTTTTCAACTTCCCACATTGTTTCTGGGATATAATATTTCACGGTAAGCCAACACTTTCCCAATATTATAATGCTTCTGACATTCTGCCCCCCCACTTTTCTTTTAACAAAATATTGAATGCCCCAGCCAAGACATTCTGCTTCCTTCTTATTTCTAACATCTTCTAGATTTTTCTTTAAAGCAAAGGCAGTAAATTAAGGCAGGCCTTGGGGAAAGTGGGACCTACAAAGACAGCTATATCAATCTTTCTCTGTTTTACAAATGTATAGCAAAATATTACTTATTTATTAGTGTGGACACAGTCAACCACACAACCACAATCAAGATTTATGCTGGTTTCAAACAGGAGGCAGAAGGGCAGGATAGTTCAGCAGAGACGCCTGACAAGCAAGTCCCAGGCCATGTACAGCTACTTGAGTTTTAAATGAGTATTTTCACCTAAGATACAGCAAAATAAAATAGCTCACACTGACAATATTCAATTGCAAAAGTTGTAATTTTTAACAAATGTAAAAGCCTTCCAAGATGACATATTATCATAGGCCAGGCTCAGGGTAATAGAAGTATCAGTTACAAAGCTGCAAGACAACAACAAACAAATAAATCAGAAATCTCCTTTTTAGTCACAACTGACCAAAGCTGTCTGGGTCTTTGTTCAAAGTGATCCAAGCAGAAACAGACAACACCTCAGAGCTCTGATCACAGCTGACAAGGCAGACAGGTTCCCAAGACAGGAGTTTCACTATCCAAATATCTACTTCCCCATCCCCCTTTCAGCCACCTCTACTGAAGGAAGCCTATCTCATAGCTCTCAATTATAATCCACAAAAGAAATCTAAGTGTACTTTCTGGCTTTAGTGTATCAATTAAAATTTTTCAGGTCTACATATGTCAGCCAAATTCAGGAATTTCTCAGTATTTTCCCTGATCAGGCAGTTGCAGGCTATATTAGACGCTTTCTTTAAGTCTCTGTAAACATGATCCCAGGGCTTTCAACTTATGTGATGGCTCTTCAGTACCACTTCCTGTGGTGCCAGAAATGGTGTTTCAGTAATGAGCAAACTGATGCAAAAGATTAACTTGTGAAATCTGAGGTTTTTGTGTTTATGTGATTACACGGTTACATGATTTCCTCTCCTCTGTGACTTTCTAACTCAGTGACATCTACACGTATAATTGTCAGACCTGAAACACTCCTTCTTTTCTCTCAATCCTAATTAATCAGTTATGAAGACAGTAGCATAACCTTACTTGCCAAATCAGGATATCTGACTTGCAATTGTGAATGAAAATAAAAACACAAGTGTGAAATATTTAGTCAGAAAATGCTTAGAAGTTATGGAAAAGAGCAGTCTAAGAAGAGAAGTCATACAGTGGTACAGCCAGGCAAGGTGAAAAATTATTTAGTGATTTGTTAATTACAATTGATACAAAAACTGGATTTCTAATTAAAAAAAAAAAATCTAAAACATTTATGCAGAAGGCAATGAGGAAAGCCACCTGATACATTTGACTATACATTTAGGGTTTAGGCAAAACAAGGAAGCAAGTAGGCCAGCCTGTCCTAGTGATGTCTCTGATTGTAGAGCTATGAGGAAGTCCTTCCTATCTGCACATGCTTCATTCACCAGGAAAAACATTCAACTTTTAAGAATATTGCTGACCACAGAAACAACTTCTTGTTTAAGCTTATTCATCAAGAAATATTTCAGGAAACCATTTTAGAAAGACAGCTTCTTAACAATATTGCTAAATATTTTCCTAAAGGTTTGAAAATGAAACCCCAGCTGAATGTTTGGCTGCATGGTCAAACTTTGCATTTGAGAAAATAACCTATCTTGGCCACAAAAATGATACCTATTACTAATAAAAATAGCTTTTGAAAACTATTCAGTTGGCTTCCTTTGGAGATTTTTTACACTTCATGAGAAGAACACACAAGGATGTAAAAGGAACTTTCTTCTGTATCTTTTCATAACTTATCTAAACCTTCTCATATTATCCTAGCAAATTTACATTTTTCCTCCTTTCTACTATCATAAATATGGCTTTTGCAAACAAAAAAAAAGGCCCACTCCTCATTTTGCCTCTCTAGAAGTTGAATTGATCATCCTTAGACATGCCCAGCTGTTGAAGGTTTCTTTGCCTTCCAGAAAACAATCAAATGTGATCAATGTTATTCTACAAAAACATTACTAAAGATTCAGCTAAGACACACTACAACTCCACCAAAAGTCCACAGATTTCTTCAAACTCATCTATGCCAACCCTGGATGTTACATATCATTTAAAAGTAGCTTTTGGCGTACAGGCAATAAACAAAAATACAAACTGAAAAAAAGTTATAAAGAAGCTACTAAGTAGCCTTCAAAAAGCAACTATGACAGAATTATTCTCAGCTTATTCCCAAATATTCAATAAAATTTCTCACATTCCTTCAGTGTCCCCAAAGCTTAAACCACTTCTCTGGTCTAACAGAGGCACAGTGTAAATAGAGTGAAATATGACTGGAAATACATAAAAATCTACATAAAGTTAACATTTCTGGTTCAGTAATCCTTGAGCCAAAATGGTATAATTTGCAGTGAGCTATCAAAGATGGTTGTATAATAAATCTATTTGCTTGCTAGAAACAGTAGCTAGCACATGTATATTCTAAGAGGATGGATGTATTTCTCTAAGAAATGAAAGCATTCTCACTAAACTTCTTGGAACATACCAAGCTATTCTTTCTTTTACATTCTTTGATTGCTTTCTGATAAAAACACACTGTAACCATCATGCCATATTATCTCTCTGCATATTATTTTAAAATAAATAATTTTTTAAAACTATGGATTTGGTTTTATTCATTCAGATGGTGCCGTGGCAGTTTCCAGCCGGGCTGTGCCCGGTGAGGATAGCTCAGGTAGGCTCAGCACTGCATCCGAACCCCCAAGCAGGTCCCAGCTCCAGGCAGCCAAGCAGCTTAAGATTTCTGGCTCTTAGTGATTATCAGCTCTTTGTGATTTCAGCTCTTTAGCTTGCTGGTGCCACTGCAGCAGACGCAGGGAGAGAGAGGAGAAAAAGCTGAATAAGGTTCCACAGGATTCTTTACTGGTGTCCCCCACGAAGGGTCTCAGTGACAGCTCTTCCGCTGAACCAGGCAGAATTAGGGGTTTTTATACCCTACAGGGGTTTTGGAAACTGTCCAATAGCAAGGGTCAGGGGAAAGTGACCTACAGGCTTACAGAGAGATAAGCAGGGTCCGAAAGGCGGAAGAGAGGGGCTCCTAAGGCCCGAGTCATCGTGACCTGGCATTTCCTAGCTCAGGCTTCTGACCGCCAAGGAGGGCTCGCAGGCCCTGGGCCTGCTACAAGATGGAACAATGAAGATGGAACTGTGCCTCAGTTAAAGGGGTGATATTTTTCGTCATGCATGTCAGTGATAAACTGAGCATTCTCAAGTAAACTTCATTTTCTTTTCATGCAACATTCTGATGTCATTTTCACAGTTCCTTCTTTGATGCTTTTTTCTCACAATAATTTTATATATTTGACTAGCTAAATAAGCAAGCAAATTAAACCCCCACACATGCAAGCAAAAAGCAAAAAGCAAAAAGATGGCAAAGCAGGAAAAAAAGTCAAAAATTGTTTATAGTGGTTAACAGAACAGAGTGTTCCAAGTTAGCTTTCAGAGCAGCAGTCAAGTAGCAAAGCACTAGATAGAATGAAAAAGTTTGTAATACCTTTTAGAGAAGAAGTTGCTTGATATTCTACAGAGCAATTTCTGATTAAATTTCAAACATGGGTCACTTTTAACCTTAGCTTTCTTTTTTAACAGACATTAAAACAAACTACTATTTTAAGCACAAGAATAAAGACTTTTTTTTGTTTGCATATTTGAATCAATTAATCCTTTCTGTCTTATGTAATACAAATGAGATGATTATAAAAGGTATGGAAATACAAAAATGTCCAAATTGATATCCAAAAGTCCTTCAAACAGGCTGCAGTATTTCCATGAAAATTTGTCTCTGAGGATTGAGAACTGTCACAGAATCTTTCATTCTGCAAGTAGCCTTCTCCACTACCATTAATGTTTGCTATTTGCTTTAAACCCCTCTTTCCTCTTCTTTTTCTATTACATCTTTCATTACATAATACCTCTTTCCACTGCAATTCTTTATGACCACTACCATCCCTAGAATTCTCTTCCATCCAACAGAAAGATTCCTTTCATTCTCTCATTCTAGCCTCCTAGTTTCACTTCAGCAGTATTTCACACTTACACCCAGCAACTTAGTATTTCTTCTCCACCAGCAATGGCATCCTCACAGCACAGAGATACAAATTTCAGAAGCAGCAATTCATGTATCTCGAAATCTTATTTGCATTACCCAGTAGTGTTCCCCAAATAGCTCCATGTTCCTCTCTCTCTCGCCTTTTCATCCATTGCCTTCCTCTCCACCCCCACTGCTTGTCAATCCCACTATATTCCATGTAAGAATGCTACTTAAATTCCCTCCTGAGTCTCAGGATTACTCCTGACAAATCCAACTTGGGACACTACCCCACCCTTACTGTCATCAGCACAGGGGAAAAAGTGTCTATTTTCTGTCCCCCTTCTTCACTGTTTTATGAAATCCAGTATATCCAGCACACCATCTACACGTTGGCTCCCTTCTTCACTATTCCCTCTGGTACATGATCACCTTTTTCCGGCTATTCACTGCTACTCAATCCCCTTGGCCACTGAACTTCTCACTCTACAGTGTATTTTTACACACTTTATTCACAACATGACTCCCAATATTTTCATGCTATTAAATTGCCTTCCAAAAAAGGGTACATCACTGTCTCTCTGCTGAACATCTCAATTCTCCTTGACATCACCCAGTGAATGTTTAGCTGCCAATACAAATTCAACATGGTGAAAGCTGTTACTGATTTTCTTAAATGGATACTATATATTCTCAATTTCCCTGGAAGATCTTACCTCCTTTAACCATTCATAAGAAAAGTGTTGTTACATGCATCCCAATGTGTCATCTCCTTTGTCACATATTGTAAAACACACTGTAATAAATCCAACCAATTACCCACTGCCAGGATCATTACTTTAATGTGTTTTCCCTTTTTGTTTCCTTGATAATGGTTCTTTAATTTTAGGGGTCCACTCTTGCCTCATTTTGTCTTTTTTAACAGCTGTATTTCACCAATGAATTAAATACAATATTTCAATTACAGCAATTACAGATCTTTCATTTGATCTGCAAGCACATCTGTGTTTTTCTCAGAAAAAATAAAAGAAAACGAAAATCAAACCAAGGAAAACCACCACTCCTTTTTCTGCAACACATGAGGACATAGAATTATTGGGTAAAAAATTATTAAAAAAAAAAAAAAGGAGGGGGTCAAAGACACATAGTCTACATAGACACATAGTGCAATCCAGTTTGCACGTCGCCTTGTTTTGTTTGCTGGTGTAAACCTCTTACCAACTTGACACTGAAGGATTCATTTTCTGACACAATCACCTTTGGTTAGGAAGGAAGTCAAAACTGAAGTTTGTTTTACACATGCAGACAGACAGTACCACACATTATTGCAGCCCTACCCTGTCCTCCCACCTCGATGCAACAGCCAAGAAACCCCATCGACCTGTCTGGAATACAGAAAACATTCCTACACTTCTGCGAACACCTACCCATAACCTCAATACATCAAATATTGAAATCAAGCAGCCATTTTCACATTTGTGGTAAGTAACAACCCAATGACTTGCAAGGCAATGCTTTCTGCTGACTGCAACAGCTGTCTGTCCCTGTTTCTGACAAATCACTCTGGCTCTTCAAGGCAGTCTTAAATAGATACCAGTCCTCCTGTCAGTCTTAAATAGATACCAGTCCTCCTGTCAGAAGGGCAGGAATGCACTACCTGTCCTCCTGCTCTTGTGAGCCCTGGTGAAACAGCATCTATAAAGGCCCACACAGTGTACTCCAATGGCCTCAGCAGGATGAAGTTTGTTTACAGATCTCGGACTCTCCAGGTGAGACCACAGAACTGCATAATGATGAGGACAAAGAGCAGGCTAGTGAGCCAGCATGCAGAAAAATGCACCAAATATAAAATAAATTTTTTTTGTGCTGATTATGGGTGATTTCTTTGACCACAAAACAGTCACAAGCCAAATCTCAAGGTGATAAATAAACACAGTGCGAAGTGAAATAGTAACCATAAAGGAATTTTTTTAAAACTCCACATACTGCTTTATCTAAATGAAAATTACGTATATTGAAATATCTAAGAATACGTTGTTTAAATTACTGCTTTAAATGATTATACACATTCAGAAAGTCTATTGAACTAGAATGTCATTATAAGTCTCTGGATATACTTAGACACATTGTATATGTATTTACACATAATGTGTGAAATACATAGGTAGTCATATCCAACTCCAAGTCTAGTTCTCTATCTCATGAGAAATTTAAAACTTGGTTTAAGGAAAGCAGCTGTTTCATGGATGTATCTGATTTCAGTCTGTATAGTATCACTGCAGTCATACATTAAATAAAACACAGCTGGACAATGCTCCACCTATTTCACCACCCTCTCTGCTAATTGTTTAGCACTAACATCTGTTGAAAACAAACTTTAGGAATAGGAAGATCATGAAAAAAACCCCTTTACTTTAAAATATTTTGCACTGGGAGAAGTTTTGCTTACTTAGGAAGGAAGCCTCACATATATTCAATCAGGTTTTAATTATGAGATATATACCTAGAGTTACAAGAAACCTCCTCATGGAAGCTGTCTTATGAAAAATATGGTATTTTTCATTGGTTTAGTTCTATACCTGCTGCCAAGACATGCTTTAGCTGTGCAATTTATATTCTCATTGATAATCATGAACACAAAAATAACTTATTTGACTAATAATCTTATTATGAATTCTCTAGAAATGCCATTCAAATATTTTCAGTTAAAGTTAACAAGACTTACATTCTTTAGGAACTGAGTACAGTCTCTAGTGTATTATGGCAAATTATTTAAACTGTAACCCCACAGAACTGTAACTTTTAATGGATATAACCATGAATCAATTGTTCTTTCTGTAGAGAAAAGGTTGTTCTTCTTCAAACTTCCGGAGTTAAATGTATGTAACTTAATGTTACATACAAAAGCTATGACTCAATATAACTTATCTCCTGCAAACCTGTATATTCCATGGCTCAGAAGCTATTTCCTACCTTTTTGGGTTTTAATTCACTTGTTCAAGCTGTAACAGCTTTCCTTTTGTTAAGTATTTTAAAATGTGGGAGTCCTTGGCTTCTCTCTTGGTCTTTAATGACCAAGAGCTGTACAGAAATGCACTTTTCATTTTAGGAAATTCACAGCATAATCCTGCTGTTCATCTCCTCACAAGCTTCAAGAAATAGTGACCTATTATGAAGCACAGTGAGATACATTTGGAAGCAAAACTAGCTTCCTAATATACACATCAAGCACAACAGTCTTTTCATAATTTACAAACCCTATCAGACTCTAGACCACTGAAGTGCTCACCTTGCTTGAGCAATGCATATACTACACCATCTAAAAGCCACTTCTCAGATAAGCCAAACCACTCCGGAGCTCACTTCTTTTTAGATCAGAATGTAGTATTTGTATTTTCCACTTTTTGCCTCTGCAAAAAAAGGAAACTTTCCTCTAAAGTAAAAAAGCTAGCTCAAGAAGGCTCTTTTTTCCCCCATTATTTTTTATTATTTCATATTTCTATTTCTGTAACATTATTCATGTTACACTAATATTAATAGCATTACAATACTAATAAAGCAAATCACATTGCTGTAATGCCTACTCTTCTCAAATTGCAATCTTGAAATTATTTCTGTAAGTTCTACTTTTAGTTTTCCAAATAATAAACCAAAGAGAGATATATAATCCTTGTGGGATAAACCTTTTTCCTTAACCATACATGAATCCAAAGTGAAATCCTTAAACCTATTTTCATTGGGGTGTGACAGACTTCAAGATTTAGAATTGCCTTTCATCACTGTATTAGATAGTGCAAACATTTAGATAGTTCTTAACTATAAACTGTTTATTACCTAAGAGAGAAATGCACTTAGAAATACAGCAGGGCACATATATGATTGTCAGATTCTTTACTGTGGCTGGCTTCAGGGTACAGATAGTGATGTACTGGCTAACCCAGACGTATACAAAAAGGAGTAATATATGAATCTGTTAATATTTGCTGCTGGCAAGCTTGTGTGTGATTTCCAGTTTCTGGAACAGAGGTCTGGCACATATACATATGGAATGAAAGGGTGGAATATTATGGATATGGAAAACTTACCTTAAGTTTGAAAGGGGAATATAGTATATTTGGATATACTTCATCTTGTATTTACACAAGAAATGTCCAGATGTAGCCAGACTGCCCTCTTCAAAGCATGAAACATGTTACATACTTGGGGGAAATTGGAAGATTTCCCTGCTGTTTAGCTGTAGTAGTGATATTCAGCAAATTTAAGAACAGTCATTGTAAACTGTTTCTATTACATATTGACTCATCACTGGAATATTTTAATGCTTGGAGATATCAATATAAGCATTGAATTCTATACATTAAAAAATCACCCAAATGAATACAAGTGAATATTCCATGGTGAAAAAAAGATTAATAAAACCTAGCTGGTGTGAAAAAAGCGTAACTCTCTAATGCTGTGATAGAAAAGATGCCAAAGACAAGATGCCAAAGACACACAAGGTAGAAACTGTATCTAAAAAGGCTTAGTAAAGCTTTCTAGTGGACAGACATAAGACATTTCAGAAATGACTTACTGAAAGCCATGTCTTTTGCATGTCAGCATATGCAAAATGAATCCTGTAAATGTGCAAAGATTCAACAACCTCATCTTCCTAACACATGGGTATAAATCCCCTCAAAGGACCTTCTAATTAATGGGAAAGTATTTACAGCAAGTCTCAGATCTCACTAACAGTTTTGCTCACTCCATCTTGGCAGCATCAGCTGTAAAATCCATCATGAACAGCAAAATAAAGTTTTAAAAAAAAAATCCATTCCAAAAAAAAAACCAAAAAAAAAAAAACAGGAAGTTTTTCACATAATAATTTTTCACTATCTAAATCTGTATCCTTAGTTGTACAGTATTTTTTCAAAATGGCTTCAGTACTTGCAAAACCTTTTGTCTCTAAAAACTCAACCTTAAAACTTCCCACAGCACACCACAAAACTAAAGCTTACAGAAACCCTTTCAAAGCAAACCATCACTAAATATAGAAATGTATTTATCTTACATCTATAAATCATGCAATTATTTGGAAAATACTTTTAACATGACTATTTGTAATTAAAATGTACAGAGCTTAGATCTGTTTAATTTCAAGGCATACTGTGACATTCCGCTATTCTTCCCCTTATATTTTGAGGATAGGGTGGCTTAAGGGCATGTTGAAAACAAGTTATTGGGACTACCACTTGATCACATTTGGGAATTATTTATGCGGGCAGTACATTATTACAGTGTTGAATTTCAACATTGTTGAGAATTTTAAGTTCTGCAAGACCACTTGGAGCTTCAGCTAAGTAATTTAAACTCATCAAAATACATAAATTACTCTAGCAATTTAAAATCAGAGTAAAGTTTTAAAACCAGGAGAAAAGAAAATGATAGCAAAGCAGTAATTCAGCTGTACTGCATCAAATGCTCACTTTTGAGCTGAAGAACAGATTTAAACCTATGGCTAAGTCTTTTATGAAACAAGAAAGTAAAAAAATATAGGTTAATTGCTCACTATAAAAGTATTTCCATGAGGACTGAATCAATTTGCTTAATGAGAATTATGCTGAAAATCACAAAACATTGTATCTTTTAGATACAATGTTCAGATTTGCACTATATAAAAAAATAAACCTATTACAGATGTAAAAGACAAACCTATTACAGAGGTATTTGTCCAGACTAATTCTTTACTACTTATAGTGCAGCCAGTAGATAGGTAAAAGCTTATAAAACTACTCCAAGTTTATAACCAAATTTAACATAGCTATTAAAAACAGAGAAGATTTTGAGTGTACAAGCTCTCAAAGGCATTTAAAAATCATGACCACTTCTCTTACAAACTTTATCTCCCCAACATCCTTATCTTTGTATCACACCTGCAATGATATACCATAAAATCGGTGATGTGTGAAACTGTGAAACATGATTCAGCCTGTCATACACAGAGAAGTTGTTTATGCAGTTCTGTGCTGAACACACCCAGGAAAAGCTGGAGGAAAAAAATTCACGTAACAGGTAGCCTCATCAGGAGGTTTGGAAGATTAAGAAAGGCTAACTAAGAAGTCTAGCTTTTTTACCCCAAAAAAGCCTATTTGTAACTAATGAAAAACAGCTCAATCCAATCCTGCTTATTGTGGAAAATGAGGGGAGATTTTCTGTTCATTGAAGAGACTTGAATTTTAACTCACAACATGCTTCAAAAATGACTTTGTTCTTTCCCTATCTGTATGAATGAGATACTCTCATTCCTGGACAGGAATATCAGGCACACAAAGGTTTACTGATAGCAAGACACTCTGCATTCTTGACACTGAAGACTGACTCCATGGATCAGTTTGTTCAGAAATATATACTTCTACCAACAGAGCAAAAAGCTCTGTTGGACAAGTGCAGGCAAGATGAGGAATTTGAACTTACTTGAACTGCAGGTAAACTTAGTGGTTTTACTGCACTGCCCAGTGAACCAATAATTTTTCAGGCCCCATCTTATTTTGACCACTAATGCTCTTCAACTCTCCATATTTGCCAGACACTTTTCCCCACATCTCAGAACGTTTAAATTGAGAGTGTTCTAATATGTTGTGTTATAACTGACTATTTCACACTGTTGTTTCCACTATTCATTCAAAGTTTGAAGGAAGTTATTTTTTACATCCTTTGAAGCTGTTATTTTAAGCCAAGTTGACAGTGTTCATAATATTTCAAATAGTCTGACAGATTGCTCTGCTAATGCGCACTGTAAATGCACATGTACGTGAACCTTAAAGAAAAAGCATGCACTGACAAAATAACACACGTGAGAAAATAACACAGATTTATGACAAAACAAAAAAAATCCTCTTAGGCAGGTGATTATAATGGATCATGATCCTGCTGAGGAAGTTTGGAAAAAAGCAAGGCAGAGCTGGAATGCATTTGGCTAACTTCAGCATTAGCAAATTACCAATGTCAGTTTGGAGGAAGAAAAAAATCTTCCTCCAGAAGTTCCAAAAGTGTTTTTACTCTCACTGCATACAGCTGGGAGATTTGGAATCATACCAAAATAATAGTGGAAGTAAAAAACTGAATGAAACATTCGTGGTGTTCATTACTAGTCAGAAGTGAATTGATCATACACTAAAATCCCTCCCTAGGCACAGCAACATAATTTAAAACAAAAAAACAAAACAAAACAAAACAAAACAAAACAAAAAAAAAAAAAAAACCAAAAAAAACCAAAAAAACCCCCGCAAAAATAAAAAAGCAGATACTGTGATGGTTCAAAAGTAGCTTAGAAAAAGACCAACTAATTGATGAAGATAATTTACAACAAACAACTACTTTGACTTCAGCAGGATGGATAAAATATGACATAGAGAACCTGTCTTCCTCTAAATTAAAAATCAAAAATTATTTTAAAATACCATTCTAGACCAAGTTGTACACTGTGGAGCAGTGTAGAACACAGGTGATGTGTCTGTGGTGTGAAGCAGTGAATAAAAAAACCTATACCAGCAGACAGAAACTATGACTACAGTGGCAACGGAGATTTGTGGGGTAGCTTCTGTCTTGCAAAGTGGTACAGTGATGGCTTCCCACGAACACTGTGCAACTATGACTGCTTCTAGTGAGTGCCCCTTTTGCTCTTTGAAAGGGCATCATCAGACCCTTTTTCCTGTCGGGATATTCGTTTCTGCCCTTGGAACTGCTGCTTCATACTTTTATAGGACAAGAGGCAATGGGCAGGAACTGATGCACAGGAAGTTCCACCTAAACATGAGGAAGAACTTCTTTACTGTGCAATGCCCAAGCACTAGAACAGGCTGCCCAGAGAGGTTGTGGAGTCTCCCCCACTGGAGATATCCAGCAATGATCTGGACACAATCCTGTGCCACGAGCTCTGGGATGGTCCTGCTTGGGCAAAGGGGTTGGACCACATGACCCACAGTGGTCTTTCCAACCTGACCTATCACGTGATCCTGTGCTGCACTGATGAGCCTTTTTCTGTGGAAAAGCAGGGACTTTACATTTTCACAGAAGCAAACAGAAACCTCCCCCTCTAGAAGGTCTGTGTTTGACAGTAGTTTGCACTCAACTCAAAAATAAATGCATCTAAAAATCTTCACAGATGACCAGGACAACAGGCACTACAGGTGTGTATCAAGCGTAAGCCGTAAGATGCGGATGGACAATCCTCATGGATTTCATTTGTGCTGCTACTGTCATATGCAGGAGCAGTGGTTTAGGCACTCAAGATCAGGGCTGAAATATCATTTACTTTCTTGCACAAAGGCAAAATCAAATTCAGACAGTCACAACAGGCGTTTATAGGGTCATCCCTTCAAGACAATACAGTCAAATAAACAACAGTCAATTTTAAATACCTTCCTGAATCTCTCCTTCCAGCTGCATAAGGACCAAGCACACAGCATAAATAGTGATGACAGAATCATTCCAAACTGATCAAGAGTAAGAAAATATGGCAATTATTTTCTGCTTTCAAACACTAGTGAATTTTGCTACTTACTGAATAGTGCCTTGTCAAGATAAACACAAATGCTCTCTTAATTTTGACTTGAAAGCCAGTTGTACTGCAGCACAACAAAATATGTGTATATATATGGCTCCACTCTTGTTTTAACAGAACCAAACTACATTTGCTGGATGGGAATTACAGCTTTCTTTTCAAAAATCAGAAGTTAATATTTCTAATATATATTTCTTCAAGAAGTTTAACCCTCACACCTCAATCCTCCACAGCTTTACCCATTTTCCTATGTCACACACAATTTGTAATAACCACAACAAATAACCCAAGAACCACAACAATTTGTAATAACTTGGCATGTTCTTCTTCGCCTTTGCAAGCATCTCTGTATTCTGTCAGGACAGTAAGTGCTTTCACCATTCCACTGCAGGAGTCAGTCTCATCCTCTTTCTAGCTGTTGTGTTGAACACATGGTCCATTTGAAAATTTTTTTCTTATCCCTTCCCCATCCCCAAATACAAGATGAAGGCTTTTTCTAATTGTTTAATAAAGATGCCTTTTGAAACACAGGGATCTCCAGAGAACACCAGCAGCCATAGGTAAGAATACCACTAAAAATCCAATTTACTTGCTCCTTTACACAAAAATCTTGCATGCTTAATGAAACCAATAAAGCAAAGACAAAAATTCTTTAGACATTAAAAATACAAACCCAGGAACACCATGAACTTAACTTCCACTAGAAAATCACTTTAGTCTTGCCTTGTTATACAGGGGTCACCCATTGGAAATTGCACAAGATGCACAGGATATATCTTTAAATTACTCATAATCACCTTAAACTGCACTCAATCAGCATTGCAATATGTCATCTTACAGACAGAGGAAAGTTCAAAAGGAAAAGCACATGAAAAAGCAGACTACCAAGAGTACTATTGTTAAAACTACACCAGAAAGCTTAATATTTCAATACTGTATATGTTAAAATAAACAACATACACAGGTGATGAAAGCCAGTCTCTGAAAAATTTATTACTCTGTTAGAATAAGTTTACACTTAGGATGAATTCTCAAGCTTCATGCCATTAGGAAGTTTTACTAGGTTTATAGTGGAAATAAAAACAGAAATAAAAATAGATTACAATCCCAAAATACAGGCTGTACTTCAAGTATGATCCACAGGCTTTCTTTTCCTTTTAAATCTATACATTTCCTCCTGCCTCTAGCAATCAGATCTTTCTAAATCTTTGCAAAAAGCTGCCCAGATTGTCTGTTTTCCTTTTTAAAATCAAATATTTTGAAATATGAACAGACTAATGTAATCTGCACTAGTTCAGTTTTACTTCCACAAAGCCATCCTACTGGAGTTGTACAGCTTTCAGAGATTTATCACACCAGTTTCACAATCCTGCTCTTCCTGCCTCATTTACTCTGTATTCTCATTTTGGCTTTAAAAAAAAATTGAGCCTATTTCCATTTTCTCCTCCAATGCATGCCACTGGTACTTATCCCACCGAATCTTCTTCACATAAGATGGGCATAAAGAGAGCATATGGATGACTTACTAGGATGATTATTTTTCAAAGCAGTAAAGCTTAGCCTGGTGAATCTGCACTTGACATTGCATAATTAAACTCTCGGAACTGGACTGGTTTGTAAGCCATACTACACAAAGCAACAGTGAGCACTGAATGCTCTAAGCTTCAAATTATAAAGTGGTAGCAAGAATTACATTTGTCAGTTCAAGTCATAACTACTGGAAATTTATTGTTTAGTTCAATATGAACAGAAATATTTCCTAATTTTGATAAGTTTGAAATAGTTTCCATTCTGACTCTTTCTGACCACAATGCCTTTACATAAATGTTCAAATTTTGCCTCAATGTTAATTTTTACACATTAGACACTATAACAACATTTACCATTTAATGTGCAGCATTGGCCATATCCTCACCCACGTGGATGCTATTCTTCTCTACTTATTATACGGATTAATGACTGATTTCAGTAACAAGTTTTAAGACTCACTCCTCAATATATTCAATAAATCAAATAAATTATATAATAACAAAAAAATTACAGCTTTTCTCACAACCATTCCATCTTAAGTGAATAATAATCTAGATACAGATATGCGGTCAATTTTTTAAAAATTTTTTTTAAAATACAGATTGTCAAGAGTTTTCCCAACCTTTGAACTCAGTAGCAGCACACTTAATGATCA
This sequence comes from Pyrgilauda ruficollis, assembly GCF_017590135.1. Taxonomy (NCBI): domain Eukaryota; kingdom Metazoa; phylum Chordata; class Aves; order Passeriformes; family Passeridae; genus Pyrgilauda; species Pyrgilauda ruficollis. Next base: position 215,675 of record NW_024508988.1, on the reverse strand, counting down.
GTGGAAAGGCAGAAGAAATATTAAGACACGCCTACGAGTTATTTGGTTTTCAGGACAGAGGGAGAGGAGAGGAGAGGGAGAGGGAGAGGGAGAGGGAGAGGGAATAAATAAAAATATAAAAGTGCCAAAATTGCTTTTATCTGTTTCAACGTTCACACTCAAAATAATAGAAGCATATATTGTTATCAAATACTGGACTTACACTCATATTCCTGTCCCAGATCTGGATAGAGCCATCTTGACAGCCAGCTGCAATAAGTTTGCCGTCTCTGCTGTACGTGCAAGTTGTAGGAATCACTCGTTTACCTTGAACTGATCGTGGCTTAAATACGCTTTTGTGCTTTTTTTCATTGTTAACATCCCAAGTCCTCACAGTTCTGAAAAAATAGTTTAAATAAACAGTTGTTTAAATAATGTTAATACATATAAAATTATTCTTCTTGTGATAAAACCAAGCACCTTTTCCAGCACAGATGTCATATAATGTTGTTTAAATTAAGCTGTAATGGCAAAATAGCATTTAAGCTATGAGGACAACTTTTTTTAATAAGAAACATCGTGTACATTAAAATGCATCTGAAGTTAAAAAATAATTAAAAACAAACAAAACAAAACAAAAAAAAAAAACCCAAACCAAAACACTTTTCCCCAAAACTCTCATGTAAGTACATCAAGATATAGAATTTGCAAGATAACAAGAAGTCAATACACAGGTACTACATCATCTCCACTGCCACTGGAAGTCAGGAAGAGGAAAGTATTCAGTCCTCTACAAAGAATGAATACTTCAGGAAATAGGCATGAATGCTTATACAAATTCATAACTTAAACAGATTTCTTAACTATTCGGACATAACAACAACTGAATATTCTGCTTTCAACTGGCTGATTATTCTTCACACTTTACTTCTAAGAGGTATTGTAAACATTATTTGTAATATTATTGTAGTTCTCTTCCACTAATCCTGAAGGTGTTAAGAGTTCTGTTATAAAAATGTTCTTCAAATATTTCAGAAAGACTAATTTGTTGTTTTTTCAGGTTGAGTTTTTCCCACATTATCAGCAAAACAAATATATCCTTTCTCTTAATGGAAAAGGAGTATCTGCCTGGATCTTCACTGTTCCTTAGATACAGAAAAACATCCAAACAAGAGAGAACTAAAACACTAGATACAGGTGGACCCTTTAAACTGTCTTAGATACAAATGTTTTCTGTCCATTTAATATGTTGAGGTCTTTCCATATAAAAATTCAAAACTCTTCTGGCATCTAATGCAGAGAAGAATTTCAGAATTTGGCAAAGGAAGATCATTCATTTAGAAAGAAAAAGTCTCAAGGTTCTCAAGGCAACCTCATTTATTTAGACTATACAAACACTGCCTGTGATCCAAAAGCACATAATTCACTGGTGTCTAGCAAAGCAAATACATCTTTAATAGAGGCTGCCATTGCTCCAGAATGAGACAAGATACCACAGCAATACATTAGGAACTTCCATCAGAACTACAGGACCAGACAGGCCACAGAGCTGATATATAAATAACTCTAGAATTAAACAGACAAGAAAATAAGCTGGAAATACCTCAGAGAGGTTACAATCAACTGCACATTTAATGACAGTAATGAGAAATCAGTAATTGTAAGTTAGAATGAATAAGAAGAATTAATCTTCAGTGTTCCATAATAAAGTCAAGGTTAGTTTCATTTTCAAAAGTCTGCAAATCTCTTATGTGTAAGGCATCACGTCACTGCTGTATTTGGAGCTCTAGCACAAGACATTCAAGCGTTTGGCAGGTTTGTTGTTTGATGGTTTTAACTATTATTTTTATTTTAAATTATGCACTATATTGCAATTATGATTAGGTTTATTGTAAGATCTTCAGAAATTGCTCTCACCCTCAATAATTATATGATTCTGACATTCCCTTTTTCATCTCCTTGTGTGGTCAATAACCATCTTAGTCTCTTGCCTTTCATTCACGCTTTCTCCCACTGTAACAGCTGCTCAAAACTTGAGTCTTTTTCCATTCCCCTTCCTTCATAATACTCAATCCCTCCAAAATCAGTTCTGCACCTTCAGCTTCTCTTCTTCCTTCAGTGGTGACCATCTCCTACTGAACAGCTCTGTCCTCTTTTACAGTTCAAGTTCCCAAGGACTGCCTTGGCACACACCTTCTCAGGTAGTGCACCTGGTAACACAGTTATGTGCAGGGAACTTCAGAGCCCTTTCATTTCAAATGCCTCACAGCATCTCAGATGTAATTCCAGAAAAAAATCTCTTGAGAATCCTTTACCATTCTAATTCTTTATTTCTGTTGGCATATAATGACTTTTCTAAACCCTGCTCAACGTCCGTTAGGGCTCAACGTCCTCAAAAACCTGTCAAAACCTCAAAAATTTGCTACACTAAGAGCATATTGAAACCTTTTTATCATTTTACCTTTCCACTGTAAAGAAAGAAGAAGCACTTGTATATTCTTATTCCTTATAAAACACATTAAAAGAAGTATGAGCCCTAAATCAGCTGTAATATCAGCAGGTCAGTTGAAAAATCCAAGTTCTCTGAACTGCTGCTTCCACTGCAGACAGCTGGCCGTATTCCCACACATGAGTTACATGCCCTGTCAAAAATGCCCACATAGCCTACACTATATATACAATATTCCCTCAGTGTTTTCGTAATGTCCCCAAACTGAGCATGCGTTTGCTGTTGCCTTGCTGCTACTGGATCTAATGAAAAAAAATTATACTAAAGTATCTTGTAAGAAACCACCTATATATTATTTGTAACCACGGTTACGAATTTGTCAATCACTCCCAGAGAGCCTTAATTCTTCAGCTGAGACTAAGCTCTGTAATGTCTTATTTCACATAAGACCTTTTAAGTATTTTTATTCTTTATGGAAATATTTCCTATTTTAAAATGGACACATTACAGCAAACACATCTTATAATACCATTTGCAAAATTTCAGCTTAGCATGGTTTCTGACTGAATCACCACCAACAAAAACACCAGGAGTCATTTGTAAACTAAGTACGTGTTTTATATTTTCCTTCAGACCTGTGAGAGACTAGAAGCAGGGATCACTGAAGGACCTTGGGGACATACCTTCTCTGGAAAGAAAGGAGGCTTAGGCTGGACATTGGGAAGAATTTCTTCACAGGAAGGATTATTGGACACTGGAATGGGCTGCCCAGGGAGGTGGTAGAGTCACATCCTTGGAAGTGTTTTGGGAAAGACTGCACATGGCACTAAGTGTCTAAGGTAAGACTGCACATGGCACTGAGTGCCATGGTCTAGTTGATCATGATGGGTCACAGGCTGGAATGAATCCCAGAGGCCTTTTCCAGCCTAACTGATTCTTTGGCTGTATATGCCCAGCTGTGAGCACTCACAGCCCAGACAGCCAAACATGTCTTGGGCTGCATCCAGAGCCTCCCAGAGCAGGGAGGGGATTCTGCCCCTCTGCTCTGCTCTGCTCTGATCCGCCCAGAGCACTGCATGCAGCATAAAAGGGACATGGACCTGTTGAAGCAAGTCCAGAGGAGGCAACAATGAGGATCAGAAGGCTGGAGCACAACTCCTGTGAGTACAGGATGAGAGTTGGGTTTGCTCAGACAGCAAAGAAGAAGGCATTAAAAGGGCTTGTAAAAAAGATGGAAAGTGATTTTTATACAAGCAGATTGTGACAGCACAAGGGGCAACAGTTTAAACTAAAGGAGGAGAGATTTAGGATCAAAATTAGGAACGAATCCTTTACTGTGACAATGTGAGGCTCTGGCACAGGTTGCTCAGAGAAGCTGTAGATGTCACATCCCTAGAAATCTTCAACACCTGGTTGGACAAGGATCTAAGCAATCTGGTCTAGTGGGTGGCATCCCTAACCTTGGCTGGAAGAGGGGGAACTTTGGAATTAGATGGCCTCTGAAGTTTCTTCCAACCCAGCCCTTTCTCTGGTACTGTGACTAACATCTAACTCCACCCATTCTAGCCAGAAGGAAAGGAGATAAATAGGGAAAGAGGCACAGAAACCCAAATAATTTACCTTCAGGTAATATTGTCTTTCAATTGGCAATTATGGCAAAAATATATGGACTGCTTCCACATATTCTCTCCCCTTCTGACCCTCAATCAGCATACCACATAACAGTCAACTCAGGATACATTATGGAATTAAAACTCTGGGGTTTTTTTCTGGAATATTTTGTAGCATTAATGATTTCTTCTTCCTCAGACATAATGAAAAAAATAGATAAATGAGATTGCATTACAGAAGTTCTGGTTTTACTTCCTAAGCTCTCTGAGCTCAGTCTGTCATTTGTGTTGAAATGAGTAAAAAAATTATACCCCTACTTTAATCAGATAATTTCCAGGGCACTCATTTTGTTCAAAAAAACCCTCTTCCTAAGAGTATCTCCCCAGAAGTAAAAAAGTGGCAGATGAAACAATAACACTGGATTATGCTCTATGTTGCACCACTTAGCAGAAGTATACCATTAATATTTATCTGTTAATAGGCAGAACCAAGATATTTTTGAACTCCACTGAAAACAAAAGCATCTCCTGAATGAGTCTTTTCCACCTGAAAACAAACTGTTTACTGAAAGTTTGTTCTTTAGTAAAAACTAGAAAGAGACATTTTTGAAAAACTATACTTCTAACATATACTGCTGTTTGCTCATTACATCAAGTTTTAATATATTCATCCTATCAACATTTATGATTTCTCTTTAATAAATTCCTTTTCAATTCAAATATCCATGAAGAAGGTTTCACATACATATGTTTAAATTTAACTTCTTAAATGATGGATTCCACATCTGCAAAACAGATTTGGCAAAAGTGATTTTGTAAAGTTCTTATTTGCCAAAGCAATTCAAAGCAACTTAGAAAAGGAGGGGAATGTTGTTTTGGAAAGGTAATGTGGGTATTTTCGTGACCACTGAGAAGTTAAATGACACACCACAAACAACTAATTTAATTACTGAGGTTCAAGGGAAGGTTTTGGCAGAATTTTTTCCCAGAAAATAATTTTTCTTTCTTTTTCCCCTTTTTTCTCATGTTCTTATGATGTTATTACCAAGTTAAAATTTCTAATAAAATTAATTATTGGCAATGCTGCTGCATTACACAAATTATTATAATTATATAGCTGCATTTCCCAGACTGCAAGCACAGAAAATTTCTCTGTCACGAGTCAGCTAGACACTGCCCTAATATAATCTGTTGAAATTCAAGAAATGACCCAATGTTAACTTCAGAAGCCAGACCTGCCAAATTCCACTAAGCTTTTTTGTCTGTCCCACCTCCTCTGTTTCTTCTGGACTGAAAAACTTTATTGCACAATGTTGAATGTTACTGGCATTTAATATGTTACGTCTAATCTGAATAATGAAGTCTACTCTTACCACTTGAAATACAAAAGAAGCAAAGAGTACATTATTGTTAAAATGTATTGTTAAAAGTATAGAACAGGCTTAATGTTGTACATCTAATAACCTAATTATAGCGTTCACTTATGCGAATATTATGTGAACACCTATGTGAACACAGTATTATAGTGCCTACATATGTAATACAAGGTGGCAAAACTTATCATACTTCAAAAGCATCATACAAATACGGTGGCAATGGAATTGATCATGCCAGTACAAGATGACACCAAGTCATCAGTGATAGAAAACAATTAAGACTCTTTATAAACAAAACAAGCAACTGATCTTACAGTAAGGGTTTCTTTAAAACTCTTTTATCGCATAAAACAAACATATGTACATGGGAGTGAAATGAAGGAATTTATTAATACAGTGGAAAATTGCCTAAAGCAGAATATGTAAAGAGGTTGGTTAAGAAATAGCTGCAAAGTTCTGTTAAGATGCACTTCATGCATATAGTGGTGCATCATTATGTCAGCAAGAAAACTTTCATTATTGTGTTCTTTTTGCCCTCTTTCAGCAGACTTAAGTTATAGTCTTCTGTTGAGCACAGGGGACCTAAGGAAGGTTGAGTCACCTGCCAGACAATGAAAAAATTTGTACACATAAATGGGTGGAGAAATCCAGAGAAACTTTCTGTACTTGTCTGGCAACAAAAACTTCTAAATAAGATACCTACTTCCAGCACTTGAGCTGAATTAAAATAATTTGAACCAGAATACAAAAAAAGTCACATCCAACATATGTAAAATCATAATTATGGAAGGAACTGCCAAAAATATGTAGACAACTTAGTAATTTATAACAACTCTACTTTTCTGTCACTTAAATAAACACAAAATGTGAAAAGTTGAAGAGAAACATTTAACAGAGTGAAAAAAAGTATGCGATATACAGCAAATGAGCTAAGCAATTATGAAACCGTATTTTTCTATTTTTCAAATTAAACTGGTAGCCTTTTTTGACAGGAGAAATTACCATCATTCATATGTACAAAGTACAAATGTACAAAGTACATCATTTGTATGCACAAGAACAGCTGAATCTTAATTACTGGGGTGGAGTAGATTAAAACCTAATAACAATGAATAAGCATTGCTTCCATTCTCCAGCGTGAAGGAACTGAAAAGCAACTAACTCAAAATTAAAATGACACATAAGCATGTCTGAGAGAGCATGGAGAGTAGGTGCTCTGAATTATTAAGCAAAAATCCTGCTGGTGGACAATACATACAACATTTGAGGAAAATTAAATTAGAAAAGGAGACAGAGAAGAACTAGAGTAATATTAGCTCAGTTAAGAAATCAGAAGTAATGGAGTGCTGTGCAGCATGCTCATGGGAGGAAAACGGCAGCAGCCAATACTAGTGAGTTATGACATGCTATTGCTTCTGACTGAGAACACAGCCATTCAGACACAGAAGGTGACCCACCAATACGTCCGTGTGACCCTTTAGAGGTCATACTGTAAAGACGCAGTAGAATAACTATTAACAGAACCTCTTACTTAAGGCATAGAGAGTCTGTTTTTAATGAAATCAAAGATCACAAGCTTCCTAGACTGAATAATTTTTGCTTTTTCCCAGATTAAATCACTGGGTCAGATTAACAATCCAAAAGGCACTCTTAAGGTTAAAAATTCAAGAGTAAAAACAAATTTCCTAGAAACAAGTAAATAACATAACAGAAGTCTGACAATTTTTTTAATCATAAGCGCCTGTCTATAAAATGGTATCATATTTGCATATGGATTACTTATGTACTTCAGCTGTTCCCTTCTACATACCTCTCCAAAGTGACGGAAAATACATCCTTTGGAACTTTGCATTTTTTTTTTTTAAGTTCTTCATTCAAAACCTGAAGATTCCCTCAAAGTATCTACAGATCAGTTCATCAAAATGACCAGTTCCAAAATTTGATCACCCTCAAAGATTACAGCAGACATATTTTGCATATCATACTGGCAAAAAGAAGGAGTGACAAAATACTACATAGTAAGAACAAAATTCTGCATTTTAAATGTTACCATTTCTTAACTATCTCCAGCAGCTGTTAAGTCAAAGCTCAAGAAAGAGCATCAAGTCACACAAACAGAAATACTTCAGAATGGATCTTAAAAGATATTCCTGGATTCTGCTCTATACTGTCTTGCACCTTCACTGTGAATTTCCCACTGAAATCCCAAAGTAAAATTCAGATAAATACCTTGCTATAACCAGTCTTCAAAGATTCTGAGTGCTTTAATTCAAAACAGTAAGTTTCATCTGGGACCTAAAAGTTTCACAAGAATTTTTTGTTTTCTTTATAAAAATTCTAAGATAGCCACAATTTGCTTTGAATGTAATTGCTAACTTGGAAGACAGTATAACATATTAATACATAAATCATATATAGGAAAAGGTCAAGATCAAAAGGAAAGTAAATGATGGAAATTTTTCAATTAAAAAAAAAAAAAAACAACAATACTACATGTCTTTTCCATTAACAGTTAATAGTAAGTTCCAATGCAGTTACTGATGTTCAGCAGAATTTTCCTCACATCAAAACAAGTACTCTGAAAATAAATATAACAAAAGGTTTTGTGGGAGAAACTTTGTAAGTTCAGAAGAAAACACAAGAACAGCTATTGTGGGAAAGAACACACAAGCAGAATGAAAGGCTGAGAAAGAATAATAGAAAGTGTAAAGTAGATCAATTGTGCACTGGACAAAAAGCAGTACTTCAGAGTATGCAGGCATGCGATACCAGTAAGAATCCTCACTTCTAAGCAAGGAAGATTAATATTCAACATACATCTATTCAGAGCTGCTTGGAATACAGAAAAATAGAAGAAATCTGAAAACATTGATTCTGAAGACAGGATAATTGTTAGGGGATCAGGTGGGAATGGGACAAACATCCCTTCCCGCCATCTCACCAAATGAAATAAACAGCTTCAAAAACCTATTCACAAGAATCAAATACATGATAAGGAAATTATGTTATTGAGAGGACATATTACTGAGAGGATACTGTACTTAAATACATTCCAATCCTGTAGAAGATGAATTGGAGGCAAATCACTGAGGTATTAAAAAACAAACAAAACTCCAAAAAGACCACAAAATTTAAAAACCCCAGTCTAAAAACCAACACAGAAACATGCTCCAGAGGTCTGTTTAAAATCCCTACAGAGTGGTACAGAAAAAGGTCCCTTCAGCCTAAGAAAATGGTCTCCAAATTAAAGGCATATACTGTACTGAAAACAAAGGCTACAGTACTAATACTTTGATTAAAAATAATTCATTTAAGGGTTCCATTCTGTGTTCTTGTAATGGATTCCTTCTCAAATAATTCTTTCTCAAGTTTAACTCCTAGATTCAGTCTGTTTGCCTCCCTTCCAATGGCCAATATACAGGCAAAAACTGAATATGATCATCATGCCCGAGTATAATAAGCCTTTCTCCCTTAGTACTTCCTTAAATATTAAACTATTTTCCTTTCATATTTCCCTGAAACACTGACTATATTTGATTGTGATAGTGATAAACATTTGGGCAGCTAAACTGCACTAAGAGAAAAAAGTCTTGCTGATTTTGAATTACATTCTCACTGGGACTGACAGCTAATTTGCTTTTTTGTTGATGATGTCTTCACATAGAAATCTGACTGAAGAAAAAGGTGTTTATCTTTGCATCAACTATTAAGAAGGCAATAATTTCTTCAGTTCAAATCAGCAAGATACCTAAAAGCAAGTCTTCAGAAAACAGTGCACAGCTAGGTTAGAGAACTATCCCCTGAAGATATTTTCTTCCAGTGAGTAACAGATTCAGTGATTTTAATGAAGGATACTGAGCATTGTAAGAGTCAATATGCTTTTGACTCAATAGTAAAAAAGTCTATGTTCATGCTGGGCTATTTAAAAAACCTGAGCACCAGTATTTTCCTGAGACTGGGTAGCACTTTACACACAAGAAGTCCTCAATTTACTATTCCAGCAGCATCTAACACCAATATTATTATCTCTATACAGAATAGTAGGTAAATTACAGGTATTATGTGATTCAATTACAAAAGCTGTGACAGTAAAAGTAGATACAATTTTATGTCATTTTCCAAATGGGGCAAGCAGGCATCTTGAATGAACTGAGATCTCATTGTCCACTTAGGAAAGATAAAGTAGGATGTAATCAATCTCCCTAGGGGGTACATCTGATTAAGACCAAAGGGGAAAACTTCTGGTAAAGAACATCTTGACAGTTCAAGTTACTGTCACCTGCATGAATTGAAATTACTCAAGAGCAGTCTTGCATGATTCTGCAAAAGGAGGAGGGGTTAATCACTAGGAAAACAGGATGCTTTCTAAAGAGCTGATTAGTCATGGCTATAAAATAGCTTAGGCTCACTTAGATCTCAAGTTTTTTTCACTCCGTTAAATAACTTAAATTGGAACTAACACTCAGCTGAACTCTTCATTACACCAATGAAAAATCAACCAAAATTAAACAGTCAAGGATTGAAAAGCTCTCTGAGACAACACTTCAGCTGACCCTACATGCATTAGTTTCAAGTGCTTTTGCTGTCATCTTAGATCTCACTCAAGACACTTTTCTGCAGGTCCATTAGCAATGAACTGCAGTCTAACAAAGGTAAGTAAGTAAAGGGAGCAAATTGTAAGCCTTAAATGTATTTTGACATTTCTGAAGTTACAGAATCTGTTCTACACAATGCAAAGTTTGACTTTGCTGCACAGATTAATTATGCACCTTAGGCTATAGAAAATTTTAAATGTGAGTTTTACTCTGTCTTTATGTATGAAGTATCAATCTTGATACATTGCAGTGTAAACACATAAAAGCTTATGACCTACTTATAAAGATCAGGACAAACTGGAGCACATAAGTTAAGTGTAAATTTGGGTATTTGTATTTTGATTTTCCGGAATATCCACCAAAGTCTAAGACACTTCCCTCATCCTCACAGGAATTCAGAATGGAAAAAAGCATCTCTTCAAGAAAAGAAATGACAATTCTCAGCCTCAGAACTCCAGAGAGTCACAATACAGTCCCACATCTGTCTGGATAACCACACAGAATATTTTTTCATAAATCATTTTTTCATAAATCATGGTCTGCTCATATCATAATACTTACACTACTGAGGAAGTGTATTCTGTATTCTTTTCTTACTTTTATGTGAAGTTAAAAGTTTAAAGAAATAGATTAGTAGATAAAATGACTCTAAAAAAGCATAAACACTAAGGGACTTGTGCTCCCTTATTAATTACATTCTCCATATGCGGGAAAATGGTAGGGATTTTTCTGAGTTTAAAATGTGTGGGATTAAAAATAGGAAAGGCAGGACATAAATAACTTAGAAAATGCTTCTAACAATCTGATTTTTCTTGCAAATAAAATAACAGCAGAGAAGTGACTTGTTTCATAGCTTAATTTGATAAAAATATCAACTAGATCTAGAGTTTGAACATGTTACTTGCAATCCTCTAGTCTTGTGTTTGCTTGAAGCCCTGAAATTTCTGACTGTTCAGAAATTCACCTTTTACTTCACTTCACAACCTGAGCAACTTGATCTGAGTTGGGTTTGCACTAAGCAGGGAATTGAAACAGATGACCTCCAGATGTCCACTTCACCCTAAATTATTCTGTGACTACAGACAACTCAAAAGGGTACTCTACCATGCATTTAGAACATATAAATATTCCTGCCAGGGACACACACTTCTTGTATTTAAAATTCTATTAACCCCGAGAAATCTCCTCAAAAGCAATAAGAATAGAACTAAATCCAAAATCAAAACAAAGACATACAAATGTCACCAGCATCTCCAACTTTAAGAACTACTAGGAGGCAGAAAAATCTGAGAGTGACGGAGACTGGAAAACCTGCAGAAGCTCCAGCTCCAACTTATGTCCACTGTCCTAAATATTGTGAAGACATGACTTGTCTCCACTTTCTAACTTTATGCATGAACAGTTAAAAGTACTCACTGACATACACAGCAATCAAAATTTAACTTGCAGCTGAGAGCACTCCTACAGAGATCAACCAAGTAGCAGGAAACTTCTCTAATATTTTTTTTGTTTGTTTTTCCTCAGCTAGAATTCATGGATGCTTCCTCAATAATTCAGCTATTCTTTAAGTGAGTGGAAATGCCCAGCTCTATCCTTTCTTTTTACCTAGGGCATCAGCAACATTTTTAATTCTCACCTTCTTAGAATCACAGATCAGAGTCACATAGTATCTTGGAATAGAGGAGATCGATCAGGATCCTTGCTCCTTGCAGATCTATACAAAACTAACCTGACTAAGAGACTCATTTACATGCTCCTTGAACACTGCCAGGCTTGATGGTGGGACCAATTCCCTGGGGAATCTCTTACAGGGATCAGCCATGTTTTCATTGAAGAACCTATTCTTAATGTCCAGGCTGAGCTTCCACTGATGCAGCTTCATTCCATTTCCTCATGTCCTGTCACTGGTGACCAGAGAATGAGATCAGCACCTTCCATCTGCTGTCCCCCAAAAGGAAGGTAAACATTCCTCTCCTTCAGGCTGAACAAGCTCAGCAACTTCAGCAGTTCTTCCTAAGTCTTACTCTCAAGACCCTTCTCCCTTTTAGTGCCACTTCTCCTTATACACTCCATGCCCTTATCTCCTTATCCTGTGGAACCGACAACTGTCTCCAGGACTCAAGGTGAGGCCCCACCAGTGCAGAACAATAATTTAGCCTAATTTGGTCCCAAATTTCCTCTGCATTGTCAGAAGTTTTCCTTCTGAATTAGATTTTTAATTCTTAAGATGATCTACCTGAAGCTGTGTGTATCTTTTTAAAAGTAAGTTATGCCATAAAAAAGTTAGTTGAAAAAGCCCTCAAATGTAAGCTCTTACCATTGACTGTGTATCTTATTGCAGCAGCTAACATTTGAATCAAGAAAAACTTCAGAAAAAATATTAATGTAAACACACATAGTTTATAAAGACAAAAATAGCTTTACTAAACCTTTTGTAAACATACAGCTTTCAGCAAGGGCCAGTACAGTCATTATTCAAACTCTTCTTAACCAGGCCTGCTCATTTGCTGAACTCTCTTAATCAGCTCTGCACCACGTACGTATCTATAAACAGATAAGTTAGTCTAGGAGAAGCCATCCTCATGGATCTGTAATGGACCTTTAGACACGTCAAGACAAGAAGCAATCTAGTGCAGTGCAAATTACTACACACCTGTGAGATAACCACACTTTTTTGATGGAGGCACTCTTGTATTACAAACAAGTCTCCAGAGAAAATTCTACTAAAGACTTAAAATTATGACTTATCAGGAGATTTTAATAAGTGACAGAACTTTAACCCACAATGATCCCTCTCCGGCAGAATACCATGTTTATGCACCAAAGGATGTGAATTCTGCTGTTCCAGAGACAGAAGAAAGAAAAAAACTCATCAAATTTAATTGATACACACAATTCCTAAGCCTCACTGTTGCAAACAGCTGAATTGCTACGGCTGACATAAGTAAGACATCAACTTTGAGAGGATAAATAAAGTGGATATTAAAATCCCTCTAAGTAATTTGATCTTCACAAATGCCAATTCTGCTTTATTTTTACCTCATGCAACTCTTGAGAACAAGTTTTTAGATAATCTGCATGGCATTTCAATAACTGTAATTAAACAGTAAAAGATTATATAAAATACTGGTTAAACCAGATCTGTGTGGAAGCAAAAAATATTTTATTTACATGCGTGAACACTGAGATGAAGACTTAAAACCTCTAACTGACAAAATATTTAAAAATCACTTTAATAAAATTACTTTATTTTGGAACCAGGTACCAGACTATTAGTTCCTTACTCTTGGTGTTCACTTGTGTGCATGCACACAAACATCAGGTTTCTCTTAAACTGTAACCTTTTGTTAATTCATGCACCTCTAGCTTTCCCCTTGCCTGAATTTTATGAATGTTGCACTAGTCACATACATTTGGTATTTAGTTCTAAGTAGTATTATCTGTAACAGTGTGTGAGTGCCTTATTTAAGTTAATTTCTAATTCATAAAGAGTCATTACAAGAAAGAAACCTTGTTAGGTTCACTGCTTTAAAGTCTAGCTACATTATGGCACTAAAAGTACATGGAATATATTTAAGTTATATTCCATACAATGACATATCTTTCAAAAAAAAAAAAAAAAAAAGGAGCTTGCAAGTGGAACAGCTAATTTAAAACTACATTGACTTTTCCTCAGAATATCCAAATCTATGAAACTAAATTATATAAAACTACAATTTTTCATGTACAGTGCTCGGCAGTCTATTCATGTCACCTAGATCCTTCTCAATGGGTGTTTGGCTCAAACCCAAGCCATTCTAGAGTCACTGTGAGCTCTTACTCAATGCCAATATTCACGTAAATGAATGTGAGCTATGTACAATATAAGAGACATCCTTCACTTACTTGAAAAAGTTTTTAGAACAAACAAACCATGGCTATGGACTCTGGTCCTTTGAGGTTGTCTCACTGTGTGAAAGAACTGGAAACATATATTCCATTTAAATGGTAATTGCGATTTAGTGGTCCAAAAAGACAACTATACTATGTATTTTTTACAGGCACAACACTCACCCAGTGTTCTTGAAAGACTAACAAAAAACTTTCTAAGGAAAAGTAGTTCACACTGTGAGTAAACAGATGCTGGAATGACACATCACTTATAGATAATTAAACTAAAAATTTATTCAGAAAAAATCCAGAATTTTATAGTTTGGATGAACTAAAGTAGGGGTTTTTTTCTACAAGAGTTTTAAAGCTAAAATTTTGTCAAACCAAATCTGCTTTAAGTTAAATTATTTGCTAGATTTTTTTAATAAACATGCTGATAGAATAGTTTATTTTTAAAGCCTACGTGTGTACCACCAAAAAAGGGAAGACACCTTTTTTCATCTCTGAGACCTTTCAGTACCTGATATTCTTCTATCCATTTAATTCACTGTGAATTACACAACAGAAGAAAACTACACATAAGTATAAGTAAATTATTTATTTTGAAAGGAGGAATGTACATGGTCTAGTAAGTTTATGATGACAAAAGAAGATCTGCATCTTATCTCACGAAAAGTTCATCCTCAGGAGACTGAAATGTTTGCCAAAATGTTCTAAATCACACAGACACCAGTGAATGTGGATCTTAATTGTAGAGATTAACTGACCAGAAGTTTCCACTACCATTAATGAGCTAAACAGAAGAATATCAGAATATGTTTTCTGTCCTAGCAAACTGAAGATTTCACAAATCATATGTCTGGAAAGATTTCAAGGAGAAGAAACATTTGTGAAATCAAACTAATCCCTCTCAAGAGAAATGCATTTAATATAAAGCTTTATTAGAAATTATCTGAATGACAATATTAGCTTAAAAAATTGACATTATTGTCACCGCAAAACTATCTACTGGGGAATGATTTGGGGACAGAAGGGGGACACTGAGCTAAAAAGTCAATGAGGAATTGGTTGATAAAACTATGAAAGCAGACTGATTTTGGAAAAAAAACCACTCAACTAAAATAGGAATGAAGTCTTGCAACTAATGTGCTATGGTAACAACAACTGGATACATATCCTACCTGCAGCTCCACATGGACAGTTCTGTCATCCTCAGAAGGACTATGTATGGACCTCTTCCTATCCTCAAAAATTGAGTACTTTTAACAGACACTAACAGCTCAATACCAAGCCTTTATCTAGAAAAAACTAAGTCACATGAACAGCTTGATCACAGTTTTTATCACTGAGAATACCCAGCCTATTCCAATCTCAGATTGATTGGTGGTGCTTTGATTAAATGGTGCTTTTTGTGTTCACTGGTTTGTCTGATGATTGAAAGAGAAATTTCATCCACAATTTCTGTGTGAAAGCTACAACTTGTAAAGAATTTACTGCATTTCTTCCTTAATAATCATTTCAGTCACATAATACATCTGTTTATAAAGAAACACTTTCTTTCTTATAGGCAAATCTTGCTAGCTTTCAATTACCGGGTCAACTTACGTCTTTAACAATTTAAAGACTTCTCAAATGTTGGATATTTTATTTCTGTTTCAATTTTTTTTGCTATTGCCAAGTCTCTTAATATCCTATTCAATAAACTGAAGTGTATTCAGCTTCCTGAATATTCTTGAATTAGATGAAGTTTCAGCATAAATCTCTGACATTTTTCCTTTTCAATGTCTTCTACCATTCTTTTTAGACTGCTGTCATTGTAACTAGACACAGAACTCAACAGGTATTGCTGAAATATAACATTAACATCATCTCCTTTATCAATGCCATTAGTAGAAGTTCATTCTCTGTATAAGCATGCATTTTTACAGGACATGTATCTGCTTTTCCACAGCCTCATACTAAGAGCTTACACGTAATTAACCGTACATAACTTTATTCTCTGTGTATGATTTCCCACACTGTTGTATTCTAACACTAACCAGCTCACCAACCAATCTGAGAGTCAGTGGCTAATACTTAGTGTTCAGGTTTTACTAGAAGCATTCACACTTTCTCTGATAAAATCTGCTTTAATTAAAATAATTTATAGAAATATAGAAGTTTTGAGGCAACAGTTCAGTCTTATGAAATTGCATTAGAAACATGTTGTTTTGATTACTTCAGATTATCAGTTTTAAGATCTCTTCTTACTAGCTAGCCCAGCTGATAGATGACAAATGTCTCACATGTATTTACAAGATTAATCCTTTAAAAGGCAGAAACAAAACTTATTAGAATTAACAGAAAAAATTTCAAAATATTTTGGAATGTAATTTCCTGCTTATAAGTTACTAATGGATACTATACAAAAATTTATAAAAGGTTTTATTAAATAAACAAGAGAAACTTCTTTCACAAAAACCCATACATAATTTCCATGGTATTCCATCTCACTTGCGAAACGGGATTTATTTGCCTTAAACAGAATTTTCTGAACTGGAAACTCTTCCAGGCTTCATCATCTTCCAGTGAAACCACGCACCTTAGAAACACTATGAGCTGAGAAATGTAACTGCAGGCTGCTCCAATTTCTTCCATGAAAAATGAAAACCACCCAACATACATCTCTAAACAAGCAACTTAGCAGTGGGATTTTAACTAAAACATGTATTTATATAACATGAGGACCCTGATAAGAGAAACAACTTAAAATTTCATTACTCAAACAATGAAATTACCTGCAATTCTAAACGTCAAAAATCACAAAGAAAATATTTTCACAGAGTTTTGATCTATAGGATATCAAGTATCATTAGTCATTACTATGCAGTTTTAATACAGAATCAGATTTGAACATTAATCATTACAATTTAGTTTTATTTTCCTAGATATAATGTACATTTTATCTTTGTACAGAAATGTGCCAAAATAAATCCTTGTCTACTCCACTTCCTTATTATCAAACAAAAATATTTTAGTTTAGTTTACTAAGCTAAGGTACTTCCCATTAGTACTAGAATAATCAAAGAATTCTGGTCATTTGAATAAGATGCATATCTCATGAGAAAATAGTCCTTTAAACTGAGTTAGTTATAGGTTAAAATTATCAATGAATACGTGAGAAGAAAGGATTCCATCTTCGTAAAATAAAAGATGTAATACATTTCTTATGGGAGAAGACAGGAGAGGAAATTGCCAGTGAAAGATATTTGTGGAACAAAGTCACCACAATGGAAGTATTTGCCCAACAACCTGTATATGACCCGAAACCATGGGAAATTTCCTATCAATTTCACAAATGGCAAATTTCCGTCTTCTTCGCTATCTGATATTAAATTAAATTTAGCTGATAGAAATACTAAAACTTCCAGTTTCCCATATTTTCCATTCTGCCAGAAGCTACCCCCACAGATCAGCTAACAGAAAGTTAGCACAAAAGTACTCTCTTTCCCAGTCAAGGTGAGCCAGGATCAGAGAATATGTAAGAGAAAAGCTTTTCCAGTCTGACTGAAAGGGGTTAGGAAACAAGTTTCAGGGAAGCTTATCCATATGACCCAAATAGAGCACACTACAGGTGAGAAGTGAACTACCGTGTGTTCTGGCATAAAAGCAAATATACACACCAAAACGTCTGCATTCCCATCCTAAGCTAAGAGCGTTGCAATTGCCTAGCAAAAGCCTTTGAAAAGACTGTCCCTTCTTGTTCTACTCACTGCAGACTTCTAAAATGAGCAAAGTCTTCAGGAAGTACTGAGCTATGGTGCATACTTAAATTCTGTGCTTGCCAGACAAATCAACCCATTTTTTTTAATGTGTACTTTCATATGACGCACAAAAATACTTTCAAGTTTCTTGCTGTAGTAAAAAACTTCACCTTGGTAAAACTGAAAATAAATCAATTGACAGAACTGTATTTCTCTATGTTCTAAATTATTTCTGAAAACTATTTTCCTAAACTGTAATATTGTACTAGGAATAAAAGCATCTCATAAAAATCTTGAAGAAACATTTTCAAACTTAATGATTTCCCTTTCAATATGGAATATGGCACAGTAAGTGAATGTATATGTGTATACACACCTACAAACATATATGCTTGAAACAACTTGACAAGAGTTACATTTTCTAAGATGGAAGTCGAAGTTATACTATTCCTCTGCCAAATTCAACTGTTTCACCATAATGTTATTTGCATTCCCTACCGTACAAAGTACCATGATGCAAGTAGATATGCCTCAGGATGATCTTTGTGGTGAGTAGATACTTTGGACCCCAAAGCAAGTCCTGCTCTCTATAATATGCATGTTGTTTTAAGAAATAAATTTAGAAAGTGGAAGCAAATATGGCAATTAAAGATTTTTAAATTATCCCCCAAATGAAGGTAAAATATGAGTAATTATTTTCAAGTATGCTTTTTTTTACCCTTCAAATCTGTGAAGACAGATGCAGTGTTGAAGCTTAGGCTGTAACAAAAGTTTATAAAAATGTCTTGGTAGTAGCCCTGGCATTGCTATCTTACTGTTCTCAGCAGTTTTCAAGGTGTTAGGACTACTAGTATTTATTCAAAGCCTGCTTTGAATACTTTGGTGCTTTTAAACAAAACAAGGACAGTCTATGTAACAAGCTTTATCACTGTATTTCTTCAAATACATTATTCAGAAAAAAATCTATAAATTCTTCAACTCAGCAAGACAATATAACTACACTTACACTAAACCACACAAGTCCAAATTCAGCTCTCAACTATGTTTTCATATGCACCGTATTCCTGATATGTAAAAGCATTAAAGAAAAATAAAATTACAGCTTAAGTTCTCAAGTTGTCAACAATGCTGTTCCACGCCTTAGCCCAGTTCAACAAACTCCAGGGTTGTATTCACTTTTAGTGTAATCAGCTTAGGCTGAGCTGCTGTCAACCTGGAGTAAGCAGACAGCATGTAATCTGAAGCTTAAGAGTCTATAAATCTAAAGAGAAATGCCATATAGTCCTATCTTCATAGCCAGTGGAGCTGTCCTTCACAGTGCACAGCCAAGCAGGCTGGAGATAACAGAACTTGTGCTCTCCTGAGAACACACTAAGTATGTGGTCTACAACAGGTGACTTGGCTCTTAAGGGGCACAGACTTCAGTTAAAGAAAAACAGAATCATCTGGGCTGAAGTTCAAGACAAGCTGAACAACATCGTGGGAATAACTTATTGTTCCATGGGCAGTGAAACCAACTGCTGGCCATTTTCAGCAATGCTATTCCAGGCCTGCTCAAATCTCTTTTCTGTCAAATTACTAGGTTCAATGCGGTTCTGAGCCTAATAAAAACTAGAAGAGTTGTCATGACAAGAGAAGTCATACACTGATAGTTCCCAACTAAAGAGACTGAAACAAGGCAGCTAATACGAGAAGATGAGACAGCAGACATTCTAGATGCAAACCTAGTTAAGAGGATGGCAATAGTTAACATATGAAGACTGAATGGTAAGCTGAGATAAAAGTCGTCATGAAACAGCAGTGTTCACTAAGATATAGCCAATTTCAAAAGCCCGTAGTAGTATCTAGGACTAACAGACACCCTAAAGGAGAGAAAAATCATCTGAACAGCAACGGCTGCCAACAGCAGATACGTGCTACGTAAACTACTAATCCTTCATTAACTGTATTTTGACGCTTGAAATTACAAAAAAGACACAGATAATATTTACTAAGCAACAATATATGGTTAAAACAAAAGTTAAAACCATATTCCACAGATCAGAGTAACTTCATATTTGACATTTGACAAAAGACTAAGGATTCAATTGTGCCTTAAATGTAAAATTCCATTTCTGAAGATCTGAAGCTACTTCACTGAAATAATTAGAGATAGATTTGCACTGCAGTTGCCCCTAAATAACTTATCACAGAGGTCAGTTTGTGACGGCAGTAAATACTCCCTAGGATACCTTTTAGAGAGTAGGAACACTAACTTAATTTACTAGAGGATGAGAGAGGAAAGACTTGTGAGAGGAATGCTCTACAGGAAAACAGCTGTTAATCAACCATAACCCAAACTGCAATGACAAATCATAAAGTTCATGACTGCTAAATTTCAAGTTTGGCTGTGATTCTGCTTCTAAAAGGAAAAAAAATATATGAGAGTAGGGACACAGAACACCTGTTGCTGGAACATTTAACATCTCTGACCTCTCTTGCTTATTCTTACAGCACTACCTATCACATTTGCGATAAGAAAACATCCAAATAACAAAAACAACGTCATCCATTTCCTCTTCCTTCTTTGTTATTACATAGACATCAACTGATATTTTGGAATAATATAAACAAAGAGTTAGTTATGTCTTAAAACACAGGGTATTTTTAAAGGTCACTCTGCTCAGGTGTATTTTCAGAGAATAAAAAACTATCTAACAACTTCCTAAATTCCGAAACTTTTTTCCACTTTTAGGGAGTGCATTAATGTTGGAATTTCTGTTGCTATCACTCTTAACGCTGCTCTGTACACTTATACAACATACTGCTGCTAAAATGAAAGATCCTTGCCTTAACAATTGTATCTTCCAAATAAGCCCAATAATGTGGCAAAGGATCTATAAGAAAGACAAAGATAGTGTTGATCACACACTGGATCTGAACCTTATCTAGAATGGCAAGGAGTACATGCAATGGAAAGGGACTGATCATGCAGGAATAGTTGTGGCGTATTTAAAGTTCTAGGCAACATAAAGCCACACATGATAAAAGATAGCTTGAGCAAGAAAATTGCTCAAGTTAGTATCAATACTGATGAAAGCTTTGTGTATATACTTTTTAAAACAGTGAACAGTTAATATAAATTAAATAATTAGTCTCAAATACATTAAAATTGAAATTATCTGTAATGAAATCATGAGAATTACTGCAGTTCCATGGAAAAGATAATTGCTTTTCTATGTTTGTCTTTTCTTTTAATATAATTTAGTTTTAATCATATGAAATATTGTGATGTTGAAGCACTGAAAATATCAGAATTCCCACATATAAGAATCTATGCACAACATTTATTCTAGCTTAAAAAAAAACCACTCAAATAAACACCTACTTTAGCTAAATCTCTAGGTTAGTGTCATTCATTCATATACTTACAGTGAATCACCAGATTACTGACAGAACTGAAAACTTTCTTACTTCCTTCTCAATTAAAAGCAAATAAATGCTTAACAACCTGTAAAAGCCCCCCAAAAATATTATTCATCTATAATTCCAGAGTAATGAAGAATTTGTTTAAAAATAAGACCAAAAAAAAAGCAAACCTGGCCACAACATGGAAAAAAAAAAAAAAAGAAAGAGTATAGTATTACGTGTCTCCACAAGCCATCATCTGGAATGTTTTCAAGGAAAATAAAATGAAGTGAGCTACTGAGATTTGTACATATCTACTAACAATTGCATAAGTGGGCAGGACCTTATACAAGTTAAGAGGAATTTTCAGACTCATTCCTTAACTGCTGTGTCTAGGCTGTGGCTCATTTCAGTGTGCAAGCTGACCAGCTTCTGTTTCTCTCATAGAAGAGTCTGATGGAACTGTGTAATTTTCTTGTGTAGATTTTCCTGCATTCAACATTGTGTCCTTGAACAGTGATTCAAAACTCAATGAGACTCCCTGCTGGTAACCCGTATACTTGCAGTCTGAAGTAATAAATTTACAAAGAGACAAATAACTGCACATTAGAATATATTATCATCAAAACCTACTTCTAGGATTTTTTAGAATTTATAGCGTATTTGAATGCCATGCATAAGTCACCCATGTATAAGAAACAGATCACCTCTCAAAACATTTCTTTTACAATAGCAATTATAAGAGCCTCCATTTGAATTACTTTTTAGTTCAGACTCCTACTACACTCTTAGTCACATGAAATCAAAAGAGACTGTCACATAGATATAAAGACTATCTAAGTGAGTATTTGAGCTATAGCAGGTTAACATAAAAAGAAATATGGATTTTAAATATTTGAAAAGCATTTACTTAAAACATATTTAAAATGTATTCCTTTCATTTGACACAAGGTCACTTGGAAATTTTGCTTTTTAACTTCTTTATGCATTATGAAAATTCCTGTTTCAACATGCTATCCAGAAAATGCCATTTTCTTTCCTTAGTTTATTTTTAAACTGTATGCAGGTGGAAACCATTCAACTAAAGAGACAGACAGTGTAAATGCTACAGGAATCAGATAAAATACACTCTACAGCTTGCAGATACTCATTCATTTGGTTTATGAATGATTGTTTTCTCTAGAGGAGGTATAAATGCTATCTAGAGCCATACAATACAGAATTAAGGTTTAACAGTATATTAATATCCCTCACGTGCTCTTCTGTGTCCTCCTTCAGCCTCAAACCCTGCCATTCCTTGTGCCCTAAGAAGCGTGACACACATGCTGCAACCATTATTTTCAGCACCTTCCAAACTCCTGGAGTATTACTTTTTTTGCAAAATCTTTTCTTGCAAGCGTCTTCAAAAAAGCTGATGGTTCTAGCAACCAGGTCTGGAGTACACAGAACCTCTCCACGTAGAAATACCCATCATGTGAGTAGAGAAGCCTCTGTTTAAGAGACAACTATCACTGTATTTTACTGTTCTGTGTGATATCCAACACAGCCTAAAACCAGCAAAAGGAGAAAATGTTCAGCTTTCCTTCATAGCTGTTAAGAGCATCCCTGGTATCATCTTCCCACATTCATACAGGATGACCCTCTAAAGGATCCCTTTTTGGTGCTTAGTGTCAGGTGTATACTCCTCCACACATGCCAGTTGTGGCAATCCCTCTTCTCAATGTGAGGATTAAATCACAACTTGTAGATACACACATAGCATCAACATTCCCTCTTAAAAGTTTCAGAGCAGTCACTGCATTTAAGGTAATTTATTCTTACACCACATTTCATTGTCTAGTAAAAATTTTAGAACAAAACTAATAGGAATCTATGGCAGAATTTCCAGAGCTTGTCTTCACTGTATACAAGATCAGCAGTGCACTCTCAGGATAAAAGACAAAGAATAGATGTTTGCACCTTTTCCTCTGATATGCTCTAATATTCCAATATGCTCTGATATTCTAAAGCTTTTAATTTCTCCTCTTATGGGTACAGATGGTCTTGTTAAATTACGTGATAGTGTAATATGTCAAGGTCTATGAACTTCAAAGCACATTAACATATAATGTCAAAACTGGGTACAGGCAGGTCTTCTGCCTTGTAAAAAGATTGTTACTTCTTTTTTTTTCCTTTATTTTTTTTAATTTTTTTTTTTGTTTAAAAATATAAACATTCATACCAAAAATCTCTGTGTACCAGAGCCATGTAAAGTGGGCTTTGTCTCACCATCTTGCTTGAGAGAAGACCTTAACAGTTAACTTATTCACACGAACACCACACAACTCCAGGTATAGAACCATTGCAAAAGTATTGTACCTTGAGAATCCAAACACTACATTTTTAACAGTAATGCAGCATGAAATACATCTTAATTATTTACTGTCACTGAATAACATAAAGATATAAGAAACATCTGGCTACATCTGATCATAGGTTCATTTAGCTCTGTATTCAGAGTCTGGTCATTACAGTTAACTCCATTTTACCTTACTATTCACAACTGTCATATAGAAGGTATTATAACGCCTACTGCATTTCCTATCTGTTTGCAAGTGCTTCTAAACATGTATTCTTCTCACCCTTTTTAAACTTGCGTCCATGTACTCCTGTGACAACACATTACAAAATAAATCTGAGCAGCACCCAAAATTTTTTTCTTCTATTGGTTCTAAACTTAACTATAACCATTTCCAAGAAAGTTTAGGTTTCGAAGATGTTTTCAGATACCAGAGCTCCACATTTAGCTCACCTACCATCTTGGACATTTCACAAACTTTGATCACATAGTCCCCTACTTAGACCTCTCTTCCCTAGAATAAAGATTGCCAGTCTTTTGGTCTGACTTGAGAAGCCCACAATTTTCAAAATTCCAGTTTTCTTATAATTATATTATTTTCTTTGCATGCAGCATAAACCAAGTTCCATGCTGGTTTTCAACAGTTTCAACAGTTTCATATTTCGGCCAGCATTCAACTAAGTGCAAATCTACTGGCTTGAACAAAAAAGCCTGCTTTACAAATTGACGAAATACCTTTCTTTAACACCTAAAGGTGAAGTATAAACAGTGGAATAAATGTAAAAAAATTAGACTGACAGATACAGTTGTAACATTTAAGGACATCCTTAACTCATTCTACACAAAACGTTGAATAAACAGTATTAAATTAAAAAAATCTGGTTTCTAGAATGCTTAGTACAAATTGCATTTACTTAAAATTCAGAAAACCTGTTTCCTTTACGCATAAACCAAAAAAACATTTCAATTATATTTTGCTGACACAGACCATTTCTTTCTTTAGATTTAAACTATCTGCCTTGACATATAAATACTCTAAAGTTACTCTCCTACGCAAAATACTCTCTGAGAATACCATATAAAAGCAATCTTACAGAACTTATTTTTCCTCATTCAAAAATTACCACCAAAAAAGAAGTCAGAAACTCACACGATACTGGTTAAAATA
The DNA here is from genome assembly GCF_017590135.1 of Pyrgilauda ruficollis. Taxonomy (NCBI): domain Eukaryota; kingdom Metazoa; phylum Chordata; class Aves; order Passeriformes; family Passeridae; genus Pyrgilauda; species Pyrgilauda ruficollis. The sequence continues at coordinate 191,160 of NW_024508988.1, read as the reverse complement.
GCTGATATAATTCCAGCAACTACTGTCAATTAGAATCATTAAAGTTGGAAAAGATGCTGAAGATCATTGAGTTCAACCATTAACCTAAAACTGCCAGATCCCCCACAAATACATATACCTAATCACTTCCAGGAATGGCAACCATTCCACCCCTTCCCCTGGGCAGCCTGTTCCAATGCCTGACCACCCTTGCAGAGAAGAATTTTTTCCTAATTTCCAATCTAAACCTAGCTTGGTGCAACTTGAGGCACATTTCCTCTTGCCCTGTCTGTTCTTACCTGGGAGAAGAGATAGACTGGCATCTGGCCACACCCTCCTTTCAAGGAGTTTTAGAGAGTGTTAAGGTCCCCCACCCCAGCCTCTTCTTCTCCAGACTTAACCCCAGTTCTCTCAGCTGCTCCTCATCAGACTTGTGCTCCAAATTTACTAATGGAACCTATATTTTCAAAGGTGTGCTACTCACTAATTCAACTCACCTTCACACAACATGGTTAATGAAAATAATATTAAGGCTTTAATTTCTCTCTTTGAATTAATTATGTTTTTGAAGCTGACCAGATATTGCCATGATCAGATGACCTTCCCTGCTCAGCCTTTTTAGCTCTGTAGGCTTGCTGTGGGTCAGCAGCGGCCGGGCAGCCCCGAGGACAAAGCCCAGCCCAGAGCCCCGAGCCCGGCACAGCCGGCCCAGGGAGGGGATGGTCCCGCTGGGCTCAGCCTCGGGGCCGCCTCACCTGGGGCCGGCTGGGCCCTGCCGCTGGAGAGGGATGGAAAGGTCCTTCCGTGCATCCTGAGGGGGGAAACAGAGCTGGAACCTCCTGTGAGGAGCAGCTGAAGTCTTTGGGCTTGTCCGCTTTGGACAGAGGGAGGCTGAGGTGTGACCTCACTGCTCTCCGCAGCTTCATGAGGAGGGGAGGGGCACAGGGAGGTGCTGAGCTCTTCTCCCTGGCATCCAGGGGCAGGATGCATGGGAATGGCTCAGAGCTGTTCCAGGGAAAGTTCAGACAGGATACTAGGAGGCATTTCTTTACTGATAAGGTGGTTCCAGACCAACACAGGCTTCCTGGAGATATGGTTGATTGGTGAATTTCCTTAACAGGCTTTAACTTCTGCACAGCCCTGAACTGGTCAGACAGTTGGATGATCATTGTAGGTCCCTTCCAACTGTAACTATTATTTTCAATTCGCATTCACAGCTCCAATCTTAAAATGAATTACTGATTAAACCTTGGAGAGATTTTAGTTTCTGTTACTATTAAATTTCACAGACTGTGTTCAATCCCTGTGGGGCAAATTAAGCAATACAAATTGTTTCTTTTCACAGGACATATCCAAATCCTTCAAAGACCTGTCACTAGCATGAAGCACAATGCAATCAGTTTAAAATACTTTTCTTGTAATTTCAGCCATGTAGTGTCTGTCAAAATGCAATTATGCAGCCATTTATAGTAGTGTTTATCTGGTTTTCTCTTTCTTGTTCAGACCATTTTAATTCACAGCAATTCAAGCATCAGGAATGTACTGAGCGCATTTTTTGGTATATTAGTTAGGGGACTTGATTAGATGGGAGAAAATTAGACAATCTTCATCATTTAGAGTATCTTAATATGTTTTTCATGATCTACAAACTACTAAACCTAATAAAGAAATCCTACTAATGTCTAAATGCATTCAAAATATCAACAAACTGTCTAAAGTACTGATTCTAGCATTTAATAATAATTCCTATTATGGAAGTAGTACCTCTGTGCCTAAAATCTGAAACAATATACGGTTTGCTCAAGTGTATTTTTAAAACCTAATTTCTCCATAAAGCACAATGTAGTATTCAGGCTTTTCTCCTTCTGACACAGTCTTATCAGAAAGTGTGAATTTTCCCCTTAAAAAAATATTTTCATGTACCCATCTGTTAAACCAGTAAGTCAGTCCCCTTTAGGGGAAAAAGAAAATAAACCATGTTGTTGAAAGAAACTGATAACTGAAGTCTTCTTTTTACAGTGGACCACTCTACAGATACATTAGTGGGGAAAATCAATCCTTACTGTCACTCTAGACTAAAGGAGATTGCATATTTGAAACATCAGTAAAAAATAATTCATGAACCTGCTACTGACAGCTGCAGTAACTTAACGAATCCAGATGCCACGTGACATTTTACCATTTGATTCTAACCACAAAGATGAAGACTGAAGCCACAAAATAATTACTAACGGTCTCTTTGACACTTGTCAAACAACATCCATCAATATTCAGTTACTAAAGTGAAACTTGTAACTTCAAATTTAAATCCTCAATCTTCCTACTGTATTCATTGAATACATTGAGTTTCTCCATAGGAATTACTCTACTCCAAAGGAATACCGGGTAAAATTTTGTCCAAGAATTTTTGTAAAAAACAATTAACCAAAAACTTTCATAAAATATTATTTAAAATAATTTTGAGTTACAGAACTAAAATAATACAAAAAACCCCCATTTATTATCTAGAGGCAAAACAAATATAATATTTGCTTCCAGATCCCACTATATTAAGTAGTTACTAAAGACTAATAAGAATGATATTTAAAGTAAATTCAGCTAAACAAGCCTCCCAAAAAACAGTGTCAAAGATAGACCTCAATACTTACCCATCATTAGAACACGTCAAAAATTCTTCCTTTAGCTTTGGATGCCAACAGCCTGAATTGAGCATTGCTGTGTGACCCTAAAGAAATAAACACAGAGGTCTTAAAGGGACTTGTAAGCTGTCTTACAAGGTTTTTACAACTTTTACTCCAAATCCTTCAAATGGAATCACAGGAAAGCTGAGGCACAAATTTGGACCCTTCTGACTGATACCAGGATGATTTAACAGATTGTATGAACTTGATCCATTTCATCCTTGTTTTCATCTCTGAATTAGAAAACCCCTTATATTCTTCTACTTTTTTTTTTTCTTTCAGAAAAGAGCATAGAAACACACTTCTTTTTCTCTTGGTAGACTTGTAATGCAGAGAAAGGATGAAACAACAGGCATCACTACAGTGCCACACAAACCTTTTCAAGTGACAGAAGAATGACAGAATTAACAGTAACAATACTGACACAATACGCCAGTGTCAATCTACACTAGCCAAAGATCCTGTTGGAGAAAGCTGAGGAAATAGAATTTTAGAATCAAGAGGGATTTTATCTCACATGAGTTTTTCATAAAATACTGAAGTTGCAAATTGACTAGTCCGCTGCTTTCCTTTAAGACAAAAAACCAGAAGTTGAGTGTTTCATACAAAGTAAGTGATTGCCATTATGATGACTATGAATATAACTATATTAGTGAACTATATATTGCCAGTTTGGCTTTGTTTCTTTGAAGTACAGGCACACGCTCATTGCCTACGTTCAAAGAGAAATTTGGAAACTGCTCCTGCAATGCTGCAATGACTTCAGTTTGTTTTCAGCACAAATAAGGAGAGAAATACTGAAAATTTAACGAGGCAATATAACAAGTATTTCAGCATTTTGACTGTTGGACTACAGTATACTGGAATTCTAGACATTTACAAGAGAAAGAAAATCTAAATTATTTTTAAGCAAAGTAGAACTAAAGCAGATGTTATTTGATGGTTTTATATACGTATCACCAGCCAAAAGAAATAGTCATCTGACAAGAACAGCTTTAGGCAAAACAGCATTAAGCCTAGTTATTTGGCAATATACTTTACAAGAAATAAGTAAATCAATTTTATCATCAGTCTGAGCTTTAGATTTTATCATTACTTTTTAGGCTTAAGCTATTTTAAAAACTGACCTGAATTTAAATACTCTAGGTAAATGGAAGCATTGTATGAAAGTTTGTGAAAACACAAGGGCAAGATGGTTAAAATGCAACTGTGGTTGAAGCACTTCAGGACTATGAATGAACCCTTCTTCATTTGCATTTTTCACTACCATTAAAAATATACACATTTTTGCTTATTAGTCTTACACTCACAGTATGCAAGTAAACAACCCCCAGCCCCTGACCTTACCTTTGTGTTTGTCATATCCACAATGTACTGGTCTCCCTTTATGCATTCCATTACTGGGAAGCCATCTCTGTCAAGAACTTTTGCCTGAGAATTGCCAGAGACAACAAGAATGACATCTCCTGTGCTGCTATACTGTAAAGACTTGATTTGGTGACTATAAAGAAAGAAGAAAGAAAAAAAAAAGGAGAAATTAAACATTGCAGTTAACGTCCCTGTAAACTTACACTAAAACGAAAGTGTCAATGGTGAGAAACCATGTTGCAGAAACAGACCTATATACACTCCTATATCAAAGAGGCAGGAGGCAGAAAATCTTTTACTAATGGAATAAATTTTTTTATTCCACAGTGTGCGTGCATATATGCGTGTGATGTTTCTTTCAATCACATATAGTTTATCAAACACGTAAAACGTCATTTCTGGCAAACATATTTCTTTAAGGATGCTATTACAGCTCCAATGGAAAAAGAGTGTGTGTCAGATTTAACTACCTAGAGATGAAAATTCTTTTTCATCTTCCCAAAAGTAAAATGTGGAATTACAGTAATCTGTAAATTACTATAAAAGGATGTTGCAGTCATACATAAAACTTCATTGTACCTCACATACCAAGATATTAGTCATAGGTCAGCATTCTTGCATCTTTTTTTATGGCCAGGGCTTTAATTTCAGCAAACTTTAAGATAAAGTTAAATACCATCAGCCCTGGAAACATGACAAGAGATAACCATCTGTCTAGTTTACTATGTCTTAGGTGACTGTTCATTTGTTTTAACAGTGCTCTCACATACATCTTCCATTGATTGAGAAAACCTGCGGCAGAAACGATGGAATAATAATACTGAGATGACAAAGATGAACTGAAAGTGCAAAGCTGACTGATGAATGAAAAGCCCAATTCCAGCTTCAGCATATTCTCTCAGCATTTTGCATTATGAACAAATTTCCTGGCTCTTGCTCTGTCTGAAGCAGATATCCCTTTGATTCCCTACACTTCATTATAAGGATAACAAAGAATACAAAGCAGTCTATCCACTTCACACCTGCCAGAATTTATATCCCAGCACATAACAGAATGTGCAAAGTAATGTTACTTTATATTAATACTTCTCTTCTGCCTCTAGACTAATCTGAAGTACAGGACCATAACACATTTTGCCAGCTAGATATAGATATGGCATCCAAAGTATTCTCGAAGAAATATCTTCTCATTGCTTAAGAACATTACTATGCACATTCAAATCCTAGCACCTTTCAGGAAACTACCTTTTAACATTATTTCCTATTAGTGAAGTTAACACTCAGATGACCAAAAAAACCAACTGCGCAACTTGTAACTTAATATTTTAGCATTTCAGTTCTTATACAGTAGTGACCTCACGTAATTTCTCAGCAGTAGCTATTATCTATTAAATCTGTCCTCAAACATGAGTTACTACATAAAAAAATTAAAATACTGTAATACTTACTTTAAAAGTTCTTCATTGATCATAGTAATGTAAACTAAGTTTAAGTTTCTTATTCAAAAAAATGTTTGTCAAAACTGACTACATTACAATTCAAAAGTTAAAAATTGCTTCAAACACCCTATTATGTAATACCAACTGGCAGCCAAATTGGACTGAGTATTATAAGCTGATTTTTAATAGAAAGGAGACATTCAAATCTGGGAATTTCCAAAATAGATCACAGTCAATGTCTGAATAAACATTCTGATCCTCAAGAGAATGAATGAATACTTTCTCAGAAAAGAAGATGGCCAGCTACATCAAGCTCAGAGGAAACACTGAAAGAAATTACAGGAAACCCACAAGAGAAATAGTATCTAAAGTCTAGAATATTCTCTGCAGACAGCTGATAAACCTAGACTAAAGAATATATCAGATTCAGTTTTTGCAGAACAAACACCTTAGGAATTAAAATTTTTTTTCAGTGGTACTTCCGAGCTCTCTTGTCCAATCGTATGATTCATGCAAAATATTCCTGAGTCCCACCTGAGTACTGTACATAGAATGAAGTATTCATTAAGTTATATTTCTCATACTCCAATGCTGAAATTGGCAAAAGAAAACAGCCAACATCTCCAAAGCACAGATTCACATTTTGCACTTATCACTGTTGAAATGTAAGAATAAAAAACAAACATTTAAAAACTAGACTAAAATATATTTTCACTTGATGCATGTCTCATGCATGAAAAGGATCTGACCTGTAATAACAAACAGGTCAGAAGTAAAATCTGATTTCTGACAGAATCCACAATACATAAAGGCCCACGGAGTCTTCTGAAAAAAACCCCTGTTTTCAGAGACCAAAATACTAAAAGTCAAACTGGCAGGCACTAATACTATTAACAACGCACTGTTCATAATCCAAACAATGTAATCTCATTGCTTCTTAGTAGTTCTGCATCAGCATGTCTGAACAAAGTTTTCTTTTGTCTTAAAATTTCTCCCAGTAAGGAAAAGCAACTGATTTTACAGCAACTAGCACAATGGAACATAACCAATAATTTATCAAATCAGTCATGTGAAAATATTAGCTTTAGAGAACAGATTTCCATAACCTTTACCTAAAAAAAAAAAAAAAAGCTAAACCCATACCTTCTTGACTGTGCAATGTGACTTCTAAAATCATGTCTAAAAATTGCTTCTAGAAGTAGAGTATTTGCAAAGTCACAGAAGTTACCACTTCTCTGATGTTTACTGGAACATGACCAAAAGTGAGGCTCTACAAAGGCAGTTTTTTAAGAAAATATTTTTGCTTCTTATTAATGCCACAGCAAAAGTCTTGGGAAACTTATAAAACAGTTCCTTTTAATAGTATTAATCTGAATAAATTTGGTTTAAAATTGCCAAATGTGCAAAGCACTTTGTACTAGGAGCTGCAGAATCATGACACACAAATATTTTCTACACACCTAACAGCTTTGCCTTACACTTCCTTTTGGTGTAACACCAAGGTATGGCTTGAAAGTACTAGCTTTTTTTCAGGCTGGGTTTTTTTAACTTTACATCACAAATCCAAGGAGAAATTAAGAGAGTAACCTGATATTATGCTACAAAATGGAGCCTTGACAATATAGAATTGATCTCAGGCTCCTTTATTTTTAAAATGAAATTAAATTTATGGCTCCAGATCTGGATTTCTCCTAACACCTAATGTTTCCATACCAGAACTCCTCAGAATTCTTTGAAATTCAAGTCTGTGAATGCTAATAGCTCTTCAATAATAAACTGCATAGTGAAAAAGTAATGTAAGAAAATATATACACCTGGACACAAGTGATATAATATTCCATATAGTTCACCAGCTTGTCTCAATGTCAGCATGAAAGAACTTGAAGCTGAATCTTCTTACCAGACAGAGATATAGTTCCAGTTTTATGTTTAGAAAAAGATACAGAAGATATATTTGAATAGTAACTTTTGAGCTCCCAAAATTACTTCATGAGACTCGCATCATAAGTGTAATTTCCAAGCTTCACACCAGTAAAGTCTATATTTAATATTACTTCATGTTTCTGTTTTAAGTACTTTATTTATACATCAATGTACTCAAATCACAAGAATTTCACAAAGAACATTTATATAAAAATATCTATGAGATCCTTACAACACACTAAATTAATAGTGTCAAGAATAACAAGCATTTTAAGTTTATATTTTACAATCAGTTTTTTGCTAAAAGGAGCTTACCTATTTATCTGCAAGCTATCCCTTAAACAGAGCATTAACATACATTCTACTTGTGTTTTTATACAATATTTCTATTTTACACCATTATTGTCAAGTACTACTAAATTTGAATGCACTCTTCTGCTAAACTTGAAAATGCTTCATTAAAATAATGTCCTACTGTGAGAGTAAAGACTGTCAGCTCTTTTTCCTCAGTTATACCAGAGGAAAGACAATACAATTATATTCTGCTAACTAATCATGTAAATGAAATTCATGCCAGAAAAGTCTGAATCAGTCACTTTATATGTGAAAACATTTATTTATTTATTTATGTATTTATTCCTAAGTGGCATGTTTACTTAATTATGTTTTTGAAGTAAATGTATCATTTGTCAGCTTATTATAACAAGTCAAGGTCTGTCAAAGAGATTGGAATTGCATAATGCAAAGCACACATTTTATTTTTGCAATTTTTCACACTTCAGACCAACGATAGAATCCCTTTCAATTTTGCCCCTATTAAGGATAACAGTCTTAACTTCTCATCTTTCATTACCTAGATTTTTGGCATATCCATAGTCAGTTATACGCATTCTATATTTTAATCATATATTCTATATATGATTAAAAACAGACATTTTGAGCACTTCTTACTCTGTGTATAATAAATTACAATCCCTTTCTTAATCACACGGAAGTACCTTTTAAACTGTACCACATCAGGCAGACACCATACCATTTAGTACCTCGCTAAAACCACTGTGTTTTATTTTATGCAATATATTTTTCAGAAAGTTCAGTGTTCACTACTGGTAAAGGAGTTCCAGTTCTCTATGTTATAATTAAATTAATTCACTTCACTTAATTTCTAAATTACCAGTGAACAATATGGACAATATGGAAATAACTCTCTAAGAATGCTTCCTGCATTTTCTTTTCAATTTGTATATATAGAAACATAGAAATAAATGTACATAAGTATATTTTTTCTTTCAGAAAGACAGTATTTCACACTATGCTGTTATTCAGCGATCATTGCAATGCAAAGGATCAGTGCTTCTGAAACAGAGGACTTCATGAAAACTAAATGAATCACCCTTCCCTTCAGAAATCCTGGCAGGAACTAGAGAGGCTCCCCACAAAGGGGTCAATTGTTTTAACTTGCTTCTTCTCTTAATTAGTTTTATGTAAGCAGAATACATATAGAAAGTGTATTCTAATAATGTCAGTTAAACTCTGATAGTCAGCTTGTCTTTGAGAGGTTCCTTTTCTGACGTGCTATTTACAATTGCATGGGCAAATCCACCTGTAGCTTTCCAAAAGGGGAGAAAACATGCAAGTCACTGCAAAAAGCAGGAAAAGAAATAAGCAGCCAGGTTCTTAGATTCACATTCCTTAGTATTCAAGAGCCTTTTAAACAAGCTGTCTTAACAAGGCTTTTGTGCATTCTACCAGGAGCTTAACATGAAACATTAAGTGCAAAAGGCAGCCTTCATGCCTACCATTCACAAGGCTGGAGAGACCGAAAAGCTTGGAGAGAGGCATCCATTCCAGCAAAATCCCAAAATTTTACATCATAATCATATCCACCAGTTATCAAACGAGCACCTGAAGGATCCAACCCCAAAGCAGAAACCTGTAAAGGAAAAAAAATTATAATCATAATAATTCAAGTTTTTTTTTATTTTTTCCACAATTCTTCAAGGTCTCAGCAAAATAAAAAATGCAACTAAAGTTAAAAAAAAAAACAAAAAAACAAAACAAAACAAAACAAAAAAACAAAAAAAAAAAAAAAAAAAAAAAAAAAAAAAAAAAAAAAAAACACCAAAAAACAAAAAGCCCGGACCCAAGCCTCAAACAACCCAGAGTGGTTTCTTACTAAAATATCTTAACTAGATTTTCATTTTGAAATTTCACTACCTTGAATAAAGTCATAGCACTTTTGAAGAAGCAGTAAGAATGGAAGTAGCAATTACATCATCTGAATAAACCACTGAAGACAGCTGAGAAAAAAATAGTTTACAGTGTTTACTTTCTAATAATTTCATTGCAAAATGAGGCTAAATGTTTCTATGAAGAAAATTGTGCTCTAGACATCTATCAAAAGTACAAACAATATTTCCAGCAAGGTAACAAAATAGTGTTTAACATTCACCAGCTAAAGATTCTAAGTTTATTTAAGACAGCTCTTGTGCATATACACATTGCTTAGTTAAGATTTCTCTTCTGAAAAAGGAAGGGAAGAATAAAATGGGGTATAAACTTGAACTTTTTTAAATCACAGATTTTAAAAATATACTACTGTAACAAAACAGGTCAAAGTAACTTCACAAAACCAATTTCTTTTATATACACAACCAGCTTCTCAGAGCTATTAGAAATTCTGAGGAAAGAATGCTTATGCTTATTATTCTCATATGTTACTCTCAAATCACAGATCAATTAAAACAGAAATTTTACTGAAAATCTATTTTAATTCTCTATTTGAAGAATGGTAATGTTCTATAGTACAATACATAGTATTTCACAAACTAAAACAAACAGTAGTGTTCAAATCACTACATGGAGAAATAAGGTAATACAAGGCATTTCACTAAAAATTATATAAAATAATTACTTAAAACCATTTACCTTCAAAATGATTTCTTTTCCTTTCACATTTGTGAAAATATCATATTTACTACTATGGTTTCAAACATTAATATAAGATTAGCTGGACAATGTGCTAAATGAATTTAGATACCAAGAGATTAATTCTCAAAAAATTAAGTTATCTACATAAGAAAGTGATGAAAAGTTCTATCAAAAAATATAAAACTAGAGTATTTTTGTAATTACTCAAAATTACACCTAGTCTGAAATGTTAAAATGCCTGAATTAGTTTTCATTAAAAGATAAAATTCATATGGAATTCATGCTTACGTTTTAATGGAGCTCATGGGTAAAACCTAGACTACAACCAGCAGATTACTTTTAACAAAAACAAAACAAAAACATGGGTCATCTCACATTTTTTAGAGATAATCATCACATTGAAAAACCCTTTCAGTAAGAAGAAAGATAGTCTCCAACACAATTAAGCAGTAGTAGTAGTAGTACTAGTAGTACTAGTAGCAGTAGTAATGATAAAGATGATACTAATAATAATGATGATGATAATAAAATTTCAGGAAAAGCATTTGAAGAGATAAACCAGAAAATTCTGAAGGAAAAAGAATTCACCAAGAACATCGGACTTATAGAAAACCATGTGGAAAAAAGTCCCAATCAAACAAAAATACTATTTATGCAGAATAGAAGACAAAAAACCCTTCATTTCAGAGTGGAGGGTAATGCCTGAGAATTATGTCATGACTACAGGTTAGCAAAACAGAATTTCTTCAAGGAAGAAAAGAACTTGGGGAATTGCTTTCAGATGTCTAAAACAGTATTAAAAATTCTAGATATGGATGTACAAAAATACCAAGAATTTTACACAGAAGATGGTTACCTATATGTATCTTCTTTACACATATACATGAGAAGTACTGACAGGAACAATGATTTAATGCAGATACATAGTAATACCACCAAAAAAAACTTGTCTCAAAGATATATCAGTCTACTATTGTACTTTTTTTTCAAAGCTTTAGTATACATCCATACACACTGTGTTATGGACACTTTAAAACTTACGTAAACTGTTAAATAGCTCCCACAGAAAATATTTTAAAGCATGGAAACAAGTTCATGAAAAAAGTAACCTACAGAAACAATCGTCCCAACAAAAACAGCCTGTATGAACAAAATTTTTTCTTTAAGATGGATAATTTGCTTCCCTAGAATTGAGATTTCCGTACATGAATTAGTATGGGCTTCTTTTGAGTTTTCTTTTTCCAGTTTCATGGAGAAAAAGTGCACTTACTATTCCTTATCTTATCAAAGACTCATTTTTAGTCGTCTTCTCCTACAGGTTCCCACTACTGCTGACCAGCTCTGTGCCGGCCACTTTTTAAGCATCACCTCCTAAGGCAGGAACAGGCTATTCCCCAATGTTGGAAATGAAGCAGGGGAAGCAGTAGCCTGGCTTGGCTGAGCAGGGATTTTCTCTAGGAAGTAAGGCAAAAAAGGAAGGTATATGCCCAATGGAAGCGAAGTCAGGTGACATGGGAAGAATACAGAGATGCTGCTTACTGCAGCCAAAGAGATGCTGCAGGGAGAAAATCTGTGCAGCCAAAGCTCAGTGGGAGTTGAAGCTGCCCAGAACCATGGGGGAAAACAAGAACTTTTTTTTTTTTTTTCAAGCATATTAATGGTTAAAGACAGTGTAGAAATAATACCAGCCCATTACAGGATAAGGATGCACACTTCACAAAGAGGTCATAGACAAAGCAGAGATGTTTAAAGCTTTCTTTGCTTCTGTCTTCTGACAGGAGGGGTCAAGACCATGACTGTGAAAATTATCAACTCCCAGCCAATCCTGAAACTGAGCAGGATCTGCTGCTCCAAGTGGATCCCTGTATCAGGCTATGCAGATTCAGATCAGGCTGATGAGATTCATCTGAGAATCCTCAAAGAGCTAGCTGATGTTATTCCCAAGCCTTTCTTGATAATTTTCAGGCAGTCTTGGGAATCTGGAGAGGTCCCAGATGACTGGAAACTGATGAAAGTGGTTCCAGTTTTCAAGAAGGGCAAGAAGAAGGACAACACTGTCATCAGTCTCCACCAGCACGGCCTCATGAGAGGAAAGCCTTGCTTATCAAACCTGATTTCCTTTAAAAACAAGGTAAGGCATCTAGTTAATAAACGGACTCCAGTTGATGTGATCTTTTTGGATATAAGTAACACTTTTGATACTATCTCTCACAGAGTTCTTCTTGATGAAATGTATTAGGAAAAGGTTCTTCACCCAGAGGGTGGTTGGGCACTGAAAAAGGCTCCCATGGAAGCTGTCACAGCAGCTGGAAGAGTTCAGTAAGTGTCTGGACAATGCTCCTGCGTACCTGGTGTGAATCTTGAAAATGGTGCTGTGCAGGGTCAGGAGGTGAACTTGATCATCTTTGTGACTCTCTTTCGATCTCAGAAAATTCTGTGATTCTGTAACACAGGTACCTCACAGTATTTCAAATACACAACGCCCTAGTATAGCCAACTGTCTGAAAACAGTACTTTCAAGGAAACCAAGATGTGGCAGAAATGATGAACCTATTCACCAGACAACTAACTCCTCCTTCATCTAAAAGTTCTGCTGTAATTCAGAGGCATTCACTTGCAGAAATCTTTAAAATGTGAAATCTCTTGTGTATTTCTAAAAAGAATATGCCCCTTTTACAACGTAAATGGAAATTCTGAACCCTAGCAATTTCATTCATGATTTCTGACATGCAGAAAAACTGGGCATCTCCAGATTAATCAGAACACTCAAGTGTTCTATTCAGTAACTTCTATATGAGGGAGCAGTTGTGAAATGAGATATTAGAAAGCATATATTTCATATTCTTTCTCATACCCACCTATATATCACAAGTACCAGGAGAAATAAAAAATATATATGAAGTTTCATTGGGAACAGTAATTCCTATTACACTGTATAAGCAAAACAACTGGGAAATTAATCAGTTTTCTGGGAAGACTCTCTAGCTTGGGAAATCTTTCCTGAGACTTCTCAGCTGCACAGGAATAGAGTCATCATCAAATCCACATTCACTAGATTGAAGAGGTACAGATGGGATATATAAGCTTAGCTGAAATACATTACACTGTATGAACATAATGAGAAGATTGTATTTAAAAACATTGGGGCAAAACACCAAAATCAAGATACGAAGTTATTCCCATCTTTATGTGTCGAAGGTCAGGAGTAAATGGTTTCACTGTTCTAAAACAAAAAAACAAACAAAAAAAACCCCACCAAAAATACAGCCCTTCCACAGAAGAGATATTTTTTCAATATGTTTAATTTACTGCATCCAGTCTAATCCAACTGTGCTATATATATCCCACATTACAATTCACCTCTGCTCAAGGTGATGACAGCTGCATTCTCCTGCAGTCAAAATATCTCAGAAGTCTTCCAGAACTGTAACTACCACTTTATAAGGCCTTTTAGTTAGAAATAACATGAGCTTGCTCTTCAAAAAGCCATGAAAAGATTTACTGGTTTAATATAGAGAAAAATAAATCAGAAAAATTTACCTAACAAAGTTTGTTAGGACGTGTATTCAAGAAACATACTGCAGAAGCAGTTACTGTCACATGTAAAATGGGAAACTGATTTGCACTAGTACACTACTCTGCAAAACCTAGTATCCATAGAAATTAATATGCAAAGCAGTTACACGCACCATGTGTAGAAAAATCCACTCTATTTTGTTCAGTGTTGCGCAATGCATCTTTTACAGGTCAATTAGCCCACAAAAACAATTGAATTCATATTGCAAGATGTGATTATACAGAGATAGACAGACAGATATATATATATATATATATATATATATAGAGCAGAAAATCAATTGTCGTTCTTTAAAAGAAAGCAAAGGAGCAGTAGTGGAGATAAAAACTAGAAAAGATGCAGTCAAAGACAAGGAAGAACAACATCTCAAGAAATTGAGAATGGTGTATAAAAAGGCACTGAAAGATTGAAGTAAAATGAAGTACTTAGCTGCAAAGAAGTCATTGGCAATAACATAGTCCTTTAAACCCATGACCAAAGAAAGGTCTAGATTAGACCCATGTCTACATATTAAGAAGGTCTATCCTAGAAGAAAAACTCTAACAATTACAGAGAACATACTTGATGAAAATGAGACTACAGCTGAGTCAAATGGAGCCATATTTGGGTTATTACAAGGAATTGAAGAGGTAGTCATGAAACACACTTTCAGTTGCACTAAGAAAAGAGACCGACTAAACTAACATATCAAGGAAACAATTTGCTTCTTGAATTTAGCTGATAAGTATTTGTTAACCTATTTCACAGACTGGCACAGTTGTAGAAAAGCACAAAGGGTTCAAAACATGTTATCACTTACTGTCTTGGTTCCATGCTGGAGTGTAATTTCATGAGAATCTGGGATTTTCTTGACAGGGTTCTGGAAAAAAAGAAAATCCATCTCTGTGAAAACAGTGCTATCCCCAAAAAAACCCACTAATGCAATATATATGTAAAAGTAAGAAGGCTTCCCTCGCACCAGTAGTAACATGAGAAGAAGAAATGGGGAAATCATAAACCAGAGACTGATTTCACATTTTTATTTGCATGAATAGACTCCCAAAAATATGATAAATAATTGTTTTAAAAATATGACACTGTCTTAAGACTAAAACACGAAAATATTTTCTTTTTTTTTTTTTTTTTTTTTTTTTTCTCTTTGGAAGGTATTAGTCCACACAGAAAGAAATGTAATGGAAGTACTCAAGTACTTTTCAGCAATTTTCTAGAAAGGTCATGTGAATCATTACCTTCAAAATGCTTCTTTATCTGGCACCACTCCAGTTTCCTAAAACAGACACTATCCTCTTGATGCCTAACATCTTTGCTATAATTTTCTGTTGCCAAGTATGATTTTAAAATAATTTTAGGCACATTTTATACTACACATTAAATCTCCTGTCTTATCCATCTCTGCCAATCCCTTCACTATCTTTCACATTTCACAGAAATGTCTCTATAGCATCAGGCTGATTATCTTCATACTTTTTTATCTTATCAGTTCCATCTTTTATTTTTCTGACAAAACTAAAACTTTCATTATCTTTGGTTTAGCCACACCTACCTTTCTTTTAACCTTACTTAAACTACAAGGGAGTACACTTAGATTAGGCACTATTCTTTACTTTGAGGGTTGTTAGGCACTGGCACAGGTTGCCCAGAGAAGCTGTGGGTGTTTCATCCCTGGAAATGCTCCAGGTCATACTGGATGATGCTCTGAGCAACACAGTCCAGAGGGAGGTGCTTCTGCCCATGGCAGTGGGGTTGAAATGAGATGGTCTTTAAGATGGGAGGGCATGGAGGCTGTGCATGTGCTTTCATAATTTGTCTTCCAGAACAACCACTTTGCTCACTGAAGCCCTACTGGGAAGCGGCAAGACATCCCCTGCTAATAGGAAGTAGAGAATGTATCCTCCGCTTTCCCTTGTTTCCAGGTGTGGATTTCACTTTTACTTCATTAAGCTGCCTCTATCTCCATGTGCTTTTTTTCCATCTTCTTCCGCTCCATCCTGCTCAGGATGGGAGTGATAAAGTAGCCTGCTGGGCACCTGGCATCCAGCCAAAGTCAGCCCACCACAAGGTAACAGCAAAGGTTTACCAATAACTACACCACATCCTAAAAGGTATAGCCCACATGGAACCAAGTGACACTTTCACAGATTCTGTGGTTTAGAAGCTGAGAAGCAGTTGTAGCTCAAAATTCCCAAGTGAAGCTGTGATTATGAAAATGAGTTTATTGTTCAACTGACACTATAAAGCACACAGACAAAGGTATAATTATAATACAAATTAAGTTTTCAATGCTCCATCATTCCCTACACTATGAACTGATATTTGCTGTTCTTGGGATGCAAAAAACTGCTCAACAGTCATTGCTGGCACTTGTCCTCCAAGCACATTCCATAAAAACCAAAGTGTGAAAAGCAAACAGTTTCCAAGATTCACCCACAAAGCCATCACACACAATAAAAGATGTACTATTTTTGTGAATCAAAAGCTTTCACAGAAACCATTGCTGCATTCTTACTTTAATCACTGCCAGGTTGCTTTTCTGCATTGGAATATTATACAGTTCTTCATTTCATGTAACTTACCACAAAGGTATATTGTGTCAGCACTGAATTTAATTTTCAGAGGGTATCTCAACTACTTTCAAAGGTCTTTCAGTAAGCCAAAAAAGAGAAAAATTATTAATAAACAAATTATCTAGAACAAATTTTATTTTAATTGCTAGCTCCCTCAAGTGACAATAATTAAATCCCCTTTTTTATGAGAAGAGTGAAGCACTAACATGAAAACATTTTTGCTTTACACCACACTCACATTGAACAGTATTCTGGCTACTCATTTTAGAGAAGAAAAACAGACAGGAATATATTCTGCCACCTGATAAATCAAACAGTCTGAGCCTAAAAGTCAGACACTTGGCGACTGCTACTGGTGCTAAGCTCTGCAGGGTCCAAGGGATGCCTGACAGTTAAAGTAACTGTTTAGACTATTCAAAACAAAAAATTAAGATAACGACATCCAGGAACATATCTTGGCATAACATCTGCAAATTAGCTAAATATTTACAAAAAACCAAGGTGGCTTATTCTATTTTAGTTAACCATGAACTTCATAAATAACACAGAATGCTGTATCTCTAATGTGCTACAGCACATGCCTATATGCACACAAGATAATCAGACGCAACTACCAGCACTACTGCATTTTTCCAGTTATTACACTCCAAAGAATAACGAATGCCATAAAATCCTTTTTTTTTTCCACACTTTGAAAGGGAAATATAGCTAATACATTTAGGCCGATTTGAACATCCGGATATCATGTATACTGGAATATTACTGTAAGTGTGAAAAAAGCGTCAAGACAGTTTGCCTGAATTGTCCTGTAGGACTTCAGCTGTTGCTTGGATTTCAGATGCTAACTTTACACAAACTGATTATATGATTTCACTAATATTGTTCCACAAAATTTGTATAGTGATTAAAACTACAGGAGGTAAAATCTTTACAGGATTTCCAGGGTGTTTTTTGTTGTTGCTGTTGTTTACTTTTAAAGCCCATGAGGAAAAGATAATACTTTAAATTTCTGCTTCAGCAGAAACAGATGAAAATAATTATGGTGTTGACATATCTCCTAATACTTTTACAAAAATTCTCAATTCCCTGGCTGACATAAGATTTATATATATTAAATCTGTGAAATAGAGTATTCTACAAGTTTACAGTTTTTTCTCAAAATGAACAGTCTTACCTTAAAAGCAATTTCTGCAAAAGGGACACTGCAAATCAGCATCACATCTGCAGTATGGAGTTTCAATTTTTTCAGGGAATTTCAGCCCTAGCTGAGTGTTATACTCCTGTGTCTAACAACAATCTTCTATTTACTGCACCACTGTCAGTAAATATTGTGGATTTTTTTCCCTTGCTCCTTTTGGGAGCTTCCTTATTCTCAAACAATACTCAGAAAATACGCCACTAGCAACCAGAGGCTGAAACTACATTAGTCTCCCCAGAATGTTTTGAGAAAAATCAAAGACAAAAACAAGAGGTCAAATAAATCAAAATTACTCTTTTTTTCATGGCCAACCAGAGAAGGGGAAAATGATGCATTTATACCTAAAAGAACCTCTACTGTTCTGTTTCCAGAGGTTTGTATATAAATGGAAATTATATTGTATGAAAGAGACTTGCAAACTGTAGGTAATCTTTCACACATCAGGTCCTTAAATAGGAACTTTTCTGGGTACCTAAAATACTATAATTTACAGAGAAAAACCATGCCTTTTTTCTCTATGTTTGCAATTGCCTTCTTTGAGAACTTCAAGATCATATGCTGCCCTGGAAAAAAACCTGCATAGCTCCCTTGTTCTCAATTCTCTCCTGAAACACTGGCTTCCTGAAAATTTGAAAAGACTATCATTTGTGAGAGCAGAGCTATGGCACAGCATGGAGAAAAAAATGCAAAACTGCAGCTGGTTGAACTAAACGCAGAGTCTGTCTTGAGCAAGAGAAAAGGTTAAAGCTGGTTTGGCTACTACCTACCTTAAATATCTTTAAGACAGCCTTTAAATTGATCAGGGAGCTGGAGCACTTCTCTTGCAAGAAGGGAGCATTGCTCAGCCTGGAGAAGAGAAGGCCCTGGGGAATCACTATTCTTGTATCTGAAGGGGGCCTCAAAAAAGCTGGAGGGACTTACCACAAGGACATGTAGCATTAGGACAAAGGGGAATAGGTTTAAACTGAGAAAGAGGGTCGGTTTAGGTTAGATATTACAAAGAAATTCTTTACTGTGAGGGTGGTGAGGTACTAGCACAGGTTGCTGAGAGAAGCTGTGGATGCCCCGTCCCTTAAGTTTTTAAGAGCAGGCCTGGATGGGACTCTGAGCAACGTGGTTTAGTTGCAGGAACATTGGAATGAGATGGTCTTTAAGGTATCATTCAAGCCAAACCAGTCAATAATTCTAAGTGATTCTACTATACTAAAAACCCCCTTCAGCTACAAGGGTACACACACCCTGCTCTTTTGGGTCTCTGGTTTGATACACTCCACAGGAAGATGCTGTCTGTTCATGGGCACGAATGATGAGAAGGAGGCAAGAGCTACACTCCACAGACATTCTCTATTTCTGGTGAAAAGACAGGTTTTGCAGAAAAGTATCACAGAAGTGCTCTGACACAGAGGATTACTGCCTTATTTGAAGACAGATGGAAATGACTGGAATACTAAATGGGCAGCAGGAATAGCTGGTGGAAGTGGAAAAGGAACAACAGACCCTAGCAACAAATGGTAATGTGAGTACCACCATCTACTTAAGACCTTAACTCTTCACCAAAAAGGTCCCCTTACAGAAGGCCATGTTTTAATCATTCAAATCTCAGGCCTTGTGGCAATTAAGAAAAAAGGACTTCCTATTTTTGTGCCTTTTGTTTAAATACACAATGTACATGTTTTCTTGAAAGTTTTTTTAAAGCTTATTCTCTTCCCACACAAAATTCCCGATTTGCATGGAAAAGCAACTATCACACTGCTGAGGGGCAAGGCGAGGAGTGCAGGAAAATTTGAGACCCTTTGAAAGACTTTTATTTTGTACACCAGTGCTGAAATCTGCCTTGTGACCAGATACTATTTATCCCTCTATTTTCTTCAGCAAAGTATTCAAAATCGCAAGTTCAATTAAGAATGTTAATCAAGATGACAGGGAAGAGTTAAAAAGAGAAATGTAATATCTTCTTATGAAAATGTTCATACTGTAAATTATGTTACATATTGGAGGGAAAGCTCTTAAAACATTTTTAGGACAAAAATATGGGCAGACAACTCATCAACAATCACAACAGAAAGTATGGGATATCTGACACAGTAATTCCCAGAGCAGACAGGCACAAGCTCTTCACAAAACCATGGAATGGTCAGTGTTGGAAGGGACCTCTGGAGATCATCCAGTCCAACCCTCCTGCCAAGGCAAGGTGACCTGGAGCAGGTGACACAGGAATTCAGCCAGGTGGGTTTTGAATAACTCCAGAGAGGGAGACTCCATAGACAGCCTGTAATGTTTAGGCAGATAAAATACCACAGAAATCCAGTGAATTCTGGAGAAAAGCCACTGTTTATCATGACCACCGAAGAAATCTGGTCCAAGTGCTGCAGTATGTAGGCACAACCATATGTTAATATGAATAGCAGCAGGCTTCAACTCATGCTTCTTGTTGCTTGTCTGTATCAAAATGTTTTGGTTTACAGGTCAAGTATTCTCTCTCTTAAAACACAACCCTTAAAACACAACCTAAATTCTTTTTTTCAGTGTAAAAAAGTTCTAGAAGTCCATAAAACTTCAGAGGAGGACTCTTGCATAACCTTCATACATTGGAATTAACCTCAGGCCCACAAAAAAGCAGTTTCTTCCCTTCTACCTCACATCCAAATTCAATATGCAAGTTCAATATGCAGGAAGGAAATTAAGAGACTATTTTAGTGACGATGAACATAGAGAACAGAACCAGTTCTGTTCTTCACTATTAAGTCTGAAACATTATTTGAAGAAAGATAAAAGGAGGTTAAGGGGAGTATTTCACAAATCTGGAAGAAAACCTCACTCATTCCTCTTTTCAAATTAGATAAATGTTTTCAGCTGTTAGGCATCCAGATGAATTTTCCATGACAGCAGTGAAAGGTGAAAGCAGTAGTAAGTGTTCGAATTTATTTTTTCTGTTCTTTTTTAAACCCATTTTTCAAACAAACTCACAGTGATGTCACGTTTTGTTCCACAATCATGCACTGATTAAAACCACACTACTTGTAAAATGGGCAGGTATACCGAGTCACAATTTTTCACTCTTTTCCTCTGTAAATTAAACTGAAAATAAACGTGTAAGATATACACTCAGGTTGCACAAGTGGACATTCAAGAGAAAGATTAAGTATGAAAAACTACAATATGAGAGATGGGCAAGATGCTGTTCTCCAGCAACAGAAAAATATAAATTTTTTTGGGTTTACAGGGTGTATTACCCACAAACTTCCATGCAGAAGGAAGCATACACATTTGAAAGGACATTTCAACAACTTTTAATTTCCTCTCTTTTAGGTGTTAGAATTGACAGATGTAACTGTTTAATAACTTGCATGTTATTAAACTCAGCTTGGCCCAGATTCATATAATCTGAGTTTCTAAATGTGATGCATCTAAATAAGGAAACAACTTCTTCAGACTTCCTATACTGCCTTCAGAAATAGGTAAATAACTAAAGAACAAGAACCAGTGTACCAAAAAACAAAAAGTATTTTGAAATCTCTCCTCTTCATGAATTATTCAGAAAAGTGCAAAGCATCTGAATTTCTAGCACAGATGCCTTGATTAGATTGGGTGAATCAGGGTACATGTGTCTGTAGTATCTAAATTTCTGGTCTGAAGACAAAGGAAAACATTCTGGAAAACAGGAGGATGCATGCAAACACTGGGATGAATTATCTTGGCTGGTATTCCCACAAAATACCCAAAACATCCATTACTCACGGAATTAACCTCAGGCATGCATGATGAATGCAGAAAACCTTCAAAATTAACAGAAATATCAGAAGGGCCCTTTAAAATCATATTGTTCCCAGTTTCCAGCCTTTAATTTAGGTTAGTCAAAACACCACAGATTATTTACATCTTGAATTTTAAGTATAGGAAGATCAAGATGTTATTCTTTCCTTTAGTGCATTAAGAGATATTGCTTCAGTGTGCACTCAAAAATTAAAAGGTGCTTTAAATAGATGAACTTCCTTTCAAATACTAATAGGATGTAAATTCAATTATTCAACATGTAAATAGTACTGTGGCTAGTTTCTCCCAACATCATCTAATTCACAGATTCGTGCAATTTTTCTCTTATGATCTGAACCTAAGTGTTTTGTCAGGTTTGACCAGCAAGGAAAAAGACCTCAGATTAAATCTTTATTCCAACATGACTGCCTAAAAGTAATAAATTTCTATTGTTATTATAGGACAGATACAACATATTTTATTAGATGTTGAGTCAAATAGTAACTCAGAGACTGTGCCATGACACAACAGGTAACATCAGTTAGCTCTCCCCTTCCCTTTCATGCTACTGACTAGCATATCCCTTTCTGAAAAGACTCCAATGGCTTAGCAGTTTAGAAAAGGTATTACAAATAGAATCTCAGCATGTTTGCAAGCACCGTTTTTAGAAATAAACAGCATACTTCTGAAGTACAGCAAAAAGCCTGCTTGATCTGTCTTCTGGGGGCTCATTTAGACACATTTCAGGAGGTTGCTATTTTTAATCTAGATTCCAAAATCTTATTCAGATAAATTTCTAAATTTGTAACAAGCCTTCGATTTATGAAGTCATAGTTTATATTAAATTAATGATTATGACCTGGGAATGGTTCTCACAATGTATACCAAAGAAATTCTCTTGAGCCTTTTCTAAAACAAGTTATAACGATCAATAAAACTGATTTAAATGTAAAATTGCCTGGAATCATTCAAGTTTCCTCTGCAGTTTCTGGGAGACAGGTTTACTTAAGCCTAGTATTCCAGTTATATTCTACTCATATAACCTCCTACCTGCTTCATCTTTATCTTCTCAGCTTCAAATGGGTATAAATAGAAATAATTCAAATTTGCTGAAACCGTACGTACAACTGCCACATACCACCAAAAAGCACCCATGTTCAGTCAAGACACTATTTTACTACAATAAAAAAATACAAAACATTACTGCTACCTGCCATGTTAGGAATGAAAAAAATCTCTAGCATTTTCAGTTGGGCATATCCTTTATTCAGGTTGTTCCTTAGAGCTGAACAGAGCACTTTGTTTTAACATAATGGAATACTTCCATTTACTCTGCAACAGTAAAACAACTCACACAACCATAGATCAGCTGACAATGAGGAGAAATAAAACAAACTCTGAAAGCTCTTTTCAGGTTGGGAGGTTTCCAAACCATAGCTTAATTATGAAATCAGAAAGGACAAATAATTGTGAACTTTTAAGTATTTGGAGTAAAAGTGCCAAATGCTTAGCTCAGATGGGACATTCACCTATTTTACATTCAGCTTGTGTATAATTTTGTACCACAGAGTCTTTGTGAGATTTCTACCACAAGGAATATGCCATAAAAGACACCCATGAAAGAATCCAAAACCAAAACATAGGATGCACAACCAGACTGAACTTAACATTTGTTAATGCATAACATTTTTCAGCCTGCTAGCCAGTTCACTTAATTATTTACATTAAACCTGATCCAAAACATCTTTTATCTAAACTACACAGACACTTTATCATTACCACCATTTGGCAAACTTTAGGGAATGAAGAGCATGAAGTTCTTTCACCTGACTCACCAAGATAAACCATGAACACTTAGATGTTTTTCACTCTTTAAAATAGCTTTACTGCTCTCTAGATTTAACCACTGACAAAACAGAAGTACTTACGAAGTATCGTACAATTCAGAAATACGTATGAAGTTCAACACGTTTTTTCAAAAAAATATTCCTCCCCTCTATATACTTAAAAAATCAAAAATACTACTAAGCCTTTTTAAGTCATGCAGCAAAACGCAATTTCAGTTACATGCACTTCCATGGAAGTACATTAAAATTACATCTGCAGTACAATAAGTATTAAAGCTTCTTTTGAAAGTTGTGTAACCACTGAAATTAAGTCCATCAACAGCAATACAGTCTTGGACTCATCAAAACTTAAAAAAACAATGCAACCAAGATATAATCAATATATGGCATTGCTATCTAAAACAGAAATGGTATTACTACAACTGAAATAAAATCCATTTTTTTCTCTTATCAAAAAGGGCCTTATTTAAAGAGCTCATTGTAAGACTTCTGGTGAACATGTTAGCATAGAATTTCACAATCAAGATAATACAACCTCTACACCACTATAATGGCAACCTCATTAGCAAGCCACCTTTTTTAAACAGTATTTTAATGAACAAAATTAAAACAATACACCATTGGTGTAGACCAATCCTTGACCTTTAACTGTGCTATTTATTTGACTTCTACATACCTCAGTTTCCTCATCTGAAAAAACGGGAATAAATAACACCTATTTCAAGGAATCTGCTGTAAGGTTTTCAGCAATAATGTTGAAGTTTTTCACATTCCCAAGGGTCCTGTTGGTCTTAGCAAACACACTACCTTCAGCAAACTAAACCATTACAGCTCAAGAGAGAGAGAGAGATGTCCACAGACTACACTTTTCAACAGTTCTACAGCTGTTAATGCGAAACATATTCATTCAAAAGTTTACTTCAGGATCTTGAGAGACAGAAATGTATGTGTAACAACCCACTCAGTGACAATGACTGCAGTTATCCACAAACTTACCAAGTAATTAGAGTAAGGAATTAAAAGTATATGTGTGTGTGTGTTTGTGTGTGTATGTGTGTTTATCAGCTAGTCATGTAAAGAAGATCTGCAACACAGGGTGAAGGTAGGGGGACAAGGGTTAAAAGTTACAGCATGTCTCTGTTACTGCAGGAAGGAAGAACAATTTCCTATGTAGCTTCCACAGCTGGTTCCAATTCCATTACTGTTTCGATTACTAATTCTCCCATGCCACCCATAAATTACCTTCAAAACATTAACATTTAGGCTCTCTTATAGCAGCACAATTTTATGTAATGTGACATGAGGATAAATTGCTAAGTGACTTTATGCATCTGTAAAGAGAAAAAGATACATTTATATTGTGTGGACTTGAGATCCATGCTTGGTAGAAACACACCTTCCTTCATGCTTCACAGGTATATTCTTTTATCTATGCTTATGGCAGAAGAAAGCAGTGCATTAGGGCCAGACTATACACCTCCTATTGCTAAAATGGTTGTAGTACCCAACAACACTGCAATAATTTTTAAGATGTTCAAGGGAAGTACTAAACACTAGGTTAGAAATGGTAACCAGTGGGAATATCCTGGCTTTATTTGGAATCATAAAGCAAATAATTGTAAAATGTGGTGTGCAACAATTACGAAACATGCTTGTCTTCTATGTATTTATATGGTGTATTTTACTACAGTAGCTATATATGCTGAAATCCCTAAAGCATATTCTATCAAAAATACTGATTTCCATACATGTAATGTAGCCTGAAAATTCCGAATTATTACAATTAAACCTGACAGGACACACAACTAGACAGACACTGATTTCTACAAAGCAATTACACTTAACTGTCCAGTATGGCTCAGCTCTGGGTTATACAGGGAAAGAAGAAAGACGTCATCACAGCCTTCAGTGGCATCTCACCCATGTTAAATCAAACACTTATTATAGTTGTTCCTTAAAAAGCCTGAAGTATGTGAGTACACAGAAACAATGCTTTCACTCTTTATTCCAGACTAAGATAAAGATCCATTGTCTTGACAACATTAACTGTTGTGCACAGAAAAAGAACACAAAAAGTCAACATCATACCTTCCTGAAATGCCTCATTTCAGATTTTTACTGACATTAAGATCTCATACATCTTTCTTCCTTCCTAACATATAAAAATGTAGATTAGATACAACCTATGATGTCTCTCCTTATTCAATAGGATTCTTGATCTTCACAAGGAGTTGCTGATGATACTCCCTACTACGTAAAGATTACTTGAGTTACAGGAAAAATCTTCCTTTTACAATCTAAAGTTGAAGTTTGAATTATATGATTCAAATGAAATTGCTATTACTTTTTAATGAGATAATGGAATGGATTAGCAACAATATGCATCTTCAACTTGGTCATAACAGAAGTTACCATTCTTAGTTCATACCAATCTAGTACAAAGATGGCAACTTCAGATACTCATATGAAACTCTACAATTGCTTTTTGTGCGAGTCAGGAAAGAAAAGCACAATCCACAGACATAGAGAAGTCCAGATTCCAGACCACACATCTACTGCATATCTGCTGTAAAATTTTCAATATGACAATTGCTTATGTGCTTTTGTTTCAAATAGGATAAAATGTCCCACCTTACAGCGGTGCTATGCTGATACTCCAGTAGCTATAGTATGTTTGTTCATTGAGCGGTTCATGTTCCACTAAGACAGAAATTATTACTAATGCCTATTACTTACAATCATTGAATAGTTTAAGTTGACAGGGACCTGTAAAGGCCATCTAGTCCAATGCCCCTGCAATGAACAGGGATATATTCAACTAGATCACATTGCACAGACCTCTGTTCAACCTGGAGTTGAATTTTGTTTCCAGGGGTGGGGCATGTACCATATCTCTCTGGATAACCTGTTCCAGTGTTTTACAGGCCGCAGCATAAAAAAAAATCTTGTATCTAGCCTAAATCAACCCTCTTTTAGCTCAATGCCATGACCCCTTGCTCAGTAACTACAGACCCTGCTAAAATGTTTGTCCTCATCTTTCTTGTGGGGCTCCTTTAGGTACTGGAAGGCTGCAATAAGGTTTCCTCAGTGTCTTTCTTCTTCAGGTCCTAATTCTCTCAGCCTTTTTGTCACATGAGAGGTGCTGCAGCCCTCTGAGCATCTTTGTGGCCCTTTCCTGAACTCACTCTGAAAGGTCCCTGTCCTTCTTGTTTTATGCTGGGGACCCAGAGCTGGATGCAGTACTCCAGATAGATCTCACCAGAGCAGAGCAGCGGGGCAGAATCCCCTCCCTGCCCTGCTGCCCACAGAACCCTGGATGCAGTCCAGGCTTTTGGGCCTGCAAGCACACATTGTCAGATCACTTCCAGCTTTTCATTCCCAAGTTCTTCTCGGCAGGGTTGCTCTCCATGCCTTTGTTCTCCAGGGATGTAAAAACAAACTAAAAACCCTCCACAAAAAAGGGGAAAAATATAACAAGCTTTGTGTATAATGCTTATGTTACAAGTGCAGTCTTGATGCTGTTGAAAAAACAGATCCATGATACTTCATACCTCCTGGCTGACTGATTGGCGAGGTTCCTAGGGAATGCATGATTCTACTGTTAACTGATAACTACTGTTTCCATTAAAAAAGCAAGCTCTATCCATAAAAATCCTCTAGCAGACCTTCCCCTGTAACAAGCAAGTCCAACATGCTATTCTGTCGAAAAAGAAACAAAAGTACAAAATATGCCAAAAACGTGCATGAGAGAAGCATAGAGCTTATAAACACTTACTGGCTTTTCACAGGAAAAGCTGAAGTGGTGGGCAGGAACATATGATCCATAAAATAATCTGAATCAAATGCGGTCCAAGATTTTTCGTTCATGTTTGTTCAAATTCCCTGTTATGGACATATTCCAGACAACTCATAAGGAAGCCAAAACAAGGATTCCCAATTTTGCATAGTTGCTGCAATTGGCCAGAATTTAACTCCTGTTTCTGGAATTCATTCTGTAAGCCCAAATTCTTCACATTAACCTCATGTTTGATATAGCCCGTGAATGTGTGATCCACTAAATGACATGGTTTAGTTGTGAAACTAATGCCATCTCACATAACACCTACTGCTGTCCTAGACTTGACTGTTTCCCAAGCCTCTTAAGACCTTACACTTCACCTCTTGGGAGCCACACAAAACGGACAGTAGGATATGCTTCCAAAACAAATGGTTTCACAGTGAGTTTTTCAATGCCATTATTCTGTTTACAGAAAAATTGCAAAGTACAGGCCATCTGAAGGCACTTTTCTTTACATGCTTGCTTTCAGAATTTACCTGGCCTTCCATACCACACATTTCAGGTACTTTGGATCCTCAGTTCATTTAGCCACCACAAGTAACATCCAGTCTGAGACAGCAAAAATGGATCTCTGTGTAGAGAATGATGGCAACCCCTTGTCTTTAGGTTCCTCTCATAAGATCTGATAAACCACTACAGACAGGGAGAAGCTGCCTTCATTTTTTTTAGTGAGTAAAATGACGGAGTTTAGTATTCCTTTACGTAAATAAATTCTTTCAGAAATGACAATCTATTAAAATGCATTTTAAAATGCAGAAACCCTGACATTGGGTAAATTCTTCCTACCGGTGAACCACTTACCCTTAGAATTTCAGTGTAATACAGAATTAAGGAAATGAAGAAAGCAAAAGAATCCTGCTTTCAAAACAAGATCATCAGATTGAGACAAACAGGTACAAAAACTATTAAAACCCACTATAAGTTACTCATGCATTCTGAAATCCTCACAGTCACTATGATACCGAACAATTCCACTAGCATGGACGCTAGGTGAGGGAACAAGCTAGAAAGAGTGAGCAAATACATATAAATAGATTTTTGCAGCTGGTTGTGGATATCAAGGACTTACAAGTATCTATTAATACTGACAGGGACAGAGCAGATAGAAATTACACTATTAAAATTTTGCACAATAAAGGGAGTGGAAGAGTTCTGGTTAAGACACTGGAATTTTTCATAAGGTTATGCATTTGCTCCAAATGATATTTACTGTTCTAATGTCCACAAACTTGCACTTAAAGAACTCAAATAACCAATAAGCTATAATATGAACTTCACACAATTTAACCCATCCACCCCGAAGGATGAAAGACCTGAGATGACCTTCTTAGAACTTGCAATTACAGCAAGGTATGGCATGTTAAGCCTCATGCTTACACAGTAAGCCCTTCTCACTGTAAAAGCGCCAAGCTGAGAGATTACTGTCAGTGTGCCTCCTGCATGCCTTTTTAGCTAGAAGAATGGCACACAGCAAGGTCAAGCAGTGCATTGTCAGCGGCTGCCACACAGTATTTTCAAAGCACCTACAAAACCTAAAGCTGGGTTGTTTTCTTTGGTGCAAAATGAGTTGTTACAGATTAAAAATAAATTCAATATTATTTGTTCAATTTATTTCAGATAGAAACATTCTGAAAGTTTGGATTCTCATCAGCTCCTGGCCTGCAAGACAAACTTCCTAACACAGAAAGCCTAAACCTACCGATGATTTTTCTCTAAGATGATCTGTGGCTCAATCACTCCTGATTTAATTTTCTTTATGTACAAAAACTTCAATACCTACAAGGTGCTTTGAACCAAAAACTAAGGAAGGTCTAGGAAGTTTCAGTTACTGGGAAATTATCCTGCGCAATTTAATTCTGAAAATGAGCCAATTACCTTAGTAGCGATGTAATCATATGAGAAAACACAGCATAAAAATACTTTTTAATTTTCATTAAATCTGTTTTAAATGCTTTTAAAAAAATCACTAACTGATATTCCAAAAAGTGAACACACAAGAAGTGGCAAGGTTGACTTCAGGAAAAAAAAAAATTCCTTACTATACTTGGAAAGCAAGTAGGTTTGATAAATAAATACATAACCGTCAGAAGGAAACATGAATCTGTAACCCCAGATTTTTTTCTCGCAATACTTTGGAAATTTTCAAGACTTTAAAGCATTACTCAGAGTAACATGAACTCTTCTTCAAACACCAACCCACAAGCTGCAGCTAGACACAAAATTTTACCTGTAAAATTTTGGGTAGTTTCTGTGGTGTTTTCCCACCCACTCAAACTTGGTTGCAGAGTCCCTCATGAGGATACTCCCTAAAAGTACTAGACAGAATTGCAGCTTCCATTAATTCCTACACTATGAGATGATTCTCAAGAGGTAAACTAATGCAAATTGCATTAAACTACAGCTGACAACTATTATATTTTTTTACAGGATAGGACCAGTTTTCATAACTATAATGTGAATTGGGCAGATACTTATTTAGTATTATTTAGTATATTTATTTAATCTGCCCAATAGCCTTATAAATAGCATAGTTGTAGCTGATTTAGATCTAGTGACGTTCATTTTACTCAGAGGAATTAATTTTTCTGCTGAAAATGCATTGAATTATTTTACTACTACTCATTCATTGAAAAACAGAATGCAGTTTCTTATTTGGAAAACAAGACTTTGAGAAATCACAGGAAACTACCATTAGGCTTTCTCATAAATTCACTGTCTACTCAATGTATCATAATTGTCTTCCCAAAGAAAAAAAAAAATTTATGGACAACAACTGGACTAAGCCTTACGCCATTAATTTAGAGATAATTGAAAGAATCTGCCTTTAAAATTGCAGTTGTCCAATGCAAAAACTTTACTACTTACAGGCTTGCACTGTCACAAATACAAACATTTGTTGTTTTAAAAATATTTTTCATGAGTTCCTTTACAGAAAGGAGAAAAATATGAGAGCCACAAGAGAGAGGGATACAAGCAGGAATGGGAAAGAGAGGATCAGCGGAATGCCTGATCCCTAAAAGGCACCTTAGGAAGAGCAATTAAATACGACAGAGTACTGGTCTGAAAAAAAGAAAAAAAAAAAGAAAAAAAAAAAAGCCCCAAACTAACTGGCTGTCCTCACCAAAGAAAATGCTAGATAAGGCAGCATTTAATCATGGAACAGAGGAACAACTCTGAAGGACTCTGAGAAAATAAATGTAACAAATGCCAAGTTAAAACAAATGAAGCTATTAAAACAAGTAGTTATTGACAGAAATCCATGTCAGAATTCTTAAACTATTTTCTATTGAGATGGACTGTGAAGTTTACTCTCGCACTGTTATTTCTAGAATTTAAATTTGGATGATACACTTCTAATTAATCAAAAATCATCAAACTCTTAGGTGTGACCCAACATTTAACCTTGCATGCCTGCACAACCATGCATGTCATCCAAATGAGAGAGCATTTTTTAAACACAAGGAAAAGTAAATGTATGAAAAAACCACAAGTGAATAAAAAACAGTACATGGGGCTTTACAGCTTCTCCAGAATTTTAATATTTTCTTCAGGAAAAAATTATGGAGATAAAATCCAAGTTATTTTCAGATGGTCTTAAGGCATCTAAAACGGCATAGAATGCTCACAAAGACCAAGACTTGACACTGTAGACCAAGCAGAGGTTGTCCTTAAAATGATTCAGCACTCTGTGTCACAGTGATCTTATAAAACAGTGCTGTTTGAAGACACTGAGGATGATTAAGCTACTTAAATTTTTCTTCTAAATTTCCATTTCTGACATTTTTGGTACTCAGTAGAAAAGGTAAATTAACTTCAAGAAGGAATGTCAGTGAGAAATACCTTTATTCATATATTTAAGACAAGATCAGTTACTTTGTGGCATCAGTTTTGCAAGGGACATACACTGACTATTTGAACTGCAAAAATTTACAAATCTGGTGGCATTGAAAGCCAACTGATGCCCAGAGATGCCACACATAGTCTGATATGCTCATCTGCCTTCTTTGCAGAGACCAGCATCTTCTTCTAACCAGCCTGTTACTTGGGATGTTCCAAAACATCCCAAGTAACAGGCTGGTTAGAAGAAGATACCTTTATAAATCCAGACAATGCATGAAACTTTTAAGATTACTGAGCTAAGAAAGAAACATTTACACTGCTGCATAAATCCTAAGTAACTTTTCCATCCTCCAACTAATCTTCCAAAGTTGACAACTGAATTTTAACATGAGAGAAAAAAGGGAAAGGCTATATGTATAACATGATTCCTTTATGTTTTTGCTACCCTCTTTAAATTAAAGTATTAAATCCCATGGTTTGCCTGTAGTACATAATAGCAAAAGAGCAGCTAATACACAGCTAGTAGAGGCAGACATTAATATAAAATTTGTCCTAATTAATAGGACATTGCAACTCTAATAAAGGTTATCAGCTCTTTCTGACACCTGAACTGCTCTAGAAATATAGAGCACTCTACAGTAAGTGATGGGGAAATACCACTATATTTGCGATATTTGTGAAATACTTGACTGAAAAAAACAAGCCAGACTTTCTAACATTTCCATTAAAATAACTAATATCAATTAGAACTCTAGCTTCTACTTTTGTTCCAGACACTTGAATTCTTAAACTGAGTAAGGTAACTCTTCAAAGCCATCTTTTTCCACAACAGAAGTTTTGGTCACATGTAGAAAAATAAGTTCTACTCCTGATTTCTACAGCTCTTCCAGAATTTATTTCCTGTATTGCCCTGGCTCCAGTCCAGATGAGCACGACAGGGCATGGACAAAACATTATACTACTCAGTTACAGCTCATGTGAGTTTCAGTGGCAGGGAAAAGGGACAAGAAGGACATTCCTTTCCCAGATACCAGAAGCCATTCACCTTTGCTTAACTGTGCCAAGCATGGAGACCATTTTCCATGTGAATCACCCTCTTTGCACACTTTGGCTACTAATATTCTTTATTAATACTGTTACTCTTTACTTTCATATCCATTGCTGTATCCAGTAAATAGGTCTTATCTCAATTCATGACCTCTGCCTTTTGCGTCTCCCACCAGAGGGAGGGAGGGGAGCAGGCCATGGTCTTCTTTTTAATGGAAGTACTAAATTGGGGAATACCATTCCCAAACCATGACATGGTTCATACTCATTATTATATGAAAGATGACCTAAGTGGCCTCTGTACTGCAAAAGATCACTATGACTGACTGAGTTCAACCCTTATTTAAGCCCTTGTGTTTCACCACATGAGAATGCTCACTGGCATTAATCCCACACATGCAAATAAACCAAATCAAAAGTCTTTCTTCTTTGGTTATTTGAATTCTTTGGTATTTGGTTATTTGAATATTTATTAATCTTTAGTTACAATGGTATGTCAAATAAACATTCACGAATAGTACACAAGGTAATGCAATAAAATATTATCCAAGATTCTAAGAATTTGAAAATAATTTCATTAGACTTTAAAGTACAAAGAAAAGGATAAGCAGGAGTAAAGGAAGAAGGTTCTGTGTGATTGTTGTGTGATCTGGATACTGTTAGTATCAAGTATGTGTAGTCCCTGTATACTGCTAAGTGCTCACCTGCAAATAAGAGATGTCATTGCAGCAGTTGTAAAACAATATGTGTGGTAGACTCACATTCATAAAAATCCAAAGCCATCTTTTAAACAAAGAGCAGACATTCCTAGAGTCAACAAAACTGCTCTCCAAGGATTCTACTGGAGTGGTCTGCAGTTCCAACAGTTTAACATAAATCATTTGTTCATCAAAAATCCTGTGAAGACTTGTTCATAGGAGAGGAAGTGTAACTGCATGTCACTTACACTCTCCCATCAAATCCAATCCTTTTAAATTATTTGTTCATCCCCACCATAAATACTTCAAGTACTTGTTATCATCCACTTCATCTTCCTCTTGATTCTAGCAAGAGTACTCTGTACCTGTATTTCTCCTTAATCTGTTTAGAGCACAAACAACTTATCAAAAAGATAACACTCACATGCCAAATAAAGGGAAAACCTGTTATCTTCAATTTGTGTTTCCCATAGCGATGCAAACGAAGTTGAATATAGTGTCACCATTGCTGTTCCCTGGCCAAATTTAAAAATATTTTATGTATTCTAACACTGATAGAAACTATATGCTATTTGTGCTTCTTTTTTAAAGTATATAGGAAATTCATTGCAACAGCCAAAAAACGCATCAAGCATCATGTAAAGAGGCAGTCACCACTTCAATTTGACAGTGTTTTCAGTTCTCAAAGAATAACTTTATTTCAGTATCTTCACTTCCAAATATGCCAGCTTCTACTGGAAGTAAAGAAAGTAATATTCAGGACAAAATGCTCACATACCATTGCATGTACCAATGTTCAGCATTGCATTGCATTTATCATTGCACATACCATTGCAACCCATTCTTGTTAAATAATACTGTATCAAAAGTACAGTGTTGTGACTGGGATAAACATGCAGGGTATGTGCTTAGAAAGACTTAATGGTCTCGGAGGGATGAGCATGAGGATCACACTTTAACTGTGGAAGGTTTATTGCCACAGCGTATTTGGCCTTGAGATGAACAACACCTTGCATCAGTCTTAACAGCTCCCTCTTCAAACACAGAAATGGTATGAGCAGCTCCTGAAGCATGCTTTCTACGGGCTACAGCAGCTAAAGCTGACTTGGTAAAAGGTCTCTAAAAGAGCTGATAAAAAGTAAAAACAGGACGGAAGATCTCTGAACTTCATTAAAAAGGGCAGTAAAAACTAAGATTATGTCCTAAGACTGGTAAAATCACCTCTGTCTAACTTTGAAGCACCTCACAGTCAACAAATACATGCCTCTTAATGTTCTCACAAAATACCTCTGGAAACAAACTCACAGGACCCTAAGTACCTATCTGTAGGGGAAACGTTCTAAAACTTTTCATATTCTGCCATATTACATTAAAATCCGTATCATCCACCAAAAAGCATGGTGAGATATACAGCAAAGAAGGCTTGGACTTGCTAAGCTCTTCAGAATTAATCAATAGAGCCCTTGCAAGTACACTCTAGGAACAACTGGTAATCATGAATTCTGGGGCACTCAGTTGAAGACAGGATGAGCAAATACTCCATGCCTTTTTACTGAAGACCAACATTCCCTAAGGGAATTACCTTGTTAGCTTCCTCTCCATATGATGATCTGTTCTTTAAGTTGAGTATTCCTTTCTTTACAGCTTCTGTTTGATTCCGTCACATTGGAAGACCAATGATTTGAGAGAGACCAATTATTTTGTTTTCTTCTAATTTTTGCAAAGTTTGCAAATCTGTTTTAACTCACTTTGGATATAATCTTTCTCAATCTTTGCACCACATTAATGATCCTTAGAAAAATGCCACAACTTGTACCAAGTTTAATATAAATAAAATACATTTACCTCATTTTCATTGTTAAGACTTAAGAACATATGCATATATATGAAAAAAACATTTGCTTCATTTTTATATAGGAAGGTAACACAGAAGCAAATTTAAAGCAATTGTTAACTTCCACCTATTTTATTCTCAATAACTAGAAATACTTAATGCTTCTCACCCTCAAAACCACACTTTTCTGTCTCTGTTGCATACAAAAAATTGCTTTGTTCAGCTTACTATACCTTTTCCTCTTTAGATAAGATGAATCATGACTGGGTAAATAAGATTCAGCAGGACAGATAATTCTCAATCTAAATCTTACAAATCCTTAGGAAGACTAAAAATTCCCACAACATTTACTTATTTTTAAAACACTATAATTTTTAGTCTGGTACCATAGCCAAATTCTAATTGGAGCAATTACAGTCTACTTAAATTCTCCATCTAAATCAGCAGGAAATGGCTTCCTTCAATTCTGAACAAGTATTACTGGTATGTCCTGTTAAACTTCTGAAAAAAAAATTAAAATATCTCCAAATAATTCTAAAACCTGAAATACAGCTATGCTATCATTTTGGAAACAGGCCAAATCAGAGTACAGCCTTGGGCTGTGAAGAGGCCCAAGGCTGTACTTGGTTCAAGGACATAATTACAACATGATTAGTATCCCTTTGGTGCGGCAGGGAGAAACAGTTCTCTGTTCCGAAGGAGAACGAACTGTAACTCAGCTCCAAATAGAAGGTAAATCCTTGCAAATCCATCTAGCAAATTCTTTAACAATCACCTTTACCTGTTGGCTCAAGGCAGAAAAAGTGTCACGAGAAGCTAACAGTACATTAAGTTTTGTTAATGATCTCAGCACATTTTCTAATAACATGTAGAAGAGAGCACTGACAGATATACACTGTTACTAAAGTCTTCTAACACGTGTCATCCATTCCCTTGAAAAATGTTTATGTCCTAAATTTAAATCTGTCTACCTACCAATCCTGACACAACTGCTCTTGCTAGTCTTTGTCCTTCTTCAGACAGGTTTTGAGTGAACAGATATCAGACAGATTCCCAGCGCATTTTGCCAGGCAAAAAAAGCTGGCCAAGCCTCTACTATATTTCCCAAGCCAAAATTTATCACATGCAATATTGCCCTCATTATGCGATTGCCCTCTTGCAAAACAAGCTGTTTTCTCTTATAAAGAGTTTTCTGAAATTTTCTAGAAAGGTTTAGATCAGCCCTGAAAAACTTCACACTACAGAAGATGCTCTGCTTTTCCCTCCTCCTCTCAGCTTATGACCATGTGAAAAATGGGCACCAACGATCCCACCAGGTTTTTATGCCATCAGAAGAAAAGGCACCACAGAAAAGTAAGTACTGATCACAGCTCAAATAGCCAGCATGACGATCACAACTCAAACAGCAAAATAGCCAACTCAAAAAGCTTTAATTTGCCTCGCTCCCCAAATTAATGCAAGCCTTTTATATAAAATGGGATACTAAACCAAGAGGAAAATATCAGAGGGGATTAATACCACATCTACCTATTATCCTTGAAATGTACTTGATAAACCACTACTCCTTACACTACTACAAACAAGCATTGTAATGCATTTGGATAAATACTCACAACTGTATTGCGGTTTCTTAAGTATCATCACTTTTGACACAAATGGAAGTGAATGATACCAAATTAGCAAGTCAAACTAAATATTTATTTGTTAAATGTAACTAATGATCAGTATCAACACAGATTAAAGAAACACTGAAAAATCCTTTAAAACAGCACCACAGACTTACAGATATGAAATGAACTTACATCAATTTGGGGAAAAAAGTACTGCAAGTCAGAATTCACACTTGTAATACAACATCTAAGGCTCTGTTAAAAAGTTGTGTTTGCTTTGTATCACAGGTGATTTATGCAAATTACAAAAATGCATAATACTCAAAAAATACCAGTGTCAATTCAAAACATTGTGCAATTAACTGCTGTTAGTCATTTTCCCACAAAAACACCAAGAAGGTATGGAAAAATTCCCATCAAAGAAAATAACCACCAGCTAATCCGTCTACCTAAATGTTTATTTAGTAAAATAACTCATGTAAGCTGGGCAGTCCTGGGCCAGCCCTGGACTCCAAAGTTGTCTGCCTCATAGCAAGACAAATTTGACAAATGTCTCTACTGACAATCTGTCATAAGAAAGGAAAAACAAAAGAACAAGCAATACTGAAAAAAAACCCACATCTAAAGTCAGACTTGAGAGACAGTGGGAAAATGTCAGGGTGAAACCAGCATTTTGATGAATTTTATCTGTCATACAAAATTCACAAGACTTCAAATTACAAATTATATACCACAACACCTAGAACTACTAAAGAAAAATTTGATTCCTTCAGGATCAAAAGCACAGATACTTGTGTTTTCAAGGAATTACTTCAGCAGCAAAATAAGATAATAAAAGAGAGAGTCTCATACTACATCTGTGAAAAAAATATTCAGCTTTCAGTTTCTTCTGTCTCAGTTCTGCACCCATGCACACCAACCACTGTCTATGTACAAGCAAGAGAAAGGAATCAGAGTTCTCATAACTGCAACACCTGCCTTCCTTGGGGCTCGCAAGATCATACTGTGATCACCAATCGATCAACAGGAAACCACGAAAGCACAGCTGCTTCCTGATTCCCTTCACAGGAAAGAAAATAACTGAGTTCATGAGCAGCAGTAAGGGAAGGCTCTAGACCCCAAAGGCCTCTGGCATTCACACTGACACAAAATCTCCCCAGTTATAAATTAACTGTTTAGACTGAAAACCCACAAGTCTCATATTTCTGCTGCTCTGCTTATTCTCAACCAAATCTATTCTAGACTGTTTTGTAACTATTGTCTTAAGTTCAGACAAACTTAAATCACACCAGACTGCAAGTTACCTTTCTGTCTGAAACTTTTCATTAGGGTCTTTTAACTGTGGTCACCAGTAACTTCACTGCATCAAGCCAGTTGTAGCATTATTCAAATTATTTTTTTATGAATAAAAAATAAATACCAGCATCTTGTTAGAAATTAAAACAGTCAATCAGCATAGTGACTACTGAGAGAGAAAGGCTAAATTCAGCTGTTTTTGAAAATTGTTTTGCCTTTGGAGAAGTTGGCAGCAATGAAACAGTGATTTTAATATAACATGACCCATAGCAACTGAAACCCACTGAGTCTAATGATGCCCTCAGGAACAGAGACCGACTCCACAGTGCCCTAACAGCCAGAAATTAAGAGAATTCCTGACACAGATCAACAGTAAGTAAACTTAGGGTTTATGTCATTCTCAAAGAAAATTCTGGATTTATCTCTTCGTGGTTGCCTGAGACAGAACAAGTCATCTGTGGGGTACAGATACAATGACAGGAGATATGGAACTAAAACGTACAGTCTGATAGTTATAGAAATCCATAGACAACAGTGAATCAAATTAATCAGACAAAGAGATACAAATACCTAATACACCAAAATTTCCCATCACTTATCCCTTGTAGGTAAACAAAAAACAAAACAGAAAACGTCTTCACGTAAGTTTAGGCTTACTCTAAAAATGAGAAATGTCATGGCTCAAGAAGCTCCTCTCAAGCATTCAAAATGAGTTCTCTAAACTTTAAAATATAAGCTCAAAACATGCAAGGTAAGAGATATTACAGAAAAAGATCAAGCAAACTGAATCCTGAGTAAAAAAACAAAAGAAAAATCAAAAGGAGTCTTGGAACCCCTGGAAATTCAGTGGTTTTTAGTTTGGTTTACGTTTGTGTAACAGGACATACAGGTCTTTTACCAGATGGTTCAATACATAATAAGTAAGGCTGTTTTCACAGGACTTCTATCATTGTTGTTACACATGGAAACCATCACACAAACCCCAATGCCACAAAATATTCTATCCAAGCAGTTTTGAAGAACAAACATCAAACCATTAATCTTTCCACAGAATCATCAAATAATCAAGGTTGGAAGAGACCTTTAAGATCATTCAGTCCAACCCAGCACTACCACTGTAACCCTTAAACCACTAAACCACATCAGTGCTAGATCCACATGCCTTTCAAGTCAATAGAGGAAGGCTGTTTAACTGAGTCTCTCTGATACCAAAGTTAGGGTGTTAGGGGTTCTCTTGATTTCAACACAGGAAAATCTGTATTCTTAACAACAAACAGGTCTGGCACTTATTTAGAAAAAAGCAAACCAAAATAAACACAGGTAAACAAAAACAACCAACCAACAAGCCCTCAGTTACCAGACTTAATTTCCTAAAAACAGTTTTGGCACAGTGGTTCTCCCTAGATTCAAGCCCTCCTCTGCCTCCTCTTTCTTGTATAAAATTCAATATGTGCTTTGGGAAATAAACCATTTAAAATGGCCATATTAAATATTTATCTGGGTTTTTTCATAACATGAAAACAAAAAGCAAACAATATACACTAATTGATGTTGAATTACCCTTGAGACTCACATGTGTATTTTTATTTTAAATCCTGATATTTTTAAATAAAAATAATTATTTGCATTTGATGAATTAACATTAGAAAAACTGCAAGAAAAACAGAAAACCTGCATTTTGAACAAGCCATACATCACCTGGGAATTCCATTAAAAAGGAATGACCCACATACAAATCAGAACCCACTCAAAGGATTAAAACATTAAAGAGAAACAAACAACTTACATTATCTTCCTCCTCTGCATCATCATTGTCATTGTCGTCATCACTATCCTTGAACCCAGGGGGAAGTGGTGGCCCGATAAATTGTTCTTCTTCATCATCATCATCATCAGTATCCTCAGCTGGACCTTTAGCAGAACTCTGGGATTGCATAGAAGGACCACTTAAAGCTTCATTTGAGCTGTCCTCACTTTCACTACATACTGCCTCTCTGCAAGAAAAATTTAAAACATTACTATTTGAAAACATTGTCACTTCCACTGTAATTTTCAGATAAAAGATGTCAAGCACTCTTGTAAATCAGCAGACACCAAAATTAGTAGCAAAATGCACACTAACTTTCATTAACAGAGTTTAGGCCCACCATCATCTTTTGAAACACTCTCAAGTGTTTCAAAAGTTACATTAAATTACCATTCTGCTGTTGCCCAAATTGGTTCTGCAAACACATTGATTTGGCATATGGAAATTTCTGACAAGCAAAGTCGTGGTGTCTATGCTCCTACAGTTTATTCAAAGCAGCCGCGCTCCCTCTGCTGGCAGTTCCCAAGCCACGCACGCGAACGGGCAGAAGGGCTATTGAGACAGAGAAGCTCAACTTCCAAGATTTCGTTTGGGAGCGTATATTTTCAGAATTTTTAAGTGAACAGGCTGAAAAAAAATAGCTTTCTTTTCCTGTTTCTTCATAAACTACAGTGATATTGTTTTGTTTGGGATTTTTTAACGTTTAGGTTATCACTTTAAGACTATAATAAAAATCACAGAAGTTTAGGAACATAACGAAAGACTAAGAAAACGAGTTTTGCCCTATACACATGTACAAGCAGGTACTAAGTCGCACAGGAAAAAATTTTGTTGGACAAGCAATTGAAACTGTTTCAGGAAGAAAAGAGAATAAATTAAAACCAACATGACTTAGGTCCTCAGATGTTACAGTGAAGAGCAGGGTTTGCAAGCCTGATAGCTTGTCTACATTAAAGACCTACATCAGAATATTACTACCTAACAAATCCAACACAAATATAAAAAGCTTCTCTTATTCTACAATAATAGAGCAATTGATATCCTTTTACCAAAGGGAACGTTTTCCAGCATGTGAGGCACAGATTGGGATCTTCAAAGTTCTTCAAGTAAGCTATCCTCAAAACTAACTCCATAATACTATATGCAAAAGAGTTGTATTTTGAAAGTTGATATGCATTCCTACACTAGCAAACGACACATCTTTTCCCCAAAAGCTAAACCATTTAATTAGTTTTGGAATGAAACTAAATAGAAACTGTGCCAGTGATAAGGATGTATACCACATAATCATTCAAGGAAGCCATTCCAATCCTTGAGTCCCAAATTTTCAGATCTTTATACAGACACCCAAGAACAGCATCCACCTTTTTTTCCTAATTATCTTTATAATTATCTCATTTGCTGGGAAGGAAATTGATCAAATCAAACATCTCAGTACTCTGAGGGGCAGCACAGCCATTCTCCATGTGATGTGGCCAGAGCTGCAGTGTAATTTTAGACCACACTCCAAGCACAGCAGGAAGAGCCAAATACTCCAGCAATAGCTACAGGTGTCCTCTGTCCTGACTGGGATACAGTCAAACACAAGAACACACCAATGCAGCCAGACCAAATCCCCATCTACTTTTCTGACATCAGCTGGGAGTGGTGCTGACCGAAAGGACAAAGCAAGCGGCGCTTCCCTCAACTTCTAGTCTTACAATCTTAGTCTGCCTGGGAATGTAAATAAAGAACAACCATTTTGCCAGCCCCTCTCCCAGGATTCAGAAAAGTGTAAGGACTTCTTTTTTTTTACTTTCCCTCATTACCTCCTCAGTAAGTGAAACAAGCTGTTAGAGGAAAAACAAAACAAAACAAAACAAAAACAAAAAAAAAAAAAAAAAAAAAAAAAAAAAAAAACCAAAAAAAAAAAAAAAACCAAAAAAAAAAAAAAAAAAAAAAAAAAAAAAAAAAAAAAAAAACCACAAACTAAAAACAAAAACAAAAAAAAAAAAGAAAGCTGTAATGGAGCATTGATGGCACACTGAGAAGAGCAATAACAAGAAACATCCTGAGAGTTGTGCATGTATGTGGGCATATCCCCCCCATGTGTTCATTCTCTGCACATCACTCAATTTTCTCAGGTTTTTCCTTTTCATATACTAACAGATTCTTTCATTTCACAAGGTGTAATTATACTTATGCATAAATTATATACCATAGCTATTGTAAACATTGCTCTACAGCAAAATAGCTCAGGAGAAAAAAAATAATCATTAGGTGTATTTCACATCATTTTGGAGTGATTTTTTAAAAACTGAAAAATTAGTATAAGGGCTGCTCTGATAATTTAAAAAAAAAACCTCTGATAAAGGTTTAAAAAGTTAAAATTTAAAAAGTTTTAAATTCAGTAAAATGTTGCCATTATCAGAGAATAAAAGATGCTATGCATATTAGATCAATAAATATTAACAAAAATCTCTGTTATAAAAGAACTAGAAAATCCTGTATTTCAGACTAAAATTGTCAGTTGCAGGATTGCTCCTCTGAATTAAGACTGAGTCACAATGGCATGTCTTTCTAGTTTCGTGTTTTTACTTCTAAGAACTAAGCTATATATCCTTTTTCTACATGGAAATATAAAACTTCCAGGAGAGCTTTTCAGGTTAAGCCATTCCTTCTTAATGCTTAGTGAAAAACAAAACCAAAATTTACTATGAGCACAACTCTGATGAGTTATCAGAGTCTACCTAATAACTCAGCATATTGAAACATACTTGTTATCTTCCTTATATTAAGTCCCTGGATGTCTCTCTTGTCAAGTCAATTAGAAGAATGAGATAATTACGGAAAGCCTCTGTATTGCCTGACTACTCTCCACCTTATAACTTGTTTAAATTGCTTATATATGTTGGAATCATCCATTTACAATACACAATCATGTTACATTTAAATTCTTGTCATCCTTCATTATGTCATCAAATGGGTATGTAAGATCATCAGAAGCAAATGGAAGTACAGAACATTCTTCCTTGGGCACAAGGCATACATAGGATACACAAAGTAGTAGTATATTGTGCAAGCATTTTTGTGGGAGTGCCCAGGTTTTCCAAAGACCAACAGGCAAAACCAAAATTTTCTAATAAAAATTTGTTGAGTCTGAAACTCTACAAGTTTGTCTATAATAACCTCATATAGGCTCATATAATAACCTACCACACACCAGCCCATAATATGCATATACTAGAGTCTTGCATGGGTTGTTAAAACTTCCATAGATACAGGAACCTAAAAATGTACAACACATTCATATCTGCCAGCCCTGCCAGACAATGGAGTTATGTGGTCCCCATTGCCCTCAGCTACTTCTGATTTCAGAGAATTTCAGAATTTAAATTGCAAATTCCATAGCATATATTGCTTGTCAGTAACAGACTAAAGTTTAAGAATAAACTTCAGGCTGAAGTAAAACAAAAAGCTTTCTCTACCTCATCATTACTCCACAAAGTCTGCACACAGAGGCTGTCCACCTACTTTGCCTTCTTTTTCATCAGGGGTGAACATCAATGTTCTATCTAAAGGTGGGCACAATAGCTGCTAATAAAGTCATCATATGTTGTCATTGTATTTGCCCTAATATTTTCAAAAAATACATGGTAACATCATTGTTCTTATTTTTAAAAAAGTATGCGGAACACGATCAAGGAGGAAGCAGCAAAATTGCCTCTTAAGTATACATAATGTCAATATTTGCAAATATTGACATATCTTTGAGAAAGAAATTTTTTAAAAAGTTTAAAATCAGTATTCCCACTGAAATACTTAAGATAAGACATATTCACAGGAGCTAAATGATACTCATGTCATCAAAACAAGCCAACACTCTCCTCAGATAAAAAAGCTGCTGCATGGAATCTCCCACCATATCTAAGTACCTTTCAGTTAATGTGGACCCAGGTCCTGTTGCACTGGATGCTGAAACTGATGAAGCACTGTATGGAATTCTAAACTCCTTTTCAGTCTGGTCTTCTTTCTCTCTTTCACGGGCTTCTGAATAGGGAGACAAAAAAAAAAAAAATAATCAAGACCTTTAAAAATACTAAAATTACTGGCTTCCTAACGACAGTAACATAGTTTTTCCCCAGACCTAGATGAAATACTTGAAAATGCAACAGTAATTAAAGGATTTAAGATACTTTTTCATATCTATTAAATTTCCATTGCTACTGCAATGATCACTCAAAAAAACATCAAAAGGACAATGTAAACACCCAGTTGTTCATTTGTAAATGTTATCAAAAATAAGTTGATCATATAAGGACACTAATATTTCAATTATTTCCAACATTATACTAAAACAAAATGATCACTTTAGAGAAA
Source organism: Pyrgilauda ruficollis (assembly GCF_017590135.1). Taxonomy (NCBI): domain Eukaryota; kingdom Metazoa; phylum Chordata; class Aves; order Passeriformes; family Passeridae; genus Pyrgilauda; species Pyrgilauda ruficollis. The sequence goes on along the minus strand of NW_024508988.1, from coordinate 147,571 downwards.
TGTTGATGTTTTCATAGCACAGGGAACTAAATTAGTGCAGTTAAAGTATACAGATGTGTAAATAGGTGAATTTTAAATAATTTAAGCACACAAAGTATTGCTCACACTAGTAGTTCATTCTTTCTGCACTCATTGAAAAGGATCCCTATGAAACACTGCAATAAAATCAAAGCAAACAAAAACTTCCATCTCATATTAAGTAAGAAACATTGTGTTTCGCCTCTGTTAGATAAATGAAAAAGAAAAACATTTTTTCAGCAAAGCTAGGAAACACTTTCCACTGAAGAGAAACCCAAAGAGCTGCAAGGTACAGAACCAGGAAACATATTTTGATCTCAGCTCCACAAATCAGATAGTGGGATAGACATATCCAAAAGTTATCATGGTCATTACAAAAAGCTAAAAAGCCGAAGTGTCTCTCAAAAAATCAGAAAATAAGCGCTCACATTAAGCCACCCCCACAACACATACACATTCTTAATTGCTATAGTCTCAATACTAAAACTTGTTTCTAAGTTAAACAACTGAATTACATACAAAGCTTTATAAATTTTGGCAAAACAAGAAAATGCTGTGTGTTTCTTTTACTGGTATAAGCCTAGAAACCTGGGGATGGGCTAGGATGTGGTCTGCTGCAGGGTGAGGGAGAGGATATACTCAAGATGCAGGTCAAGATATCTTGACTTAAAAACATTGTATTTTTGCAATCACTTACTGACTTCCCCTATTAAACAAATATATTATGTAAATAAACAGTTCTTCATAAGGAAAGACAGCTCAACCTGAACAAGTAACAAATTTAAAAAGGTTTCCAACATGGACATACATTCCTGTGTTTAGATTCAGCCAACACAAAAAACAAAAAAAAAAACCAAAACAAAAACAAAAACAAAACAAAACAAAAAAAAAAAAAAAAAAAAAAAAAAAAAAAAAAAAAAAAAAAAAAAAAAAAAAAAAAAAAAAAAAACAGACAAAAAAAAACCGGTCTGTAATGTATTTTGGAATCCCTTATATATCTGAATTTCATAGTGTCTTAAAGTCCAAAAAGTCAATTAGCCTCCAAAAAGGTCTGATCTGGTTCTGTACAGAATCAGAGCAATAAAAAACATGGCATCACAATAAAACAAAAGGCATACATGCTTCAAAAACTGGCCAAGGGGAAGGAGAAAGTATGAATAGCTGGGTTGGCAAAGGGATTTATAGAACATGTGTGACTGTTCTCAGGGACCTTGTTTGAAGTGATGTTGTCTCGACTACAGGCAGCAAATGATACAATTTGCTCCACCTCCCACTCTTGAAACATCACCCTCAAAAAGTGCCCGCTGCCAGCACAGCAGAAGACAGCAACACATTTTGTGGGCTGCTATACAACCTGCTCTAAGACACACATTTCTTCTTCTCTACTCTGCAGTCTCGAGATTAAAGCTGTCTATACCAATTTCTCTTCCAAAATAAATACACAGCTAAGTAAAAGAAAAAACAAAAGAGGTTGTGTGTTTTTCCTGTATCTGAAAGCTGTGCCCCACAACAGGAGCTTTGCACATGCACACAGCTCTAACACTCTGAGACAACATCAGCAAATTAGTAACTTTACTGTTCATCGAGGCCCAAGCTGTTCAGGGCTGCCTTCCTCGAACAAAACTCCGTGTCTGTTTTTTCTTCTACACAGCCAGTCTGAGACACCTCAAACACCTCCCTAAAGGAGCAAATCAAAAGATGTTTTAAAATGCAAGAGCCAACTACGCTAGCAGCTTCTTACCCAAGACTTTCCTACTCCTCTCCACTGCAGTTCTTCTCGTTTGCTCAAACATGGCTTCGAGGTCGAAAGTTCGAGCCTTCTTCCCTGGAAATGAAGCAAACGGAGACTGGAACACAAGCCCACCTGGGGCTGACAGGCCCCACGGCTTCGCCCCCGCTCCGCCAGCCAGGCCCCGGCCCCCCCGGCCGCATCGCCACGTACCGAAGCCGGAGAAGCCCATGGTGGACGCCAGCTCCTGGTCGGGTGTCCCCAGCATCTCTGCATCTGCAACGAGAGAGGAGAAGAAACCACAGGGGTGAGCGGGGTCTGCGGGTGAGTTGGGCCGCCCTCAGCCCCGGCGCCCCCGTCCCTCACCGCCCTCGGCCGCCGGCTCCATGCTACGCCTGCCCCGGATCCACAACAGGCGCCGGCAGGAAGCGGCCGGGCGGGGACAGCCGAGCTTCCTTCCCAGTGAATGAACGCAACAACGTCAGGAATTCGTGCTCCTCGCAGCGCCACATAAAACTAAACCACGTTTCTGCGTGTGTTATGCAGATGCTCCTTGAGCTCCGCCAGGCTTGATGCCCTTACAAAATCCCTGTGAAGCCTCTTCCAGGGACCGACCACCCTCTCAGAGGGTGAGCCTTTTCCTGATGTCCAACCTGAATTTCCCTTGGCATTCTGTTATTCTGAATTTCCCTTTCATTCTGTTAAAAACGGGACTGGACTCCCGGAACTAAAAGTGAATTCAGCATTTATTATAATAAAAAGGCCTAAAGCAAGGCGGCCCGCGGGCCGAGCAGAAGCGTTCCCGTCGAGGAAGCTGCAGCGCCGGCGCTGGGTCTTCTCACGCAGCGATGTCCCCGATGTTCCAGGTGGAGCGGCACAGCTTCCCTGGGTCGGATGCCCCTTTTTATCCTGGGGTGGTTTTTTTGGTTTTTTTTTTTTTTTTTTTTTTTTTTTTTTTTTTTTTTTTTTTTTGTTGTTGTTGTTGTTTGTTTGGGGGTTTTTTTGTTTTGTTTAGCTTTGTTTTTTTTGTCCCTCTGGATTGGTTTCTGTTTGGATCCTTTCATTTGCATGAAAGTTTAAGGTCTGTCCAGGCTAGCTCGTTTCGCTGGGGGTGTTACACCACTTTTTGATCTGGTATTACAGTACGGGTCAGCATCTGAAGGGTCATTTGACTGGCTCGCTAATTCTTTGTTATCACTTTGGGAGGTTTCAGTTGTTAAGTTGGAGGATATATCCAGAGGTTTCTTCTCAGGGAAAGGTATTGTATTCCGACTTAAGGCTGAGCAAGCTGCAGGCTAGTGGGGATAGGAGGCGGTGGGGAAAAAGCATCAGGGGGTGGATCTATACAGGGGAGTGGGTAAAAATCACATGGAGATTCCCTGAGGAGATAAAGGAGAGGCGGGGATCATTGGAGGTGGTGGCTTGATAGTTTGGAGGAAGAGTTGGTGGGGAAGGGCCCTGAGTCTGGTCTCCTCTGGTGTCAGGTCACCTGTGAGGCTGTCTGCGTGTCACTCAAAACCTTCGCCGCAGCTCCCCACACGCCCGGGAAGGTGATGCTGATTTGCCTGTGATTCTCTTTCACCATGGCTCCCCACCCGCCAGGGAAACAATGGCTTGTTTGTGGGTCACTTACACCTTTTTCCACAGCCCCCACCCGCCCGTGGCTTGTCAGGCTTTAACGGGGCCTGCCCGGGCGCCTCACTCGGTCTTCCCTCTTTCGCTTCCCTCCGTTCCCAGACGGTCTCGTGGGGGAGAGCCAGAACCTTGGTAGTAGCAGGTCTTCATTTCACTTCGGGGCTCTGAGCCGCTTAAGCTGCTGGTCCAGTCTCAAACACGCTCATCCACCCACACACGCTCGCCCCGCTGTCCCCTCGGGCCCTCTCCCTGCCCGTGGATGGGTGATACTTACCGGCTCCGGTGTGCCTCCCACGTGCCTCAGGCCTTTTTCCCCGGATACCGACACAAGGTCCCTCCGTGGAGGACATGCTGCCGTCCTGTCCTTCGGTTGGACGAGGTCGTAGCAAGGGGGCTCGCGGGCCGAGCAGAAGCGTTCCTGTCGAGGATGCTGTAGAGCCGGAGCTCGGTCTTCTTGAGCAGCGAGGTCGCCGATGTTCCAGGTGGAGCGGCACAGCTTCCCTGGGTCGGATGCCCCTTTTTATCCTGGGGTGGGTTTGGTTTTTGTTTTTTTTTTGTCCCTCTGGATTGGTTTCTGTTTGGATCCTTTAATTTGCATGAAGGTTTAAGGCGCTTGATTGGTCCATTACAGTTCAGTCCAGGTTGGCTCGTTTCGCTGGGGGTGTGGTGCACTTTACTTAGGTGTAATATGGTACGTTGAGTACCGTATTTCTCCCTTTTAACCCCTTTTACGATATAACAATCAAGCTAACAATTGCTTAACAATTATCAACTATTTTACAAAAGTTTCTAACCGGTTTTTAACAATTCCATTTCTTCCTGTCCTGCCGCTGGTCACCAGGGAGAGGTCAGCACATCCCCAACCGCTGCTCCCCATGAGGAAAGTGTCCACAGCCTGAAGCTCCCCCTGCACCTTCTCCAAACTGAACAAGCCTAGCGACCTCAGCATCTAAATCTCAGCCTCAATACTCTTCATCATCTTGGCCCCCATACTCCTGACACACACTCTAACAGTGTGATGTCCTTAAATTGAGGTGCCCAAAACTGCACATAGGGCTCAATACGTGGTGTGCAATCCCACAGTACAGTGTAGAATGGGATGATCACCTCCCTGGACTGGCCAGCAGTGCTGTGCCTGATGCACTCTGTGACATAGTTGGCTCTTTTGGCTGTCACTTGTGGCACACTGTTGACTCTTATTCAACTTGACATCAACCCAAAAACTCAAGATTGCTTTTAATGGAGCTGTAATCCAGCCTCTCATCCCCCAATTTCTCTGTGCAACCCTGATTTCCCTGTCCTGTGTGGAGAATCTGGCACTTTTTAGATTTTAGATGATTGGTGATTGATCAGCTCTCTGTCCAAATCTCTGTTACGCTCCTCTACCGTCAAGGGAGTCAACAGCTCCTCCTGGTTTAGTATAATCAGACTTAATTCCTGCAAACAGATCATTTATGAGAACATTAAAGAGCACTGTCCCTAAATTTGAGCCCTGGGGAGCCCTGCTGGTGACGAGGCACTAGCTTCTTAATCTTGAGAAGATAGAGAATTTCCTAATTTGCTATTATGTTGGTTTCAGCTGGGGTACAGTTAATCTTCACAGTGGGTAGTACAAGGGTAGTGCAAGGCTATGTTTTGGATTTGTGCTGAACACAGTGATGAAATACAGAGATACTTCTGTTGTTGCTGGGCGGTGCTTGTACAGAGCCAAAGCCTTTTCTGCTTCACAAACTGCCACACTGGCAGGGAAATGGAGGGTGCATAGGAGGTTGGGAAGAGACACAGCCAGGACAGGTGACTCAAACTGGCCAAAGAGATATTCCAGACCATGTGACATCATGCTCAGTGTATAAATTGAGGGGAAGAAGAAGAAGGGGGGAACATTTGGAGTGATGGTGTTTGTCTTCCCAAATAACCACTATGCATGATGGGATCCTGCTCTGCTGGAGATCACCAAACACCTCTCTGCCCAGGGGAAGTGGTGACTTAATTCCTTGTTTTGCTTTCTTTTGTGTGTGGCTTTTGCTTTCTCTATTATACTCTCTTTACCCACGAGTTTTCCAGCTTTTACCCTTCCAATTTTCTCCCTGATCTTGGGAATGGGGTAGTGAATGAGCAGCTGCTTGGGGCTTGGTTGCTGGCTGGGGTTAAACCTCAACAGTGATGTAAACCCTGCAGGGTTTGTGGTTTAACTTTATAATCTTAATTTGGAAAGCAGAGGTTGAGGTGGATTTCCTTTCTTCTGCCATGTGCCTCTGCCATAAATGAAGCTTTTCAGAATGGATGCTGGACCAGTTGAGGAGCAGAGTCAGTGCAGTCTAGGCAGCAAACATCACTTAGAAACCAAACCCCTCTGGAACCAAATTTACTCCCAGTCCGAAAATTTCCTGTGACATTTTGGGAATGCCTATGCTGTTCAGAGCAGACACATCACTTAACAAAAACTCAGCCTTGTTAAGTTAAAAACCTGATATAGTCACACTGATGTGTCACCCCAGATTCTGGAAAAACAGCAGCCACGAGGCCAGTGCCATGCAAAGCTATTTACTCTTGTTTTTACACCTCTGCTCTGAACAGGCACTGTGCATGCCTTGAGATTCCCCATGTTGTCCTGAACGTGGGCTTGTTACCCAGTATGCAATTTGCACATGAAGTGAGGCATTTCTATTCGTGTATTTCTGTTTCTTTATTCTTGCTTGTGCAGAGTAGGGAGGTGGATGTTAACTCACAAAAGGCTGGCTTCCTGATAATCAGAGCTTTACACTATTTATACATTTTAACAAACAAAGGTATCAACATTGATCAGTTACAAATTACATAATTTTATGTACTACTACTCAAACCATTATTTGCTGGCTGTATATCCTCCTTTCTCGTGGTTATTAGTGCAGGTGCTGTTCTTCTAGTTGAGTTTGGCATCTCTTTTGAGTAGGTGGCTAATGGGACATGATCACTCACTCCTGGAATTACCTTTCCTCCCCAGTTACTGCTCAATCCTGCTGACTTCAGTTCTGGTTCTGGCTGTTCAGCCAGCCCATTCACCTTGGGATTGTCTTCTCTTTTCCTCAAAACAAAAGATTAGCCAAGTGTACAATGTTCACAATGCAACTGCACAATCATTACTGTCCAGCCAGTTACAGATGAACAACAACAACAAAAAAATTTCAAAGTTTGACTCAAACCTGTATTCAGATCTTGAGGGGCTTCAGTCTGGAGGAGCCTGATATAAGCTTGATTTTGGCTTGTATCAATGCACACAAAATCACAGAATCATAGGATTGTTAGGGCTGGGAGGGACCTCTTGAGGTCATCTAGTGCAAGCCCCTTGCCAAGGCAGGGTCACCTTAAGCAGGTTACATAGGAACATATTCAGATAGGGTTTGAATGTCTTCGGAGAGGGAGACTCCACAACCTCCCTGGCATTCTATTTCCATGCTCTGCCACCCTCAATGCAAAGAAGTTCATCCTCATGTTGACCTGGAACTTCTGTTTTAATTTATGGCCATTGCACCTCATCATATCACTGGGTACCACTGAAAAGATTCTGGCACCATTCTCTTGGCATCTGCTTTTGAGATATTTATATATATGGATAAAATCCCCTCTCAGTCTGCTCCAGACTGAGACAGACCTCGTTCTCATAGGCTTTCCTTGTGAGATGTTCCACATCCCTAATCATTATAATATTATTATTATTTCATTTTATTATTCATTCATATTATTACTACCTACTAGAATAATAAATCTTACATTCTCTTGGTATATATAAGTATTACATACATATCTAAATTATGTACGATATATTTTTATATTTTATTGTATAAGAATAATTAATATAGTAGTAGTAGTAGTATACTCCTACTGCAGCTACTGCTGCTGTCTTTGCTGAAACCTCTCCAGTAGTTGCTTGTCTTTCTTGGATTTTCTTTCCAAATCTGCATGTCTGCATCAATTTGAGCTATACTGTCATTCCACAGCATCCCATCAGGATGGCAGCAAGTAACCACGGAATTATTTATGTTGGAAAAGACCTCTGAGATCGATGGGTCCAGCCTTTGACAGATCCAGTATATATATGATATTTGTGTGGTCCTAGACCCTGTCTTTGGCTGGGCTGTCACCGGGGCCCAACCAGAGCTCTTGTGCCTGCAGAGTGGACAGCGAGCTGCCGAGTGCCTTAGTGTCCTTAGAGGAGAGGAGCCGCTTCCCACTGCTCTTCTTGTGGCCACCCTGTGCCTTTGGGGGCTGCAGAGCAGACCATGCCTGTCCCTGAGGTGGCGCTGAGGATGCCACTGATGCACGCAGCCCCAGCCTGCCTGTTCGAGCTGTGATGGGTCAGGTTGGAGACCACTGTGTCATCTGGTCCAGCCTCCCTGCTTGAGCAGGGCCATCCCAGAGCACACGGCACAGGATTGTGTCCAAACAAATGGGGTATCTCCAGTGAGGCAGACGGCACAGTCCCCTGGGCAATCTGTTACAATGCTCGGGCACTGCACAATAAAGAACTTCTTCCTTATGCTCAGGTGGACCTTCCTGTGCATTAGTTTCTGCCCATTGCTTCTTCCCCTCTTGCTCAACACCACCGCGCAGAGCCTGGTTCATTCTCTTGGCATCCCTTCCCCCCTCTTTAGATATTTAAGCACATTGATGAGGTCCCCTCTTGGTCGGCTCTTCCACTGATCCGTTCTGGCAGAGATCACCTCCCGTGCCCGGAGGCGCTGCCCGCCGCCTGTGCCGGGCCGTCATTCCGCGTTCCTTCCCTTCCCTTTCCCTTTCCCCTTCCCCTTCCCTTTCCCTTTCCCTTCCCCTTCCCTTCCCACTTCCCAGAACTTCACTTCCCGTCCCCTCCACCCCACGTTTCCCGCCGCCGGAAGCGGCCTGGCGCGCGGGGCCTGACGGGATTGGGCGGGCGGTGAAGCGGCGCCAGAGCGCGGCCCCGCCATCGCCGTGTCGCTGCCGTCCTTCTGTCGCCTCTGTCTCCGTCGCGATGCCAGCCGCCACGAGCCCGGCCGCGCCCGCTGCGCAGGAGGCGCTGGAGATCGCCGGCCGCATCATCGACCGGCAGATCCAGGACGACCGCTGCTACCCGGACTTGTCGGAGCTGCTGGCGGTGCCGGCGCCAGGTGAGTGAGGAGCACCCGCTCGCTCGGGGTCCCTGTGGCCCCGGGCCCCGCCGCGGGGCGGCCTCGGCCGGCACGGCCCGGCTGGACACGCGTGCGGTCTGTGGGCCCTGCTCGGGGACTGGGGCCGGGTGTGAGGAGGCGTCTCGGGCGCGGGGTGGGGTGGGGCCGTGCGCTGTCCGCTTCAGTGCGCGGGTGAGAGCTGTGGATGTGAGCACTGCAGGAGAGCTGGTCTTCAGGTGCCTTCTGTCCCTCTGAAAGGTGACGGAAACGGCTCTAATTTTCCATTCTTCCTGTTGGGACGTCCCGTGCAGAATGCGCTTATGGTAGCCATGTGCCCACCAGCATGCCTAAGTTGCACGAAGCCTGGAAAGCTCTCTTAAGCTTGACTTTCTTTTTTGTCTGCAGCCTTGTGTCACGCTTATGATATAAAATGTACTTCCTCCCACCAAAAATTCGTTTTGTTCTCCTTAACGCGTGGAGACAGCATTTCCTTCTCAATAGTGCTGACTGGCTGGCAAAGTGGGCTCCGGAGAGGTATTCTAGTCATATATATCCAGAAGTGGCTGGATGTAAACAAAGAGCATCTACTTTCTGTTGTGCAGTGATGGCATGGCCACAGTGTAGCTGCTCTGGCAGGGTCGTGGATACACAGCACATAAAACAGCGAATATATATAGGTGTTTTAAATCGGTCCTGAGAGTACACACAGCCTTTCTAGGTGAAGGAATATGCTTCTGGCTTGTTCATGTCAATGTCTGGCCATACAATGAAAAAAGCACTGCAGGGTATCACAGAAAAAAGGGGGCAAAGAGTAGGCTGGAGTCCAGGTGAGTTACTTTAAGAGTTTGTTTGCAAATCTGTTTGCTCTTATCTCATTTGAGACTTAGATTTATTGTTTGTGGTTTTGCTCCTACAGAAACCTCCGTCCGTGTGTATCTTGTGAGTAGCAATATTTACATCATGTTTAAAGTCTCTGCAGCATCAAGGCATTTGATTTTTTTTTTCTTTTTCTTTTTTTTTTTTTTTTTTCTTATTTGTAGGTAGCCCTACTGTATCTGGTATGTCAGATATGGATTATCCTTTACAAGGACCAGGTTTGCTGTCAATACCCAATCTTCCGGAAATCAGCTCAGTCCGCCGAGTCCCACTTCCACCAGAGCTAGTGGAGCAGTTTGGACGTATCCTTATGTAAACAAATGTCCTAGATTGTGTAAAAAGTAATATTAGAAACAGCTTTCCTCCATATTTTTCTTCCCCAACCTTTTTGCCAGACTCCCAGCAAAAAACTTCAATGTTGTTTGGGTTCTCTTAATAACACTCTTAAGTGGTAACAAGGCACATCTGAGTGGAGTTGTTGGTGGAATTGGTTTCTAAATGAAGAATAGAAGTGTGCAGTTTGTGTAATACTATATTTTAGTGATTTTTTTTTTAAATGCTTTGAAGAGGATTTTGCTGTTGCTACCCAAAATGCATTTAGTCCTTACATCAGCAGTGCTTCAGATATGCAGTGCAATTGTATGATGGGAGTATTTCCAGAGATAAGCAGAGCGTGGCTGACCATTGACAGTGACATCTTCATGTGGAACTATGAGGATGGGTACGTAGAGGATGCATTCCTGATGTTGTTCTATTGGTATTAAACCAGAAGTAAGCAACTGGAGCAGTGAGAGATTGTTTACTGGAAACATGGAGTTGTGCTGTTTGGTTTAACTGATCTTAATTCCTTTTAGGTTTTACTAAAACTTTTGAATAGTAAGCATATGATCTGTCAGAGTTAGTAATATTGCTGCCAAATCATCCACAGGTGAGAGAAAGGAAAATGCATTTGCTTTGAGTCAGACATATCTAATGTCCTAAAGTTACTGCTCTTCTTAGGCAAGGGCTTTGCTTGTGCTGAAAAAGTAGATAAAAATCCCTCTAATTGCCTAACTTTTATAGGTAGATTTAGTAAGTACTGATACGCGTGTGCAGTGACAAGTAATTCCCACAATAGTAAGTAATAGGGCATTAGTATTTTGAAGTATCATAATTGAAACTCTCCATCCTTGCTTATTTTATGGATGCATAAAACTGAAAATAAGTTCAGTACATTCTGAAATGGCATTGGTCAGTTTATAGTTTGCGTGTTTGCGTCTTTATTTGCCCACATAGTAGGCATTTGTGTAGTAAGAATTGCTTTGTACATATTGTTGCATTTCCTAAAAAAAAACCAAAGTTCAGAATAGCTACTATCTATACATTTACATTGCATCAGAACGTATGAAATACATTCCCCAAAGAAAACAGGAGTGCATGGTGTTAGTGGTAGATCATGGGGAAGAAGTTGGGAATTTTTGCATCAGATAATTTTCATGGGGAAAAAAAATCCCATGTGATTTCCTTCTCTTGATGTTAATCAGTATTGCAGATGCTGCACTGTGTAATTCAGAGTAGACTGTATGAATTAACAAAATCCGAAAATACAATATGCTGCAGTTGGATTTGCTTTGAAAAGCAACTGTAGGAGCTACAAGCAACTCAAAGGACCTGCTTTCACTGAAAGTGAAAGATGTAAATGGCTTCAGAGTGTTTCAAAAGCCTTAATAATTTTTAAATATACATTGATTTAATTTACTTTGTTATTATGTGATGTTACATGACAAATTTAATGCAGTTTTTTTGTGTATTTATTGACAGAGGAGATCTGGCTTATTTTGATGGCCTCAGTGAAACTATTCTTGCAGTGGGCCTTGTAAAGCCAAAGGCAGGTAAGGAATATTATGACAGAGATTAGAGTTGGACAGTACTGAACCTTCTGTGTATTTTTTTCAGTCTTTATGTATATATGCATTTGTATTTTATACAAATAATGCAATGTAAGGTAATATAAAAGCCAAAATATGTTTTTTGTTTTATATATGCATAGATATTAACATGCATATGTATTTAATGCATGGATGTGGCACTTGGTGCTTATAGTTTAGTTGACATGGTGGTATTCAGTCTCAAGGTTGGATTCAGTGGTCCTGGGGGTCTTTTCCAGCCTCAGTGATTCTATGTTATGTGTAAATCTGTGGTTTGTGTGTATATGTGTATGTACACACAGACTATATGGGTTTGTTTTGATTTTAGAAACATTAAAAATTAATTATGATCCAAAAATAATGTATAGTTTAACATTTATTTTCACTGATAAGGTTGCATTTTTTTGCCACATCATGCTTTAACGTTTGTTTAAACATTTGTTTATAAATTTACATATTCAAGTGATAATTTCCATGAGATTCTGGTTTCTAGCCCTCTCAGTTATTTCAGTATCTACTGCTAAGATGACATCAAGGTCAAAGTTGAATTGGCAAATGAGTTGAGTTTAAAAGAAACATGTTGGGAACAGAAGTGTTGTTTTAAAGGTCCTGTATGTCATGAGGTCGAAGTCGAGCTGCTGGCTGATACTCCTTTCTAATTCTAGAATTCCACAGATCATTAGGCTGTTCATATGACTGTTCAGTCTAATCAGTTGATGTGGCTTTCCAATGGATTTATTTGCTTACATCACTGTGATCAGAGAAGCAGGGTGCCAACCAAAATTTTCTTTTTTTATTTAGGTATCTTCCAGCCTCATGTACGACACTTACTTGTTCTGGCTACTCCTGTGGATATTGTGATTTTAGGGCTTCACTGTTCTAATCTACAATCAGGTAATAATCTCTTCTCCCCTATCCCCAGTGTGTTAATTCCCATGTGTATTTATACATGGCAATTTTATTAGTAGTCATTAAAAAATTAAAAAACCCCATGTGCCAAGTGCCTTGCTTATTTTAAATCTTTAAATCATGTTACAAGCAGGGAAGATAATTTTTATGGTGTGCACTTGCTGGATCATGGACTCTATGAGAAGCATTGAGTTTTATTCCTTGCCTATTTAATGTAAAAAAAGCTTTTGAAACAGGTCCTCCTGTTAATTAAACAGGATGTTGAAGAGGGAGAGAAGATAGGTGCATGAATCTTGAAAGTGTGAATAGAGTTCATTAACTTTGTTGGCATTTGTATTCCAACCACAAAAATTGAGAACCTGATAGGGTGTTTTTATGCCATATATACTAAGAGAAAAAATTGTTTGGTGAAAGTGGGAGAATCATACTGTTTTTTTTAATAATGTGTCAGTGTGAAAGAGAAAACAAGTAGAAACCTATGTTTCGGACTTGGTGTGATTTAGAGGAGAGAACAGTCTATAGAAATGAAAAAACATTGTGTTTCCTTCCTTGGAAACCTACATAGAATGGATTTATTACTCTGCAGTTCACATTGGACAAAAGCTGTTTGAGAATATTTTCATAACTATTAAATTTTATGCAATTTTTCCAGTTTCTGAAATGTTTCTTGTCACAGACTTGTAGTATTTATTAAAACAGCTTAAAAACTAAAGAGGATTTATGAATTCTTGTTTACTGAAGGTACTGGATCACTCAATGACAGCATGTCTGGAGGAATGCAGCTGCTACCAGATCCTCTGTATTCACTCCCTACTGACAACACCTACATCCTGGCAATCACATCCACTGATAACGGGAGGATCTTCCTTGCAGGAAAAGATGGGTGCTTATATGAAGTGGCATACCAGGTGACTGTTGTTTTTACACGCAGGATTTTTTCATTGTTTCACTGTTGTGGGATCTCAGCAATAATAGTTCTAAAACATGTCAAGTTTGCAGTCTCTTTTCTTCTGTAATTGTGTTGCATGTCTTGGTTGCACAACAGCTTCGGGTAGATGCATTTTCTTTGAAAAAGTAGTGTTTATGTGGGGAATAGCAGTGCAGTTTTGGTCAACTTTAAAAATTCAAATTGCATTGTCTGCAAACAGTTTTTTATGCAACATTTTTGTTTTGATGATCACTGTTTTCTTTCCATTGAATAACACATACTTGTTGAATTAAATCAAAGTTTGCAGTTAGATCTTTACTTGTTTTCATACTCGTCCTTTGAATGACTTAGTATCACTCCTAGTTTGGTTTTTGTTTTGCTTTTTCTTTCAATGCTGTATTTGTTTTAAATTGTAGGCTGAAGCAGGCTGGTTTAGCCAGCGCTGTAGAAAAATTAATCATTCAAAGAGTGCGCTGTCTTTTCTTATTCCTTCATTGCTACAGTTCACATTCTCAGAGGATGGTAAGTACTGATATTAAAGTTCTTATTAGCCGATAATTTAATGTAATCTTTTAAATAATGCTACCAAGAAGTCAGTCTGAATATTTTGCTTACTCAAAGTACTTAGTTATTGTCAGTGATACTTGCATTGGTTCATTATTGTAGAAGAATTGCACAAAAGTTCTAGATGACTTGAAGCTGGCTAATGTGATGCCTATTCACAAAAAGGGTTGGGAAGAGGATCCTGGTAATTATAGGCCAGTTAGCCTGACCTCAGTATCTGGTAAGGTAATAGAGCAGTTTATATTGAGTGTCATCATGCAGCACCTACAAGATGGCCAGGGTATCAGACCCAGCCAGCATGGGTTTAGGAGGGGTAGGTTGTGTTTGACCAACCTGATCTCCTTTTATGACCAGGTGACCTGCCTGGTGGACGCAGAAAAGGCTGTGGATGTTGTGTACATGGACTTCAGCAAGGCCTTTGACACTGTCTCCCCCAGCACACTCCTGGAAAAGCTGGCAGCCCACGGCTTGGACAGGAGCACTCTGTGCTGGGTTAGGAACTGGCTGGATGGCCAGGCCCAGAGAGTGGTGGTGAGCGGTGCTACATCCAGCTGGCAGTCAGGCACCAGTGGTGTCCCTCAGGGGTCTGTGCTGGGGCCAACCCTGTTCATATTTTTACTGATGACATGGATGATATTGAGCCTTTCATCAGTAAATTTGCAGATGACTCTAAGCTGGTAGTGTGTGTCGATCTGTTGGAGGGTAGGAAGATTCTGCAGAGAGACCTGGAATGGTTGAATGAATGGACAAAGTCTAACAGGATGAAGTTTAATAAGTCCAAGTGCTGAGTCCAAGGCTGGTGAGGTGTTGGACCACAAGCCCTGTGAGGAACCACTGAGGGAGCTGGGGGTGTTTAGCCTGGAGAAAAGAAGACTCAGGAGTGACCTTATTGCTCACCACAACTTCCTGAAACGTGGGTGTAGTCAGGTGGGGGTTGGTCTTTTTCACCAGGCACCAACTGACAGAACCAGATGACACAGTCTTAAGTTGTGCCAAGAGAAATATAGGTTGCATATTAGGAAAAAATTTTTTATGGAAAGAATGATAAAGTACTGGAATGTACCCCGCCTGCCTGGGGAGGTGGTGGAGTCACCATCCCTGGATGTGATGAAAAAAAGACTGGATGTGGCACTGGGTGCCATGATTTAGTTGAGGTATTAGGGCATGGGTTGGACTCAATGATCTTGAAGGTCTCTTCCAACCTAGTGATTCTGTAAAATCAAGACAGATTGAGTGTTTAGTTCAGGATGTAGATAGCAAAGCCTGAAAAAAACTGACATTTCTTTGACATTTCTAACTAAAGTGATATGTAGTACAAAATTAATAGGTGCTTAGTGGTATCACCATGAACATGGAAAATGTGTACCTTCTTGCACTGTTTAGTGAAAAATTATTTTGAAATTACAGGGTTTTTTTTGTTTTTGTTTACTAGCAGTTGTGTTATTTGATTGCTGTTTTAAATCACTTACAGCAGCAGTCCTGTATGAAAGTGCACTTTTTGTGAAGTGACAATTCATTATTTTATTGACATTCTGTCCTAAACTTGCTTTCCCAAGTCTGGTGTTGATTTGCTGGTTCTCCCTTTTTTTCCTCTTCCTCCAGATCCTGTAGTTCAAATTGCCATTGACAACTCTCGAAATATCTTGTACACCCGCTCAGAAAAAGGAGTCCTGCAAGTATGTGACTTCTTATGACTCTTTGGTCTGTTATTAATGTGTGTAATAATGTACAGGTACCTCTGTAAGTTTACCTCAGTACCTGAGAATTCTGTGTAGCTATGTCAGGCCCTTACTCATGTTTATTTTTTTGTAGCAGTGTGCATGCTGAAGATTTGAAAAACTTCTTTTCTGAGGAAAGAGTAGCCTTGATTCTATGGAAGCATGAGTACAAAATAAAAATACAGCTTGAGTTACTTCTTGATTAGTGAGGCTGAATTTATTAATTCATTAATAAATCACTAAGCTGTGTTATTGAATTGCAGGTTTATGATTTGGGGCAAGATGGTCAAGGAATGACCAGAGTAACTTCTCTTTCACAAAATGCTATAGTTTCTGCTGCAGGGAGCATTGCCAGGTATGTTCATGACAGTTACAATGTAAGAGGCTTCCTTTAAGACCATAGTTTCACAATATAATTTTTAAGAATTTGCATGTTTCTTTGGATTAAAAGTGTATTGGGCTTTTTTGTTTTATTTTTCAGAACAATTGATCGTTCTGTATTTAAGCCTGTTATTCAAATAGCAGTGATTGAAAGTTCTGAATCCATAGACTGTCAACTACTAGCAATCACACATGCAGGTAAAAAAGCAATGCTAATTCCGCTCTACTTAAACTGCTAAATGGTATCTGCACAGTTTTTGACCTTTCTTATCTTTTGTTCAGGTGTCCGACTATATTTTAGTACGTCACAATTTAAACATCCAACAGCTCGTCCTTCCATGTTAACCTTGGTCCATGTCCGTTTGCCACCTGGATTTTCAGCTTCTTCGAATGTAGAGAAACCTGCAAAGGTTCACAGAGCTCTTTATAGCAAAGGTAGGCAGTGGTACATGGCTCAAATGAGATTATTCTTTGTGTGCGACAGTCACTATTACTTTGGTCCCTATAAGCATCTCTTTTACCTTTTAGACGGCAAATGGTGTTAAAAGTGACCTTTTGAAGTACCATATGACACAGAAATCCAGGAGATATTAGTTGCTGTTCATATTGTATGATAATGACTTAAAGACTGAATTTTGCTAACTTAGGGATGAATTAATGAGTTTGCATTTAATGCTTGATGATTGCTTCTAATATGGACTTACTGCTGCTATTCTTGCTAGGGGTCCTGCTGATGGCAGCTTCAGAAAATGAAGATAATGACATCCTGTGGTGTGTCAATCATGATTCTTTCCCTTTTCAAAAGCCAATGATGGAAACGCAGGTATAAAGCAGACTTCTTTATGATTTTGATGAAGTCTAGGTATTATGTTTTCTTTCCTAATAAGATTCCTGAGTCATACTATCTGCGAGAAATAAGTAGGTGACAGAAAATGTCATGAGGAGTTTGGAAACTTCACAAAGCTGAATGAGCCTCTTTCAGTAGGGATCCCTAGTTCAAGCATACTTTTCTAGCTTGATGCAACCTTTGTGTCAAAAGCAATTGCCTTAACTTCTAAGACTTGACTTCTAATTAATTTGTTTGAGAATACTATTGTCTGCTGCATTTTGTGCACAAGCACAGAAAAACATGGCCCTCGGTCCATAATGGTGTTGATCAGTATAAAATTTGATAAAGGTTGTTTAAAATGTAGATGCTAGAAACTTTGTGATTCCTTATTTAAACGTACATGCCATATATTCATTAAAATCCACACATGATTGATGTCTTCATTATTTCATGGTGGGACGGTTTCTGATTTTCATTTCCTGATTGTAAGTGGATTTGTAAGACAAGTTTGGAGGGAGTTAGTTGCCTTATGTATCAGTTCAGGGAAAACATGTATTTCATCTCTGAAAGATGTTTCAAGTCTTCTGCTGAGGTAGAGGAGTGACATGTCAAAAATAATGTTACTGTGGAAATAGCAGAGTTGGAGTGAATGAAGGGATTGTGTAAGTTAAAAGCTTCAAAGTCAAGTTTTGATTAATCTGCTGTTTAATAACTTACAAAGGAACTTTATAGTTGTTTCATATCCCTTCCCACAAAAACTTAGACATGAATATTCCAAGTGCCAACCTCTTTTTTTCCCCAAGGCATCTGACAGCAACAGCTAGGTTTCCCAAACAAAACTGCAGCCTGTTCTTGAGCAGCAATTCTTTCTGTTTTGCATACGTAATTTTCTGGAATGTCTTCACTAGTATATGTCTCTTCCTGAGTTATATTTGAAGTACTGCTGCCAACTGCAAAGGTCTTGTAAGCCTTTTTAATTCAGTTGCAGCTTTCTTTTATTTTTTTAAGAAATCTTTTAAATTAATGGTGCCTATGGTGCTTAGTTCTGATGTGGTTATTAGATGGTTGCTGTTTATATTGTAGTAGCCTCACTTTGCAAGTTGTTTTACATTTAAATGTAAAAAAATATCCCGGTCCCCCATATTCCCTTTCTCCTAAAAGTAGCAGTGTATATATAGCTGTAAATTTGATGGTAACTTTGTTAAACAGTACAAGAACTTATTTTTGTTGGGTTCTCTTGTCTGAGGAGCAGATTCTGTTCTGTGTAATTTTAAATAGTAAATAGTAACACATTACCATGGATGTGCAAAACCCATTTTTGCTGCCAAACTGTGGATAATATCTATCTGTTTTTCAGATGACGACCCGTGTTGACGGACATTCCTGGGCTCTTTCTGCTATCGATGAATTTAAAGTTCAGAAGATTGTGACACCACTAAATAAAGACATTATTCCCATAACTGATTCACCTGTTGTTGTGCAGCAACACATGCTGCCGCCTAAGAAGTTTGTTCTGCTTTCAGCCCAAGTGAGTATTACTTTTCTTGACATAGGTTACCAGAAGAATTAAATATGAAATTGGACTTTTCATCTAAATCTGTACATGATTCATTTTAGATATATTTTAAGGACTATATTTTGAACATAAAAAGGAATCAGGAAAAAGATTGTTGGAACTATCTGTACCTATTTTAAATTTACTCAGAGGTTTTAGATCAACTTCTTTTATACAGTGTATTAATAGTTTTTGTTGCTCTCCAGAAATCCTTGCAGATACAAATCTGGGAAGTTCCTTTAGCCTTGGTTATGCTCTTGATCATGTGAAGTTGAAACAGTCACTGTCTGCCCAGAAAAATAGTTCAAGTAAATATTGTTGGCAATTGAAATTTGAATTAGTAATTTCTTACTTGTCATAGTAAAAGTCCCAGGAGAGATTTTTTGAGAGGGTTTTAGAAAACAATAATAAAGAAAAGAAAGAAAAGAAAAAAAAAAAAAAAGAAAAGAAAAGAAAGCAAACTTGCCTACTTTTCTGATTATATTTAGCAATATTTTTGGCACTCTATATCTTGACCAATAGGCTATTTAAAATAGTGTTTAAATATTAATGTCTTGCAAACTCTAGACCTGCAAGCTGCATTTGTTTATTAGCAGCTGTTTTGTTAAGGGCATTAATTGGGCACTTTCCAGTAGTTAGTTTGAATGCAGGGAAGGTGATTAATGTGAAGTCTTACCATGCCTTGAATTCTTTAAGCATTTTTCTTTCTGGCAGTTTTCAGGATTTGCAGGATACACAAAACCTTTCTTTTCTGCATATACTTGAATATGTAATTCTGTGCTTTGTGTTAGGCTAAGAATAGCAAAATTAACTCAGTTTAAGGAGAGTTTGTAACCATTGCAGTACTTGCCTGCCTTTCCTTGATTCACTGGTGATTGGGAACTGGGCTTTGGAGACCAGGTATATTTATATCCAGTGCTGCAGTGGAGGAAGACTCAGAATGCCAAAAATAAATGTCATGGAGATGGGTGTGTTCTGATGAAACAGAGTTAAGACAACTTTAGCCTAACTTGCTTTGCCTTACTTCTAGGGAAGCATTATGTTTCATAAACTCAGACCTGTTGATCAGCTGCGGCATCTGCTTGTGAGCAATACAGGTGGAGATGGAGAGGAGATTGAGAGATTTTTCAAGTTGCATCAGGTAAGAGCTTTTGATGTGTTGTGAAAAATGGAAGACTTGTCACCTTTTCATTGTTGCTGCAACTTTCTGGTCAATGTTTTGTTTACCAATTAAAATGATTGATAAATTTTTCTTTTGTCTACATAAAAAGAATAGAGAAATAATTCCTCATTTTATGATGTGTAAAAACAAATGTGTTATTTTCCCTGAAATTCCTATGTCTTGTATGTATAAGTGTAGTGCACTTCTTAGTTTAGAAAGAAGTTGACCTGAGAGCAGGAGAAGAAGAGTTTCTAAAAAAATTGAATTCCTACCACTGCAAGGGATTTTCATATTTTGAAGGCCAGTAGAAATGTTGGTCTGGGTATTCTTTTTTATTAGCAGCTTAAGAGAAACAAGCAGAAGCTTGGTTATTGTGGATTACAATTACAATTTTAATATTTTAATTAATAATTAATTTTAATATTGTGTAGTTTCTGTAGTGAGTGTTCATTGCAATGTATTCTCTTGTGCTTGGAAAGGACATAATTGGTATTGTAACAGCTTATTAGAATATGCAAACACTGATTTTTACAAGTGTTTTTTCTTCAGACACAATTGTAATTTATGTTTTTGTGTTTATAGAAATTGCATGAATCTTAGTCATGTTTAAATGTCAGGCATGGAGATTGTTCCCTACCAGTAATAGCACTGAGTTTGCAAAAACTGTATAGCAAAATCTTACCTAATGCAGTGGAATAACTTGCTAGGATTCACTTCTTATCTATAATTCAGAAGAGCTGATTTCCCTGGCTTCTAAATAAAATTATGCAGAAAGTATTTACCATTTTAGTTATTGAGGAATATAACTTCTATACATTTCTTAACAACTTGATATAAGACACCACACTAGCATTGTAATATGCTCACTAACATTGTAATATCCTCTAGGAGGATCAGGCCTGTGCCACTTGCCTTATTTTGGCCTGTTCTAATGCTGCGTATGATAGGGAAGTATCTGCCTGGGCTACTCGAGCATTCTTCAGGTAAGTTTTAATTCTGTCTGTCATTCTGAACGTTATGCTCAGGATCACTGTGGTGTTCTGGTTTGAAAGCAAAACTAGTGAGAGACTCCAAGTCAGAAATACAATTTATTAGGAAAAGGGAAAAAAACAAATACATGCAATAATACAAAAGAAAAAGCACTGATGGAGTCAGAATACAACCTGACACCCTGCTAGTTAGGGTGGTGGTAGCAATGCAGATGAAATGGTCTTGTTGAAGTGGTGATCCTGTAGTAGATTTTGTCCTCTGGAAACCAGTGGGTAAGGGCAACTGTTCCTCTAGGAATCCAATGGAAAGACTGACTGTTCTGTTCCAAAACCCAGATTATATCCCAGTGGAGATGCTTAGCTCCTCCTCCCCGGGTGGAGCATGTCACAATGGGCTGATATTCTGAGTCACGAGGTGGGTCCTTGATTGCCCATTAAACAGAAATGGCTCCTGGAGGGAGTTATCTCTGAGTCATGTAGCAAGACATTGATGGGCCCATTAATGGGAGATAAGGAAAAAACAATGCCCCTCCTGGTTTCAGCAGCTCTTGAGGATGGGAATAGAATACATTTTTATATTGTAATCTAGGACAAATGGTCACTAAACAGGTGTACAGGCTTTTTAACCTGCTGCCAGTTCAGGGCCTGGTGACATTTGGCTATAGGTGTGAATGTTTTTGGTGATGTGGTAGTGGTTTTGGGTTTTGTGGCTGTTTTTTTTTGTTGGTTGGTTCCTTTGACTGTGGTTGTTGCTTTTTAGTTTGGTATGTTTTTTCCGGCACAGTCTGAATGATGAATTAGGAACTTCCACTCTGGAGGATTAAATTCTAACCCATGGATCTTAAGTGCTGCAGATCCTTGATATGGTGCCAATATGTGTATTTTCATTATCTGCCTTAAAGAAGTTGATGTATACAGAGAGTCACAAAATTGTTTGGATTGGAAGGGACCTTAAAGATCACCTTGTTTCAACCCTTCTGCCTTAAGAAGGGATACTGCCCACTAGATAATGTTGCTTAAGGCTTCTTTCATCCTGGCCTTGAATACTTTAATGAATGGAATATCCTCACTGTCTTTGGCCAGCCTCTTCCAGTGCATCACCTACCTCACAGCAAAGAAATTTTTCCTAATACCTAACTTAAATCTCTTTCATCTTTTAGTTTAAAACCCTTCTCTCTTGTCCTATCAGTGTCTGCTCTTGTGAAAGTTGTTTTCCCTTGATTTTTGTAAGACACCCTTTAAGTCCTGGAAGGTGCTGTACGGTCTCCCCAGAGTCTTCTCTCCCGTCTGAACAACCCCAGCTCTCAATCTGTTTTTACAGCAGAGCTGCTCCAGCACTGTCATGGTCTTCATGGCCTCATGTGGACCTGCTTCTGTGGGTACAAAGTCTCTCTTGAAGTGAGGACCCCAGAGCTGGATACAGGCAGGGTGTGCATGTGGGGTATAAGGACAGGATGGAAGAGGAGAATCATTTGACCACTCCTCTGTTGATGCAGC
The DNA here is from genome assembly GCF_017590135.1 of Pyrgilauda ruficollis. Taxonomy (NCBI): domain Eukaryota; kingdom Metazoa; phylum Chordata; class Aves; order Passeriformes; family Passeridae; genus Pyrgilauda; species Pyrgilauda ruficollis. The sequence continues at coordinate 125,751 of NW_024508988.1, read as the reverse complement.
CTAGAATAGTGTTGGCTTTTTGGGCAGACTGTTGGTTTATTTCCCACTCTTCATCCATGAGAACCCCTAAGTGTTTCTCCACAGGACTGCCTGCAATGAGTTTGAGTTTTTTTTTTTCCCAGTCTGTGCTCTGTCGGGCAGCACCCTGACCCAGGTGCAGCGCCTTGCACTTGGTCTTGTTGAACCTCATGAGGTTCTTGTGACCCTATATTGTGGGTCTCTTGGCTGTCCTACAGGGAGAGAGAAAAGAGTTTTTGGTAAGATACGGCTGTTGAGAGTGATGATAAAATGTGCAGCTTGGAGTGTTGTGTTCCCAAAAACTTACTAGTTCCTTGCCAAAACTTGTGCTGGTGTTAAAGTCAGTAAGCTGTTTTCAGTAGATTGTGAATAGTTGCTTGTCATTAAATTCAATTTTATCACAAAATCTGAAACAAAATGTGGATTATAACTGGAGTTAGCAAGGGAAGACATAGCAAAGTGTTCATGTAACACTGTAGGATAGAGATTAATAGAAGTTACTTGTGGATGATAGAAAGACAACCATGGGTCATCTCAACTGTGCCCTTGTTTCCACCTCCCTGTAGAAGCAAATCTTGAGAAGATGATAAAACATAAGTCTGACTTAGGAATTGGTAAATTTGTCTTAAAAACTCTTCCGGGATTTTTATTTCCCATTTTAAAAGAACCTCAGAATTGCTGTTAATTCTCAAAGGCATGAAAACTGAATGGGCTGTGTATGACATGTTGAGAATTTTTGGTTTTGCAAATTTTAGGTATGGTGGAGAAGCCCAAATGAGGTTTCCATCAGCTCTGCCTCCTCCCAGCAACGTTGGACCTATTTTGGGTTCTCCTGTTTCTGCAGGTATGTAGCAAGCATTTCATTGTTTTGGACAGGTTTTTTTTCTTGAATATGTTGTGTTTTGTCTTCTCTCAAGTACTTGTGTTCTTTTTGTCTGAAATAGACTGTGTTTTTCACTTACTACCTAGTTAATTACAAGAGCTTTTTCCATTTCTCTTGAGTGATTTTTGGGTTTAGATCATTTATCTCAAATGATGTGTCCATGTTGCATATACTCTATTAAGACACTCTGAAGAGGGTATACATTTGTTACTTCCAGAGAACAACTTATCAATAATGTATTTCAGACTTCATGAAGCCTAGCTGGTTGCTGTGTAGATATAACTGCATCTTCCTACATTGTCATTGTCATGCCTCTACAGATACTGCTTATGAGAAGGAAGAAGAAATTTGATCAAGAAATGAGCTAGTCATTTGGAGTGATTTCTGTCTTTAAAAGCTCTGTCTTCATCATTTGGTTTCTGCTTCAGTCTTCAGTGCCACCTAAAAAAGAGAAAAGTGCTTATTTTTTCTCCTCAGAATTAATGCTTCTTGGAGTGAAGGCCTTTTTGTACTTTCAGATTCACTTAAATTTCTACAGTTGCTGTTCCTTAATATGCAGTACTCAATTTCAGTTTGGAAGGTTTTTAAAAAAGAAATTCATGATAATAAGGTTGAAATTCTGATTGAAATACTGAATTAAATTAATTAGTGTTTTTTATCTAGAACTCATTAATGTATAAAATCTCCCTTCCTTCATCTGACATGTGGCATTCAGTTTTACACAAGAGACTTGGGAAATAAACTTGTTTGCCTGGAATTCAAGGAAATTCCATTTCATGACTGTGTTTTGACATGTATCCAAATTCCTAAGTATTGGAGAAAAATGTGGTGAAGTAGGATGAAATTTAGGAAAAACAGTTGACCCTGTTTTTCAGAATTCTTAACTGCTATTAAAACTCTAAAGAGGAATGACTACTGTAATGAATTAGTGGCATCACTTTCCAACCCTTTTGGTGTGGAACAGTGACAGTGTGAGCAAGAGCTGAGGCATGGCATAAGAGTGGAAAATTAAATTTGAGTTGAAGAGAACAGTAGCTGTGGGGAGAACAGGTGCTAGGAGCAGACAAGGAGTGAAATTAGGTTGTGGGGGAAATGGCAGGAAGCTCTGTAGTCAACAAGGAGACTCATTTTAGGACTAAATGTATTTTTCCCAAGTCTGAATGTTTGCTTATTTTTGTCATTCTGTCATAAATGCCTCTTTCAAACCTAGTATCAAAGCAGATGTTTCCATTTTGCTTCAGTAACAGGTCCAGGTGGAAGATGGCACCATTCTTCTCCTACTACTTTCTCGGTTTACTCAAAGGGTAGAGAACTGTCATGTGAAATTAAGATTCTGATATTGTGGATGTCCCATGTGGTGGGTCAGACACTGCTGACAGAAATTCATTCAACCACTTCATAATTTTGCATGTGAAACTAACTTAACAATAATGTTAGCATTAAAAGGCCAGGTGCCATTTCCATCTTTTTCCCACTGTTGAAAGTCTAGTCATGCATTTGCATGCTGCTTCTCTGCAATTTTGTGCTTTGCTTTAGCACACATGACAATGTGCTCTGAGAATGTATTGGCACTGTGTTATCCTCTGTGCTGTTGTGTCTTGCCAAATTGAGAGAACTGTAGCAAATTAGGCAAAACTGTATCCTTTGGTAAAAGCCAAATTTCCAGAGTGCCAGTTTTTCTTTTCTGTGATACATCGCCTTGTTTGTGGTTGCTAATGGTATGTGGACATTTTTGTAGATGACCACACATGCTCCTGATATTTTGAGGTCTTAAGTTAGCTATTCAGACTTAATTTGCAGGAAGAGATGGAGTACTCATTGCTGAACTTGAGGTTGTGGACAGTCTCAGACTTAGTGTTTTGAGTTAGCAGTGTTGCTGTAGTGTTTGTACATCTGCCCCACATAAAAATAAAAGTAATATTACCAGTGTTCAGCATTCAGAAGGTGAGGAACAGGAAAAAATATGTGGGCAATATTATATCCAATGGAGACAACAGATGGTGTGCAATAAATTAACGCATGAATGCTGGGAAGAAAATGCTGCTTCAGCTGCTCTTGAAGGAAGTGTATCCATTTATTTTACTTGTGGAGCGTTGATTGATAAAAAGTGAGTGCAGTTAGAGACTTTATTATAAACATAACATTGAAAGTATTTGATTTAACAACTTTGCTGCTTTTGCACAGCTACTTTATGACGTAGATTTGGGAGGGTGCAGTTTTGGATTGTGTTCCACAACCTTACCTTTATTTCTTTTCCCTTCTTAGGTACCCCTTTGACTGTTGATAGTCCATATTCTAATCCTAGCATTTTGACATCTGGGCAAGGTAACACCCTTATTCTCCATTTTTATTTCTTAATTTTAAAGTTTTTAAGGCTTTTTCATTGACATTGAAATGAGTAATAATTACCTATTTTTACTCTAGGTTTACAGCCTCCTGCTATGTCAACTCCTATTTTTACTCCTGGAAATTCCATGTCTCACCCTGGTACATCCATTAGCGGAATGATGGGTCCTGAGATAGTATTTTCTGGAAGACACAATGGCATCTGCATATACTTTGCCCGGATTATAGGGTGAGATCTTTGTAAAAAGAGATTCTGTCACTCAGTTTGTTTCATAGTTTTTCTTTGCACTAATAGGTGCATGTAGGTGGTGTATTCTATATTAATAACATATAAATTGGAAATTAGTAAATTTTAATGTTGTATTTATGAAATACTTGTCTATATAATATGTTGGTTTTGCATCTCTTTTAATAATAGTACATTCAGTGAATGACCAGGGCAGGAAAGTTGCTTAGATACTGAGCCTGCAATCAAGTGCATAAACAGCACTCTGAAATCTCCATGTTTATTTTTAAAACCTATGAGTTGTGTGTTTTAAACTCCTACTGAACGATGAAACAGAAATGCAGAAGGACTTAAAAGATCAATGTTCTACCTTTAAGTAATTTCTATGAAGAATATTTAGTCAGAATTGGAAGTCAGAGCAATGAAGCATTACTAAAGATTCTGTTACCTTGGAAGTTGAGCCCTAAGCAACCCAAGCAACAACAGAGTTCTGCATATGTTGGTGATCTCTCTCCATGCTGAGTGGGAAAGAAATTTTTGTTATGAGACTTGTTTGTTTACTGTATTTCCAGGAAATCATATTCATCTGTAGTATTTGAAAGTGTCAAATTTGATTTCATTAAAGATTTTAGATCTGGAATTTTGCTAATTATTTATATCTGCACTATTCATTATTATGTCATGGCTAGTTTTTAGAATAAAATTATTCCTTATTTTAGATTTTTAACTTCAAAGTTTTACCATTTCTTTTTCAAGAAATTATATATAGAAGACTTACAAAAATACTTGGTTAAATGATTTGGCTTTTTTTTTTTTTTTTTTTTTTCAGAAATATTTGGGATGGCAGTATAGTCGTGGAGAGAGTTTTCAAAAGTGGCAATCGAGAAATTGTTGCAGTATGTAAAAGATTATTCTGTGTTCTTAAAAGTTTCTTTTAATATTTAAGTCCTTTTAAACTTCCATTCTTAGTTATAAACTGTTTGGTACAAGACCCATTGTTTGCCATGTGATTGTTTTCTTAAGTGCTGATCTCTTAATTGATAATTAGTTGTTTTTTAAAGCTATTATTTTAAATAATACTTTCTAAGAAACCAGCTAATTTAATCTCTGCTCTTAATTGTCAATGACCAGTTTTCTCCATGTTTACTGATGTCACTTCCTTGATACCCTCTTAGGGTTTCCGCATGCTCCCTCCAGACAAACCCTACAAATGAAATGCTTTAGTGATTTGGGATAGTCACTGCAGTTGTGGAAGGACATAAAAAATTTTTGTCATTTGCCTAACTAACATCTTGCTCTTTCATTTTTTGTCCATGATGAAAATAAAATCTTTTCTGGCTATGACTGTTAATAGAATTCAGTGCTCAATCCTTGTTCTAGCTTAGAGTTGGAAGTAGGAAAGCATAACTGATTTAGTTATCGGGGAGGGCAAAGAAAGTAGCATCTTGAATACTGTGTATCTGCAGAGGACTCCTGCCTCTTCGCATGTATGCTGCCTTAATGAATGTGGTATAATTATGTGTTCCAGTGATCTGTTACTAACACACAATTTATTTGTTGTACCCTCTTATTTGTCTTTTCAGTGATGTTAGCTTAAATTTGAATTTTTTGGAGAAAGAAGTGAAAACCCAGCTTTCTGTAAAGAAGTTTTCTTTCTTTTGCAGATAGAAAGCAGTGTTCCATCCCGTATGCTGGAATGTGTGCTACAAGAACTAAAAGGTTTACAAGAATTTTTGGATAGAAATTCACAGTTTGCTACAGTAGGAGCACTTGGAAACCCAAGGTATTGTTAATTGTGGTAAATTTACATGTGGTATTTAATGTACAGCTTTTGAAAAACTACCATAGGTATTTTGCTGAGTTGAAGTGTTTGTATAGTCTCCAGCTGCAACATTCAGATGCTAAAAATGAGTTTGTTACATTCATCTTTAAGTGATTCGGTATTTGTAATCATATTAGCATTTCTTGGGGTTTTTTTTAAATTGCAGTTTCAGCACACCAGCCAATCTACAGCAGAGACTCCTGGGTTTTATGCGGCCTGATGGTGGAAGTTCTCAGCAAGTCCAGCAAGAACTCCAAAGGAAATATCATGGTATGTAATTGGTTTTGAGCAGGAAGTATCAAGGAATGGTGCATTTGGATGTTGCTTTTCTCTCTTTTCTTGTGAAATAATCTGAATAAAAAGGCCTTTTTTCCACAGAAATTTTATGTTAAATATCTTGCCATTGTTTTGAACACTTACCTGTATCCTTTTTTCTTTCCTAATGTTCTCCATTACGGATAAGTTTGTTTAATCTCCTCACTACAGTATTTAGTAGCTGCACAACCATTTATATTTACAAGATAGCATTTCCTAAGCAGTTATTTTATGAGATAAGTGAGCACGATGTCCTGTTAAAAAACTACTATAGTGCAGGTTTCCAAAGGTACAGTCACTGAAATGTCTACAAAACCTTGTTTAGAAATTTGAGGTCTGTTACACAGCCCATTTGAATTCTTGTCTTCTTATAGTGCAGCTTTTGCCCAGCACTTGCAGGCAAGCTGGGAAATGTTGTTGATGCATATATGGAATTGTGAATGTTTGTGGTCCACGTGTGTGTAATCCTGGGCTTTTAATAGTGTAAATGTAAACATGTTCTGTAAGTCACTATGTAGGATTTGGTAGACCTTTAATAATTTTATTTTTTTTATTTTTTACTGAGTTCATTAATCTGTTCAGATTGCTGAATGACACAATGTAATTATTTTTAACCTCATTTGTGAAGTGTAAACACTGAAAAGTAAACACATAAATTGTTGCAATTATGTTCTGCCTATGTTACAAGTATGAAAACATTATCCTTTCAGTTTATATAGTACATCTTACCAGACTTAAATGTTGTAGTTTTTGGAGTAGTTGCTGCTTTAAAGGTAGTGTAGACTGTGTTGACCACAGCTGTAATTGTAATTGTTCTCTCTACAAGTAAATGCAGGTAATCAAACAAAAAGGGAATATGTATGGGTTTAATTTGATTTCTTTTATGTTCAGCAGAAATACATTTATAATACATATTTTTGGAACAAAAGTAAAAATTTTAAGACTGATGTGTAAATCTAGTGCACAGGAAACCATACTTGTTTTTCAGAGAGAATGATTCCTTTGTTGCGTAGTTTGAAATAAATGTTAACAGAGGGTTGTTTGTTTTGGGGCAGTGTTAACATAGCATTTGTCTCCCAAGGAAGCTAGACATCATTAGTCAGCAATGAAGGAGAGAAGAAGATAGAAAGTTAAGGAGATGGTTACTGAAAAACCTCAAAAACTTACATGCTTATTTGAAACATGTGGAATAGTTACTTGCTGACAGTGTCTGGTTTTCCAGCTGAGGCACAGCTAACTGAGAAGACTTCACTTCAAGGCATCCAGCAGCTTGTTCGCAAAACCTGCCAGGCACTGGCTTTATGGAAGTTGCTATGTGAGCACCAATTCAGTGTTGCTGTAGGTGAGCTTCAGAAGGTAAGATCTGGATAATATAATTTTAACTTGTATGTACTAATCACCTGAATTTCTTTTGCTACCTAAGTATTCCCAAAGGACTGTTACTTAAAATGATTGAGAAACATATGAATTTTAAACCACACAAAAATTTTTTTATATGTGGTCACAAATGTTTAAGAGACTGACATGTAGTATTGACATAATCACTTAATTTTATGCAGTTGGAAGTGTCACTAACAATAAATTGTTCTACTTTTATTGATACTTAATACTGAGTCTCCTTTATAAATTACTGTTTTTTTTACCTTATGCATGTTCTGTAAAATGTTCTGAAAAGAACAGACCAGCATATTCCAGCCATGTGGAATTCACTCTTTGCCCTAGTCTTGGTGAAAGATGGAGAACAATAGGGTAATAAAGTCCTTGCTCTTCTGTGTAAGTAGGGTACCAGATTATGCCACAGAACACCTGAGGTTGGAAGGAACCACTGGAGATCATCTGTCCCCATTGCAGTGGGAGTAATAATCTAATTGACTCTCAAAGTAGGGGCAGCTAAAACAGATTGCCCAGGACTGTGTCCAGTAAGGATTTTTAATATCTATAAAGGTGAAAACTCCACAGTGTCTCTGAGCAACCTGTTCCAGTGTTGAACTACCTCTAGAGTGAGAAAGATTTCTCTTCTATTCAGGTGTAATTTCCTTCGCTTCAATTTTTTACCATTGTGCAGTGTCCTGTTACTGGTTACCACTGACAAAAACCTGACTCTGCATTCTTTACACTTTCTCAAAAATATTAGTAAGATCCCACATATTGCCCTCTAAGCATCCAAGCTAAATGATCCCAGCTCTTTCAGGCTCCTGGTTTGTAAAGAAGGAAACTTGTAGAACAGTAGGTGCTACTGCTGTGCACCCTTTGCTAATGTCGAATTCGCAGCCAACCATTGAAAAAAGCTATTAATTTGAATACTGGGCATTTTGTCCTAAAACCTTATAGGATTATTTAAGAAGTTGTATATTTTGTTCACAAAAAGAATAATTGTAAACCTTACAGAGGCACAAAAGCTGTTGCTCTTCATGGTGTTGGGGCAATGGGGAGCTTTGTGCAACTTTTATTTGTGTTGGACAAGGAGCTAACTAACTGTTTAACAACTAAAATATTGTCCTTTGTCTTCAGTAGATTTAGAGTTTTTGTAGCTGTGTTATCATGCTGTTAGTATCATCTACAGACGCTACATAGTCACTACCTAGACCGTACTGGCGACTGAGTGTGCGCAAATATACATAATAAATTCTTAAAAATTAGAAACCTTCAGTGTAATTTAATCTTAAAAAACATAATGAGGTCAGACCTCGAACTTTCCAAACTCCAGCTTTTATTGAATCTGTCATTTTTATTGTTCCAAATATTAAAAATTTTGACAGTCTCATAGGGTGTGCATTCTAACAGTGCCCTGTGAAGTAAAAGGAACTGCTAATTCCATTCTTACTGTCAGAGATCTGAAACAGAGGGACACATAGTGAAGATGGCAGAGGAAGTCTGTTAGGTCTGTTAGGAGGAGTTTTCACTGTCCTTAGGCATCCAGCAAGGCCTTTAGTAGTTGCCCTTGATTTTTATTTTGCTATAAAATGTGTATTTTAAATAATGTATTTCTGTGCTGTACATTGTAGTCATTGGAGTTATGTATGTTTTTAATTATTAGAAACAGTTAATTTTGCTGCTGGAACATTCAGACATTTCTAAACAGGGTCAAGTAAAAGATTTGGTGAACTAATAAAATTCTGTCTCATCTTCAGGAACTTCAAGAACAGCTAAAGGTTACTGCTTTTAAAGACTTAGTGATTAGAGATAGAGAGTTGACTGGAGCACTCATTGCCTCTCTTATAAACTGTTACATCAGAGATAATGCTGCTGTGGATGGAATCATTGCCCATTTGCAAGATATCTGCCCTCTTCTTTATAGCACTGATGATGCTGTGTGTTCAAAGGTAAGTGCACTTCCAGATTCTGCAGCACCCGAACACAGCTTGAGAGCATACACAAATGAGAGACATTGGGCAGCTTGTAAGTCAAAATTATGCTCAAGTAGTTTCAGAAGCAGAAGAAGATGAAGTCAAGTTCTGGGCATATTTTCATCTTTTAATTGATTAATGCTATTAATGAACATTACACAAAAATTATTTGATGCATTTGCAGTTATTTTCATAGTCTCTTAACTTTAATCTGATCTCTAACCTTAACTCTGTCTTCTTTATGTTGATAAAATGTTGTCTTATTCCAGTCTTTCTCAGCATAGTGTCTTTCTGAGCATAGTATCTTGGTTTTTGTCCATTCCATAGTTTACTGGAATTTGTGACATTCATTTGTGTTTAAGAACTTAGGTCTTTGAAGCTCTTCAAATAAATTTGAAAGAAATAACTGGTGAGGAGAGAATAGGAAACCAGTTGTTTAAGTCTTCAGCTCTTCTAATGCTCTTGTAGCCTTTCTGCTGGAAACTTAGTGACCAGAGAGTGCTTTGGAGAGGATGGTCTTTCTTCTGTTTTGGCTTTGAAATTTAGAATAATAGCTCATTAACAGTATCCATGATGTGTTTATGTTAATAATTTCCATTTTGCATTTGTTTTTAGGCAAATGAACTTCTTCAGCGATCTCGACAAGCTCAAAGCAAAATGGAAAAAGAGAAGATGCTGAGGGAGTCGCTGAAAGAGTACCAGAAGATCAGCAATCAAGTAGACCTTGCTAATGTTTGTGCACAGTACAGGCAGGGTAAGAGCCAGTCACTGATCATGCTGAATAATTTCATGGTATTCTTTCATGCCATCTTTTCTGTTTGTTTTGTTTGATAACTTTCAACTCAGTCTTGTAATTTTTTACCATAAACCGTTGCTTAATAAATCTTAAAATTAAAATGTGCCAGCCTTTTCTTTTTTAAAGCCTTGCTAGACTTAACAAGCCAACCATTTCTATATTAAAATAGTCCCATGTATTTACTTCATATCGCAGTGCCTGTTTGTTTCATATATGTGGTTGAAATATTTCACTAGGGTCTCTGTAAGCAGACTGTTTCAGGTACCTTTTCTATGAAATATGCTGTTTGAAAGAAAGTTCTTAATCCTAATTAGTGTAGTATATCAGTTACATATACATTTAAATTATGTAACAGTTAAGAAATGGGCCTCAGTACAGTATTATATATTATGGAAGACATTGTATGTAACTTCTGTGTAACTTAGTATCTTAACTTCAAGTTTGCATATAAATGCCACAGGGTGGGAACAGGTATAGACTTTAAATTAGATGGACCAGAATGAATAGCGTAGCATTTGCTTGAGAAATGTTTGATGTCACTTACCATTTTGTTGCGAATTTAATACAATAATGAACAGTGATATTTGTTTTGATTTTTCCTAGTGCGTTTCTACGAGGGAGTAGTAGAGCTCTCTCTTACAGCAGCTGAAAAGAAAGATCCCCAAGGTCTTGGCCTTCATTTCTATAAAAATGGAGAACCAGAAGAAGATGTTGTTGGACTCCAAGCTTTTCAAGAAAGGCAAGTTTTCAGGATAATTCATGACGATTATGTGGAGTGCTTTATTTCAGGTGACTGGGAAAGTAGCTTTTTATGGAAGGAATGCAGGGTAATAATAAACAAGCGTTTTATGATAAGGGACACAATATAAATATTTTTGCGCATCATGCTCCCCTTGATTATGATTAATATGGCAGCAACTTAATCTGAAACAAGGGGTAACAGATGCAGAAAACATTGTGATCAGAACACTACAGGAAATACTTCTTAAAAAGATGAAAGAGAACAAACTAGGTTGTGACATCCACCTGACAAGAAACTGACAACAGTCGTTAAATCTTAGTAACTGTCTACAAAGGCATACAATAACACACTTGAGAAAATATTTTATGGACAGTTGCAATGAAATTTACGAAGCTTTTATTTTCTTTTGCTCTGTTTACAGATTGAACAGCTACAAGTGTATCACTGACACCCTTCAAGAGTTAGTAAATCAAAGTAAAGCTGCTCCTCAGTCTCCCAGTGTACCCAAAAAGCCAGGTCCTCCGGTGCTGTCATCTGACCCCAACATGTTAAGCAATGAAGAAGCTGGACATCATGTAAGAAACTTACAAAAAAGTCATGACTACGCTCCAGAGAACAGTGTGATTTGAAGGGGTCTAGAATTTATTATTTTAATAAAATTATGGAGTAGTTTAATGAAGTGAAGGTTTGTCATGAATTGGCCTCAATATCTAGAGCACCAATAGAAATTATGACATGCAAATAATGTGAACCTAAGTATTGTCGCATGGTAATTCAGGGCTTAAAGTAATGTAACCACTTCTCTAATAGCAGTTCTGACCTTTTCTTCCTTTAGTTTGAACAAATGCTAAAGCTGGCTCAGCGTTCAACAGATGAGCTCTTCAGTATTGCACTTTACAATTGGTTGATACAAGCTGACTTGGCGGACAAGCTGTTACAGGTGAGCTTGTGTATACTCAGTGAACTGGGAGAGGTGATTGTAATAATGCTTTAAAAGGCAGGGAAGAGCAAGAGTATGAGTGTTACCTTTCTGATGTCTGCAGGTTACTGCCCCCTTTTTGGAGCCCTATCTGGTGCGGATGACCAAGATTGACCAAAACAAAGTCCGCTATATGGATTTACTCTGGAGATACTTTGAAAAAAACAGAAATTTTAGTAATGCTGCCAGAGTCTTGGCTAAGTTGGCTGACCTCCATAGGTATGAATTATGTGTGATCTATTGTTTATATATTGAGGTAACTAGGGAAAAGCAGAAAAAAGCAAAATCAAAACCTTTTGTCTAAGTACTTTTTAAAAAGGAGTTTTTATTAAAAAAAAAAAAAAAAAAGATGTGTTAGCTTTAAGTCTAGGCAAGTACTGGAAATCAATGATAATGTTAGTTTTTGTATTGTACATTACTTTGCAATACATTTCCTGTAATAATAACTTATTAAGTGGCCAGTTCTTATTGAGAAGTACACTAGAACTGAGCTTGCAGTAAAGATGGGGTAATGTGGTTGGATTGTGTCATGCATGATTTAGTAAAATTTGGAAAAGGCACATATTACTTCCCAGAGTCTAGCTAGACTATAACTTACCCTCAAACAATTATATATTAAGTACTCATTTTATTGTGAAAATTTATTTTGCAGCACGGAAATTTCTCTTCAGCAGCGTCTTGAATACATCGCACGTGCCATTTTGAGTGCCAAAAGTTCCACTGCCATATCCTCTTTAGCTGCAGATGGTGAATTCCTACATGAACTAGAAGAGAAAATGGAAGTAAGAAAAAATAGTAATCTAAGCTACACTGTAAATGTATTATTTCACTTTGTCTCATTGGCACGTAACAGTTTTACTACCAGTTCTGTATAAATGGATTTCTTTGCTTTCGTCCTGCAAAGTTAGGCAGATTAAAATAGACTTAATGGTGTAAGGCAGCAATATTTCTATATTTAAATAGGCTCAAGTTAAACCTGGGTGTATTTTTAAACTATGATTAAATTAATTCAATCTTGAAATACTGTATTTTCCTCTTAAACAAGGTTGCAAGGATCCAGCTTCAAATACAAGAAACATTACAGCGGCAGTATTCCCATCATTCTTCAGTACAAGATGCAATCTCCCAGCTTGATGCTGAGCTGATGGATATAACCAAGGTGATGGAAATTTCCTTGTGTTAAAGTCCAGTTTGTCAAATTTTGGGGAGAAAAAATGTTTTTCAAAGACTTATTCTATATTGACTAGGAAGAGTAATAGGCAGTTTATCATTCCTGGTCTCAGAATGTCTGTTACCCTGGACCATAATTTTCTGTACTTTAATAGTGTTTTAGTCTTTAGTATTTTAATTTCTTTCACATGTTTATTTTCATTATGACGTCTCTTGAATTTCTTCACTCACAGAAAAAACTATTGGAAAATTAAGTTTTCATTTCAAATTCATATAAAATTTAGTGTTGTATCTAAGAAATGAAACTACACATAGCAAAAAAAAATTTAGTAGTTGACAACAGTTATGTTGCATATTTACTAGTCTGTCAGATAAAATAAGAAACAACTGATTTTTAAGATTTAATTTGATCCTACATGAAAAGTAAAGCTTGGTAATTTTTCTTTCAGCTGTATGGAGAATTTGCTGACCCTTTTAAGCTCTCGGAGTGTAAGCTTGCAATTATACATTGTGCAGGTCATTCTGATCCTATCTTGGTGCAAACTCTGTGGCAAGAAGTCATTGAAAAAGGTAGGTCTTAATGGAGTAGGAGTTGTGATGATCTCTGTCATCCTTTACCATCAGTTAGTAATTCACTATCCATTCCTGTTGTTTTTGATTGACTGGGGCTTTTTTCCCCCCTTGGTTTTAGGGCCCAAGTTTACCATTGTGCTAACAACATTGATCAGAGATTTAAGGGAAAAGCTGTGTGGTAGTGTGTTTGTTTTGGGTTCTGGAATGTGGTTTTGTTTGTTTGTAGTTTTTTAAGTAGGTTTGATGGAACTTCATGGAAGCATAAAAACTTAAAAATGTACATGCAAACACATCAGAAAAGGTTGTATTTTTACTTCCATGCGCTGATTTTTTTGTTGACAAGAGTGTAAGGCTTTTCATGTATTATTTTTAAATTATGTACATCAGTGTCATTTTGTATAAATGTAGGACTTTTCCTGAAGTTCTAAGTGTTTTCATTTCCAGAGTTGAGCGACAGTGTATCTCTGAGCCCCGCTGACAGAATGCAAGCCCTTTGTCTGAAGCTGGCATTGCTTGGAAAGATCTATGCTGGCACACCTCGCTACTTTCCTTTAGGCAAGTTGTTAGCCTGCGTAGTAAATAAGCATATGTTTGATGGATGGGTTTCAGCTTTTTTTTTAGACTCTTATAAAAGTTTTAAACTAAGAAATGTTTCTCATTTTTTAATCTCAAAAGAAATGGGAAATAAATGACATTTAGGTGGCAGCAGCAGTTACTTTTGGATGGCTGTGCAGATCTCATTTTAGAAAATAGTAAAGTTTGTTTGCATCAAAGCACAAAGTACAAAATGTGTATTTATACATTTAAGATTTTAAGCAAGCACATTTATCTGCTGTCTCTTGAAATTCTGTATGAGCCATCTGCCATCTTAATGGGTAGATTCTGAAAATAATTGAGGAGATTTCTGGATAGTTCTTAAAATTTCTGCTTTTCTGATGGTCATATGTTTTGACAATTATATAAAAACCTGGCAAATATGTTGTTCAGCAGTAAATCTTCTTTTGTTTTATAATACTAAAATAATGCGCAACTAACATTAAATATGAACATTTTGTGCTGACCAATACACTGTTGTTACAGGCACTTAAACAAGCTTCAGTAGTTTTTCAGGCCATTCTAGCAAATGTAGTCATAGTATGTGTTTTGCATAGAAACAAAAGTTAATGAATTTTTCTTAACAGCACAGTTGCAAAGCAAAATGGTATCAAAGTACTAGGTATGAGTAATCCCTGCCATGCACTGCTGATAGTAAATGACTCTTAAATGCCTTTGTTTCCTAGACTCCCAGTAACAAGTTGGAATCTAAATGATCCCTTGTTTATGTCCTCCAGATTTTCTAGTGCAGTTTCTAGAGCAACAGGTCTGCACTTTGAACTGGGATGTAGGTTTTGTAACATACACCATGCAAGAAATTGGAGTGCCATTGCCAAGGCTGCTTGAAGTGTATGACCAGCTGTTCAAAGCACGGGTAAGGAAAATTACACAAAATAAAAATTCTGTGTTCAGCTATTATCAAGGTCTCTCTTTAATGGGAAAATCCTTAATATAAGGAAGGATATAACAAAATATGCACTCAAAGCTTTGCTTTCTTTACTCAAAGACTTCAAAAAAGCTGCATCTTCTCCCTGTGAATAAAATCCTTGGATTTTATTCATTTCAGTTCCAGAGCGTGATGCGGAAATTCGTTAATTCTTTTAGTTTACCTGGAGCTAGTTTAGGATGAAATAGGATTAGAATTCTTATGTTGCAGAAGGAACAGCATATATTGAGTATATTAATTTTATTTGTTTCCTAATAATGATTAAAATTTGTTGTATCACTACATCTTGTCTGAACCATTAATGCAATAAACAAAGAAGTTTGACTTTGTGGTAATGGAAAACTGAATTAAATTTAGGTATATTTACATACGTAATTTAAAATAATGTTTAAATACAGGCTTAAATATAGATTAAGGTAGAATTCCTATTTATCTAACTTTCTTGATACAATAAATAAATAATTGCACAGCTGGCAATTCCTGTACACATGACACACCTTTTTATTGTCTTGTCTCCTTAATATTTGTGTCCTTAATATTCTGTGGTTTTTTTGGTTTTTTTTTTTAGGATCCATATTGGAGTAGAATGAAAAAGCCGTTGCATCTCTTGGAGTGTATTCACGTATTACTGTCAGGATATGTACAGGATCCAAGCAGAGTACCTATGAGGTAAAAAGATAGCTATATCCTAATGACTAGTGAAACATAAAATATTCTAAAATTCTTCACTCCAGCAATTCCCAAAGCTTTTCTTCTTTTGGGTGAATTTAATATTTTATTCCTAACACTTGTCATTCAAAACTATTTGGTAGAAACTTGTAGAAATCTGCCTTATAAACTACTTCCACAAAGGTAATTTTCTTCACATCGCTGAAGATCCTTGAGAAACTGAGAGGATTATTTTGTGATTTTTGGCAATATACTTTAAGGACTAGTTCAGACAAATCTGTTGCAATGTGTGAAAGTGGGGGAAAACACAAATTGGGCATTTTGTGATTGAAACAGTTAACTGTTTTATGTACAAATTCTAGAAGTTCTGAGTTAATCTAGGAAATAGAAGACCAAACATTGGAATGGATCTTCCCTATTTCTTTATAAGAGGTTGATGATGAATCGGTCTCCAAGACTAAAATTCAGCTTAGTTCACATCAGGAAGAAATTTAGGTGTAATAATAGAAAAAGTTTCTACCAAAAAAGATAGCTAAGTACTTGAAAAAGTTGCTTGCATATCACCTCTAGCTTTGACAATTTTTATTTGAATAGACTTTATGAACTTCAGTCAGAGCCATCTTGTCTCAAAACCAAAAAGCAGAACTAGGCAAAGTCTTGATAACTCTTATAAACATAGATGTTTCTGATTCTCCTGAATATCCCCTGTTCACATATAGTTTATTTCTATCTTTTATCACTGTATTGGTCTTTTATGGTTGGCTGATTTAAATATCTGTTAGAACTTTTAGTGAATGTTGTCTGATTTTAATACTTACTTTGATAATACATAAATTGAGATTTGATTATAATTTAAGACATTTAAACTGCTATCTAAATTAATAACTTACACATTGACCATAAGAATATCTAAAGTAGTATCTAAATATTTCACATTGCTATAAACTATACCATGCTTTTATAGTATATATTTAATATCAGATAAATAGTAATGGGTCAATTATTTTCCCATTATGCCTTAGTCACAGGCATTAGATTTCAAAAATAAATTTCTCTTAATGAAGAGTTAAATACTTAAAAGTAGCTGACAGATGTCTTACTGATACACTTTTCCATTGCAACTCAAAGAATGCTCATGTTCTAGTTCAGATAAATTCTGAGATACAGGATTAAAAAGGAGTTCATTGTTATTCTGTGTTTTCTTTGCAGGCGACGATTCACAAATGTTTGCTTGGATGCTGTTAGTTGCTACCTGGTTGAACTTCAGTCTATGAGCCCCACACTAATGGTGCAGACTACTATTGGGAATTTTAAATCTCTACAGGCCAAGTTAGAACGGCTTCACTGATTGACTAATACAAGAACAGAATCATTAGTGCAGATAGTACA
This sequence comes from Pyrgilauda ruficollis, assembly GCF_017590135.1. Classification (NCBI taxonomy): domain Eukaryota; kingdom Metazoa; phylum Chordata; class Aves; order Passeriformes; family Passeridae; genus Pyrgilauda; species Pyrgilauda ruficollis. The sequence goes on along the minus strand of NW_024508988.1, from coordinate 108,936 downwards.
AACTGAAATAAAGGTTCCGATGTTGGCACTGAATTACGAACAAACAAATCCTTAGAAAGAAAATACTGAGAGAGTTTTCTGCTGCCATGGTTATCAGATGTGTGGCCTGTATTCATGCTCTTCCTAAAAGTATCTACAAATTGTAGAATGTAAATGTGACAAATGGAGTTTCTTTTACTTTTACTACTACTAGGTTTTTCAACGATAGAAAGCTTTTTTTAATACTGTTGAAATAAAGTACTTTGTGTGATCTTTGCCATGGGGATAAAAAATATTTCAAAAATATTTTTTTCTTTGTTTTAAATAATGGGGAAAAGCAAATTATTTCCCCTATTCCATTTTAATATGTTGTATCTGTTAAAATCAAATAAAGAAGTCAAAAATTGACTTCTGTCTGTTTTTATTACGTGCACACAAGCACCAAATTATATACACACCTAGAATCCCCTCCCTGCCCTGCTGCCCACGGGGCTCTGGATGCAGCCCAGGACACATTTGGCTCTCTGGGCTGGCAGTGCCATGGCCGGGGCACGTCCAGCTTCTCACCCACATCTCACACAGATGTGTGGGGGACCATGTGAAAGGCTTTACAGAAGTCCAGATACCATCTGTATCCCTTCATTTGTCCACTGTTGGAGTCACTCAGTCATGAAGGTTACCAGGTTGATCAGGCATGACTTATCCTTCGTGAAGCTGTGCTGGTTGTCTCAAATCACCTCTCTGTCCTCCAGGTGCCTCAGCACAATTTCTAGGAGAACCTGTTCCATGATCTTTCCAGGCATAGAGGGGAGGTTGACAGGTTAGTAGTTCCCAGAGTTATTCTTTATTCTCTTTCTAAAGATGGATATATTTTCTTCAGTCACCTGAGACTACACTTGACTGCCATGACTTCTCAGTTATCATGGAGAGTGACTTGGGACTACATCAGACAATGCCCTCAGGACCTTGGGAGGCATCTCACTGGGTTCTAAAGACTTAGGTAAATTCAAGTAGGTCATCATGAACCTGATCATCCCTTGCCAATGGGAAGCACTTTGCTCCCCCAGTCGCCATCCTGCTCCCAACTCAAGAGGTGCAGGAAAACAGATTTCCATTGAAGACTGTTGCAAAAATGTTGAGCCTTCATCTATTAACAGCTTTCCATCACTGTTTATCAGGAGCGTTACACCTTCTCTGGTTCACATACCTGTAGTTGCCCTTCTTGTTATTCCTTATGTCCTTTGCCAGGTTCAGTTCTAGCTTCTGGAAGGCCTTCCTCACCTCATCGCTACATAACCAGTCTTTCTCTATACTCTTCCCTGGTTCCCTGTCCTAGGTTCCAGTGCATTTAGTTCTTTCCCTTTAGTCAGACCAACAGTTCCCTCATCTGCCATGCTGGTCCCTAGCCTCCCTTGCCCAATTTCTTTCTCCTGGGGATTGCTAGGTCTTGTACTCCATGGAAGACAAAAAAATCCATTAGAATAATGGATTTAACCTATCAGCCTCTAGGGTATGGGCCCAGCACGCTTCCACTGCTTCACTCTGTTCCTCTCAGTGCCTCTCAAGGACATCTAAGGGCCTTTGTCCAGACAACAGGAATGAAAAGTGTTGGAGAACGAGGGCATCAATCCTGCTGCTTCTCATATGCTGAGTGCTCTACAGTGCCTTTACTATGAAATAGGTATGCTCTAAAATTTTGCTTAAAGTACATTTCTTTCCCTCTCAACTACCAAATACCTTCTTTTGAATGATTTTGGTGATTTTTTTGGTGATTTTAAGCCAGCAAATGCACTTGTTGATACAATATAAAAATTAAAATACAACTCCTTTTAACCTTGTTAGATGAAAAAAGAGGTGAAATATTAGAATTAGCTTTTCTTCTTTGTCATTGTTAAAAACTTAAAAAGTATTTAAATAGAAGTAGTCCTTAAAAAGTATTTAAATAGAAGTAGTCCTGTGTGTCCTGGGAAAAATATTTTCTTCTTCCATGTAAAATAAACCATCTTTAAGTATTAGAAGTTATCTTCTGCTAAGCTATGTTTCTTACAAAGGATATAATGCATTTACCCTGGTCTTGTTAGTGCAGTTCACACAAATAATTTTCAGTCTTGCCTGATATATTTAACTAAATTTCAGTATTTGCATAAAAATATCTTGTGTTCAGCCACATTCTGTAATCTGATTTAGTAATGTGATTACTAAAAAGATTTCTATTTTCAGATTTGGAGAAATAACTGAAAAGTTTTGAACAGACACAAATCAAAGACTTGAAGTTCAGCTCTTCTGTTTTTTTCTCCAGTTAATGGAATAAGGATTCCTCTGGAAATATTGTAAATTGATCAAAGTAGTAGTATTTCAAAGTGTATCACAAGTTACCTCTGATATTTTTCAGATTGACAGCAGGTAATTCCAGTATGCACATAACCTTTTGTTTTCATAACACTTGCTCTGCTCTCAGATGGAGAAAGGACAGGTTCTGTTTCCCAATTTAAATTTGGAGGTATGTGGAAAACTGGGATCAGAGGGGAGAAGGGTGGCTTAATGCAGTAGATTAAATGAAGGATGATAATCACAGGGAAGTAGCAGACCAACATAAAACATTGCTCATTAACAATATTATCAATGTATCTTTACTTTTATTTTTTTCTTCTGTAGCTTTCAATCAACACTGTGATTAGGGAAAGGTGGCAGAAGGTGGGAACAAGGGTGAGTTTCAAAGAATAGCTGCTTTAAGCAAATCAAGGTATTCTTCAAGATAATAAAATATAGTGACAGCTTACCCACTTGTATTTCACCTTGTCATGGTTTAACCCCCTCTAGCAAGTATCACACAGCCTTTTCTTACTCCCATACCTCCTTCCATAGGATGGGGGGAGTTGGAAAAAAATTAAAATCCACAGGTTGACATAACCATTTAATAATTGGAAAAAGGTAAAGTAATAGTAACAAAAAGGGAAGTAGCAAAAAGAGAGGAATAAAACCAAGAAACACAAGTAATTTACCATGCAATTGCTCATCATGGATTGACTGGTGCCCAGCCTGTCCCTTAGAAGTGATGGGTTCCTCCCACCCAGCTCCCTTTGGTTATATACTGAGCATGATGTTCCACGGTGTGGAAAATCCCCTTAGCCAGTTCGTGTCAGCTCTCCTGGCTGTGCTCCCTCCTGTCTTTTGTGTACCTGCTCGGTGGCAGAGCACAGGACACTGAAAATTCCTTTACATAAAGTAAGTACGTACCTACGGTGCAACAGCAGAAGCATCAGTGTGTTATCAACACTGTTGTGCTAAATCAAAAACATAGCACTGTACCAGCTACTTGGAAGAAAGTTACCTTTATCTCAGCTAAAACCAGGACAGCCTGAATTCCAGTAATTCCTGTATTGTATAGAGAACACTGATCTCTTACAGCTATGTATCCTGCTGTTACTCATGCCCCTCATCCCCAAATACTGATGCTGATGCAAATTTCCCCCACAGCCACAGCCATGTGCCCTGTTCCCTGCGGGCTGTTGCCACAGGCAATCCATGGTGTCTGGCTTTCCCCACTGAGGAAGTTGTGTTGATCATCAAGTTCAATAGTCAGTTTTCTTGACATATGAGAGTTCACAGAACCCTAAAATGATCTGAGTTTGAAGGGATGTTAGAGATCAAATAGTTCAGCCTTTCTGCCATGCAGGGACACTTTCAACTAGACCAGGCTGTTCAGAGCCCCATCCAACCTGGCCTTCAGTGTTACCGGGGATGAGGCATCTTCAGTTCCTCTGGGTGACCTATGCCAGTGCCCTCCCCACTCCCAAAGAACTTCTTTCTAACATCTAATGTAAATCTTGTCTCATTTAGTTTAAACCCAATCATCTTTGTCGTACACACCCTTGCAAAAAGTCTCATTTCCCTCTATTTTATAAGCCCCTGTTAAGTACTGATTTGCCTCAATGAGGTTTCTGCAGAAGTTTCCCCAGGCTAAACAAGCCCAGCTCTCTCAGCGTATCTTCATAGGAGAGGTGTTCCTGCTTTTGATATCGCTGCGCTCCTTTGGACCCTTTCCAACTGGTCAAATGCCCTTCCCGTGCTGGGGACCCAAGAGTTGGACGAAGCGCTCCAGGTGGGGTCCCACCAGAGCAGAGAGGCCGAATCCCCTCCGTCATCCTTCTGACCACGCTGCTTTGAGTACAGCCCAGGATGCAGGTGACTTTCTGGCCGGCGAGCGACACTCCCGGCTCGTTCAGAGATGCGGGGGCACGCACCGGCCGAGCGCCGAGCCCGCCGGGGCTGCACAGGAAGGCCCGCCCTGCACGCCGGCACGGCGCCGCCGGCAGCAGCGGGGCGGAGCTGCGGCTGCGCGGGGGGGGCGCGGGGCGGTGGGGCCGGCGGCGGGCGCGGCCCCTCAGCGGCCCGGCTGCGGCGAGCCAGCAGCGGTCTGGGCGCTCAGCTCCTCTCGCCGCTCGAGCCCTGGGGAAGGAGCCCGCCCCGGGGCCGTCTCCGCCCTGAGCCGGGCACGGGCAGTGCGGGTTGCGGCGGGGGAAACCTGTGCCGCTGCCCCCGCTCGGGTGAGCGGCTGGCCCCGCGCCAGGCCGGCGCCCCTGCCCTGGGGTTCCTGTCCCGCCGGACGAGGCTGCAGGATGTTTTCCTTGTCTTGTGCATCTTTGGAGTTCTTTACGATGTACTGGCGGCTTCTCTCTCTTGGCTCCTTCTGAGCTAGCGTGACCCGCACCGCTGAGCAGCACATCGCCCGTGGGCTGCCCGGAGGAAAATACATCAAACATTAAAAAAAAAAAAAAAAAATTAAAAATATATTAAAAAATATCAAAAGTTTGGAAGTACGGGTAAGCATCAGTTCTCTTTGTGTTTAGAAGGAAGCTGCTAGAGATGGTCAAGACTTTCCTTGTGAATTCTTCTCCTCTGCACCTACCCCCAGACAACAAAAACTTCTGAATTTTTTTTTTTTTCTTTCTTCAGTTTCTCTAGAAATGTGTGGGAAAGTCACTATTTGCTTTTCTGTATAATGGTTACCTAGAGATTTAGTAAGAATGGAGATTAAGCTAGATGTGCTCATCTCTACGTGTATCAAGCAAAGAAAACCATGGCCCCGCATATCATGGGTTGGACAGGTAAGTATAATAAACTCTTTGAGTTTTAATTGTATAATACTTTGCACATCCATTTGCTTTAGGAGGGTTTAAAAACAACCTCAGGAAGTATTTTTATTAACCTTAAGAGTTAAAAAATAAATTACTTTTACCTTATTGATCTGAATCTGGAGATTTAAAGTTTCCCAGAGGAACATTGAAGAGCCTTTTTTTTCCCCTACCCCAAAGACTCAGAAGAGCTTAGATGAGATTGTTGTTTTGATGGTTATCGTTTTTCACAACGTTTTTTACAATATATCGTGGGAAGGGTGAACGGTTCTTTTTTCCTCATTTCATCCTGCATCTGTTGAAAGACACACTTTCTTAGACTTCTTTCATAAAAACACACTAAATTTTTTTCTTCTAAGATTTGAATTTAAGTAGGTAGCAATTTAACACTGATTTTTAAATTATTTTTCTATTGAAGTCACTTGTAATTATCTCACTAAATTAAACACTACAAGACAAGATAGCTAATGTCCAATTTTTGCATTTTTAGAAGGTAGTTTAGCAGAGGTACTTTGAAAACTTTTTACTAATGACAGTTAAGATCAGTTTGGTGTTTTGAAACCTTTGAGTCAAATTCATCATCACTGTAAGTCCATGCTGGATATAATGTACTGTAAAGCAAATATTTTAAAGAATGAAATTAGTGTGGCAATTGCTGCCTTATTGTACTTTTTAAAATTATTTTTTCCCTGACATTTTTTCTCTGCATTATTCTGTACACCTGTGTAGAAAACAGCATTTTGAAAAATTAAATACTTTTTCATTCTTTCAATAGGAAAAAGAGGCTGTTTTTCTTCTAGATGGTAAACATATAAATGAAATTAACTTGGCATCAGGGAAGACAAAGAAGAAAATACCTTCGCTGCAGTCATTGTTGAAAAATGTGGTTGTCTTAACAACATCAGGAAATGGTTAAGTATAATATCTTATGTGCAATAAGCTCAGGTTATTTTATTTATATTTGTAACAGTGTGAAAAGGCAGATATCTAAAGCATCTGCCAGTTCACTTAAAACTGTGGCTAAGATGGAAGAGAAGTAATTTGAAGTAACTTCACAGTAATATCCTTCAAAACTTCTCTCCCCCAACGAACACAGCTGCTTGGTTGGCAGGAATACTTACAACAGGAGAGCTGTTTCTTTGGAATAAAGATCAGGACTGCTTGAAAATTGTGCCAGCAATCGAAGAGTCCAAAAAAGTAGTAGCAGGAGCACAAGGTAGGTTTTTTTCAATTAATCCTGTGAAAAAATGGAATAAAGGGAAAGTTCTTTTCCTTTCTTTAAAAGTTATTACATGAGTAAAACTGTATTCTTACATTGTTTTGCATTTGCATAATTTGTTTCCTAGCTAAACTTTGTCAAATGTCTTTTGAGTGGTACAGGTTTTTCATTTAGTAATCCCTTGTAAATAGTTCATTTTCAGATACTGTATGTCCTATTGGTTAATTTTTTACTGTAAAATGTTCCTGACTAGGTTATCAATTACGGCAGATGTACGTTTGATGTAAACAGTATATGGACAATTTGAAGCTTGTTCTCTAGGTGGGCTTTTGTGGCAAATGCTGGCTAAAAATAATAAAATGCAGACATGTATTTGCAAACCTAATTATCAAATATTTTCTTGTATTGGATAGCATCACTGATGCCAGCTTCTAAAGTTAAGTGTTGCACAAGAAATTCTGTCATTTCAGGGAAGATCAGTAGTATACCTAAGAGCTAAAAGTAATCCATAGTAGAGCACTTAGGCTGTCTTGGGAAACATCTCTAATGGTCGAGTGTTGTGGGAAGGATAATTCATAGGATACATAGAGATGAATATCCATCTGACTTTGCTGCTGCCGGAGGTCTGCTATCAGTCATGAAGCTGGAAATTAAAGATACTTAACATGACAGCTTGAATTTCTAGTTATAGATGAGAAGAGAAATCTACTTTCTCTATTCTTTTTAATTCTATGTATAACAAAGGAACAGAAACTATCCTGGCACATTGTTATGTTTGTTTGTTTTTTTTCTCCAGAGTGTTTAATGAGGTTGTACTTGTATGTATCTGGAGATGGCAGAAAGGTACTGTTAACTACTCCTACAGCATGTGCCTTTTTGTGGGAGAGTACAGAACATGAAAATACAGCCTCTGGTAAAACCTCTCTTTCTGGGCGTTGGACACAAGTTTTAACTGATGAATCTGTTATATTGCCTTCTACTGAAGAAAAAGAAATTGGAGTGGATGCTGCTTTCATACAAAATGAGGTAAAAAATAAACTCCAAGGCAATAATTCTATTTCTTAAATAAATTAGAGCCACAAAAGCTGCAGTGAATTTTGAAAGCAATGTCTGCCTCTTTGGCATTTTGCATAGGCTTAATGTTTCAGTTCATGTTATATTTGATGACAATGTAAGAGCAGCCACACTGGATCAGGTCAGAGTTTCTGGCCCACTTACATTCTTGCCAGCCTTTACATTTTTAAATGACAACATTGTGTTATTTAATCTGATTTGTAATAGCTATTGATCTAAATATGTAGATAATTAAAGAGAAATTTTCGTGTGACAAGCCTTTTGGGGTTGTTTTGATCGTGTTCTCTTTTTACAGGTACTAGGTGATTGCTGTTTGTGTTCTTTTGTATTTTACTCTGGTGAGTGTTTGATGCTCACATTTTTGATTCTTCGATGGCATGAAAATACCTTTAAAAATATTAGGTAAGTTCGAAGATATCTGAAGTTACAGCAGCATCAGGAATATTTTAATTATTTTTTGGAGCTGGGATTCAGAGATGCAAATGAACACATTTACATGGATGTTCCATTAACCTATGGTTATGAGAACCTATTTATGTTTACATGTGGATGTTTATAGTATGCCCTCTGTCATTTTAAAGCCATTCTCCCCTGTCCTTTACATGCCCCTTGTAGAATGTGTTTAATACAACAGCATTTATTTATATATTCCTTACTTCATTATTAGCTTACACCTAGATAATACTGGGAATATATATCATTCTGTGTGGGTAGCTGTGTATGCCTGTTGGCACATGTGTTTTAGTTTCATTGTTTTTTGCATGATGATGATAGAGTGTACTTTTCTTGTTTCTTGTTATATTGCTTGTATATCTTATATTTTCTTATATTTCTTGTACTGTGCAGCCATGAATGCCTTGACTACCTCTTCCTCTTCATTATGTGGATTTGCATATTTTATGGGTTTTCTGTTGCCCTTTCCATTTCTTTTGCTTGATGTGAAAGTCTATGTGTGCATTTCTTTATCTGGATTGGGGCCAAGTATTGAAATAGTTACACTGATACAACCACTTAAAAATGCTATTGAGTAATAATCAGGAGCACGTGTATAGTCCATTCTTCTTCCTAGGTGACACATGTCTATGAGTTCAAATGGATATGCCCTCTGCAGGTGTTATTTTAATAACTTGCCAAAATTTTGCCCTGCACATGATGTGGTACCACTACTTGTGTTATATGATGTCCTTTTGATATTTAGTAGTGATGTCCTACTTGACCTAATCTTCAGTTTATCAGTGGCATGGTAATTCCTTTCTGATACTAAATAAAAAATGAAATAGAGCGTAATATACCCAGTGCAGAAATGCATGTGTATGTATGTAGCTAGCTAGCTATCCACACCATAGTAATTGCAGCCTAAAATTGTAACTACGTTTCTATTATGCCAACTTATGCTTAGTTTCATTGCTTGCTGTTATTTAATTCATTTTTGCATATTAATGCTTTTTTTTTTCTTTCCTGTCAGTTAGATGGTATACTTCAAGACAGATTCTGTCTTGTGTTTTCTGTCATGTTCTGAATCTTCATAGTATCACAGAATGCTTTGGATTGAAAGGGACCTGTAAAGGTCACATAGTTCAACCTCCCTGCCATGGGTAGGAACACCTTCCACTAGGTGTTACTGGAATCATAATCCAACATCTCATTAAACGCTTCCAGTGATGGGTCATCCACAAATTTTTGTTCAGAGCCACATGCTGTTGATTTTCAAATTCTGAGTAATCCTGAGGTGGATGGTGTTACAAGGTCTGGGGAAGCTGCTTCTGGCTAGAATGCAAGTGCCTCAGTTATATGTCATTGATCTGTATATATTTGCATGTTCTAGACTTATAAATCCCATAAAAATCCCATCCCATAAAAATAACTCCTAGTGATCAGAAATAATTTTTGAACTTGTGTAAGTGCAAAATATTTTTTCATTTGTAAGGCATTTGAAGAAAAACAGGGGTTTTTTTTTGTTTTTTTTTTTTTTTTTTTTTACTAGCTCATGCTTTATATGGTTTTGTCTTGCATGGTTTTTTACTCTATAGGAATAACCCCATTCTGCAAAATGAAGTAACCACTTGGTTTTGTTATCTTTTTGTTGGCATTCAGTTCTTTGCCATACCAGATCCAGTGGGTACAGCAGACTTGTTCTCTTGTTAATTTGGTACCTCAGTGTGTGTCTGTAAAGTCAAGAGGAGCTCTGCTATGTGCATTTGCAAGAGATGGACTTCTGCTTGCAGTAGCTGTAAATCAGACTGATCCAAAGGTCTGTATGACAGTGCATCATTTTAGCTAAGAGTTCAGTTTAAATGAAGTAGTAACAAGGATTTAAAAACAGAGTTTTGGAATGATTTTAGCACTCATAAGGCAACATGAAATTATATCTACATTGATATCCCTGGCTAAAAACTTTTACTACAGCTCATAATTGTTTATGTGTGGTGTTCAGTTAGAAGTTGGTGTAAGATCCTGTCATTTCTAAGCTCTAATAAAAAAGAAATTAATTTCAATTACTGCATCATATCTGCAAAGATTCTAGGTGACTCTCAGTCAAGCCTCAGCCTGACATGTTTTGGACTTCATTATATTATTCCTATTAATAACTCAGAGGTCAAATTTTAATGTAGTTTTTAATGCTAGTGATGATAGGGAAAATGGACCCGTTTTTTGATGTACCAGATTGGGTTGGTACAATTCTTCAAAGCTCCAGTTGTTAATTACCACAAAGACTAAAGAAGAGTGATCTTATATTGAGTGTTTTAGAAAAAAGTTACATTAAAAATGTTACATTAAAAAGAAGATTGAATTACATATTAAGTATGTAATAGTCCTTAGTTCTATTTCAAGTGTAGAACAATGTGTAGAATTCAATAAATGTTCAAATAGTAACAAATAATGAAATGCAATGTAATTTCCATATATAATGATGTTACCAGTCCACCAAATTTAATGCATAAGTGAGTAGTAGACTTTTTTTTACAATAATGGCATTTTGATACAAACATTTATGATGTCTTTATTTTTTCTTTCTAGGCAACTCAGGTTTTGTTTCTGAACACCTTGAATTTTGTAACAGTTTCGGGTAGCCTGAAAGGTTGTAGTAGCAAGAGTAGCATGACCCCATCCAGGTTCATCAGGTTAGTAAATGGTGCTGTTTCTGCTGCTGTTGTGGATCTTTTGGTTTTGTGTTATGGTTTGTTTGTTTATTTTATAACTATCCTAACCCTCTGATGCTGAAGTTTGACAGAGAAAAAATATTTTTTTACTTGTCCAATTTAGATCTTACTGGGTTGGCGATATGAGTTGGACTCCTGATAGCCTTTTCTTGGCTTGCATGTTAAAACGCGGATGTTTGGTTTTATTGACATGTATGGGGGAATTGCTGACCTTAATTGCTTCTGGATGCTCTGTAGAATTTGGACCAGCACAGTTTATTCCATTTCATCCACTAATAACATACAGGTAAAAGGATTTAAAAAGGTTTATATGTATTCTGTATTCTGGTCTTACCTTACTTTCTATCATATTTATTATAATTTTGCATAAATGTTATCTTTCAAATTCACTCTTTTGCTTTTCATGTGTCTTTCCAATATCTGTTTCTCATTCATAGTTCTCTTCTATTTCTTATAATGCATTTGTCGTGATGAAAATTGACATTGTGACAATGTAAGTATACATAAAGTGATTTGTTTTCCTAAAAGTGTTTTAATTTATTAGTAATTAAAATTAGCATGTTTTTATGATATAAGAAGAAATTAAACTTGCAGAAGTGCTAAAAGTGCAAGTTTATTTTAATCCAGTCCTATTTCTCTGCTCATTGCTTAATTTACATATAGAACCTGATGTAAGGTATTGTAAATGACATATTTGCATGGACAGAAAGTAATTGGTTTTTAAAATGTTATTTTGGGATTCTCTGGGTCTAAGTTCTGAGATTATGCTGCTGGGTGCATGAGAGAGTAGGAGGATCTTTGATAACACACTTTAGCATAAAGTGAAAGTAACACAGTCTAAATAGAGAAAAAAATAAAGTCTAAACTTTATTTTTTTAAGATCTTAGTAACTTTGCATGCCTTAACCAAATAGTGTGTAAATATAACAGCTTGTGAAGACATTCAAAGCAGTATATTACCTTCTTACACTATCTGGTTGAAAAATCAGATACTGAAATATATTAAAATACATGAATTATGATGATATATTGAATGAATGCAGCCACTTTTTATTTAATAAACTTAAACAGTGTGTTATGTGGCTAATATTAGAATACATGTATTACACAGTTTTCTGAAACTCAGTAAGGAGGGATTTCTGTATAAGAAAAACCATTTTGAAAGAGAAGATGTGTGTGTTTTTAAAATTTTTCTGTTGAATATCTGAACTGATGCTGAAATTGTAAGATTCAGATTTTTGAGGAGTTCTTTCATATATTACTTTCTTAGCCTAGCCCTCCAAATTTCATCTTCAAGTATTTGTCATACCAAATACTAGCTAGATAAGAATGTGTGATATAGAAATTTAGACTCTAATTATGAAAAAATACAGTTATTACTAATGAAATAGTAAGTGGATACTGAAAGCTGGTTTTAATTTATTTAAATTCAAAGAAGTTGCAGTTTTAGTAAAATATTGGCATCTTGCAAGCATAAATAGTTTCATCCAGAGTGCTCATCCTGCAAAAGTGTAGACACTTCTCTAGGATTCTGAGGTGATTTATTCAGATAGTAGATTGCATGGTATTACATGTTCTGAAATTATTCTGTTCATGATTATTACATATGATAGTTACTTCTTAATTTTTGATGTATTTCGATTTTAGACAGCACCACTCTTGTTGTCGAGATTCCAGCCAGTCTCTTGGTTCTTCAGATTCTGACCGTGACCTCCTGAAACAGAGATTCTCTGTTGCTTCACATCCAAGACTACCCTACCTCATTGTCTCTGATGGATACATGATAACACTGCTAAGATTTCCTAACAACTTTTCACCATCAGGATTTATGAGATCCCTTTTGCTTGATTCAGCCCAACAGCTTGAAAACATCCGTCAGAATTTGATGAACTTCAAGGTGGAGTTATGAACTATTTTGTAGGTTTTTAAGTGAAAAATTTCAGGTGCATGAAAAGTGTAAATTGAAGACCAAGTACCTTTGAATTATAAAGTTGTTTAAGTAACCACTTTGATCTGCAAAGCAATGAAGACAGATTTCCTGAAATTTTATACCTTTGATGTCTGGGTGATATTTCAGGAAAGTAGAGCTGTCACTATATTATTTTCCTGTAACTGTAAAAGAAACAGGGATTTCTCTATCTGTAGAGTTGATTTGGGATGTTGACAGGTGCTACTCTTGTCAACTTTCAGAGTGATGCAGAAAGAACTCTGGAAATCCTCTATAACTTAGTCCCTGTAGTAGTGCATACATTTGTCCATTAGGTCTTCAATCAAGGGTGGCAATTAAAGCTTAGTTAAACCATTTCTGTTTCATTTTGTGTCACTTCTGAATTGAGCTATGTCTGGGAGAAGGGAAGCCAGGTCCCTTTCTTCCCTTGAATGAAGAGGTCTTGCAACTGTTGCTGACCACAGAAGATATAACAGATATTTAGTTCAGAATATTTGCTTTTACTGATAAAATGCAGCTTTTCTTCTAATTCAATTTCTATTCTGATTTTTGGAGAAATGAGCTATCATGCTATTCCTGCATAAGCTAGAATAGTGAGCAAGGATTTTGAAAGAGATATGATACTAGTAAAAATGCTGCAAAACCCTACATACAGGCAAATTTCTAGGGCTTTTTCAGGCATCAAGAAAGCAGATTCTTTCAGTATGAAATAAACTAAAGCTGTCTGGTGTGAGAGAATTCTGCTTCCCCAAAGCATGGTCAAATGGTAGTTTGTGTCTGTGCAACAGATGCTTGCTGACCTGTTCTCCCTGGGACTTTTGAACTGAAGCTTTTTCAACAGTAACCAAGTTCCTTGAATTGTTTAGAAACTGTCTGTCTTGCTAGAAACTGATGTTTTCTGTTATTGTTATTTCTTTCAGTGTAAAGGGAGATCTCGGTACTTACGATCACTGTTGTCTTTAAAAGCCAGTCTTTTAAAACAAGTTCAAAATCAAAGTTCTATCTTTTCCACCATTCCGAGATTCTTGGAGGAGGACACAACAGAAATGAATGAGAAAACCATGGATTTACTGGTACTTAATAGCATTTTCCCACTTATAGTGAAATTATGTATGTTTAAGGTATTCTAAATGGAAATAACTGTGGGGGTTTTTAAAAAAAATAATAGGTTTATTTATCCTAACTAGTGTTTTTAAAATCATTCAATATTCTCATTTTCTTTATAGACATGAGGAATATGCTTATTTTCTCAAACTGATACTTGATTTTTAGTTTTAAGCAAGTTATTTCTTTCAGCATGTGTTGACTTCTTGAAGAGTATCTGACAATATACATATCTGTCAGTTTGTGGTGTTTCAATACATGGAATGGTTTGTGTTGGAAGAGACCTTAAGGATCGTCCAGTTCCAACCCCCTGCCAGAGTGAGGAACACCTTTCATTAGACCAGACTGCTCAAAGCCCCATCCAACCTTGTCTTGGACATTTCATGCATAGGGCAGACACTGTTTCTCTGGGCAACCCATTCCAGAGTCTCAGCACTTTGACAGTAAAGAATTTCTGCCTAATATCTAAGCCTGCCCTCTCTCAGTTTAAAATCAATGTACCTTGTCCTGTCACTATGTGTCCATGTCAAAAGTCTCTTACTCTCTTTTGTAATGAAAGGTGCTATAAAGTCTCCCAAGAAACCTAATGCTTTAGCTTCACTTTAAAATAAAATGTAACATTAGCTATTAGATGTACTGCGGCTGTAGATTATCTTAACAAGAGTCTTATTCTTAATAAATATGGTACTTATCTTTATCCTGAGTTTTAGAGGGTTCTTTAATCAGTTCCAAAATCTGTATTGTCTTTTGGAAGAGTAGCCCTGTGATCATAGTTACTGAACAGCCTTTCCCAACTTCATTTCATGCTTTTGAGTTTTGGTTTTTCTTTGAAGTTTTTGAGCTTTCATTGAATGACTTTTATATCTTACAGGTATCTGGCAAAATCTCTGTCTTGTACTCTAGGTTTAATGAAGGATGGAGTTTCACTTTCTGGTATAAAATCTGCTGCTGTGTTGGCAGTGTAATTTTGTTAGGTAATTTAATTTGTCTGCCCAACTGTTCTGCAAATAACATTCCATTTGAGATTGAGATGAAATTGCAGATTATTAAACACACTAGCATTTAAGCAAGGTAATTAAGCATAAAAACTTCATTTATGAGACTGACTAAATGATGATTCTTTGCAGTCTAAGTGTGCTCTCTCTCTCTCAGTAAACTTGGATTAAACTGTTGATTTTTCATTTGTCTGATTTAGGACCTTGAAGAAGAATCAGACAATGGAAAGCAGTTTTACAATAGCCCTTCCAGCTTCTATAACCAAAGAATCTATTCGTCTGTTGGTAAAGCTGATGAAGGTTGCTTAGAATTTGCATCAATGTTTGATACCATCCATGCAGAAGATGATATTGAAGAGAAAGATAAATCAGCATTGGAACTATATTCCATTCAGAAGAACCTCCTTGGTGCATGGCAGATAGGGATTTCAAAAAATATAGAAGAGAAAGATGCATTACTGAATTACACAGTGAACTGCATTATCCATTTTTTCAGCATTATTCAGTTTGTGAAATGTACTTTGCTAAACCAGGATGCATTTTTAAACAAGTCTCTGAAGACTACTCAGTGGATGCATTTTGTCCTGAAATATTTTCAGCAGTGTTTGACTGTCTTGTACTGGCATTCAAGAGCCAGTGTGACTGGGCATGTGGCAAAGTTGACATTCGAAACTTTAAAACTGATGTTTATACAGCAACAAGATCAGTTGTTCTCAAAAAACCTTTTGGCATGCTTCTGTCTTTTGAAAATGGTTTCTCACACCCTAAGCAGAGTATGTGTACTACAGTATGAGAATTTTTTTGCCTCTCCTGACAGTAATACTCTTGTGGAACTTGACTCTCTCACAGTGCCTGTTTTCTTAGTTCTTGATGAGAATACTACTCAGCAGTTTAGCTCACTGAAATCTCTGCTTAGAGAGTGTCCTCAAGTAATCCATGATGCAAAAACAGAAAAAAGGTATGAATAAGCTTTGCATGGGGAAAAAAATATACAGCAAAACTTCGTGATCAGGCCCAGAGATCACAGGTTTATGAAAGGCAGATCCTGTGTGAACAGCCTGGTCTTCTGTGACAGGTGACCTACTTGATGGATGTGAAGGGCTGTGGATATTGTGGATATTGTCTACCTGGACTTTAGTAAAACCTTTGTTATAGGCTCCCACAACTTTCTTCTGGAGAAATTGGCTGCTCATGGCTTGGATAAAAGCACTCTTTGCTGGGTTAAAATTAATTAATGGCTGATGGCTGGGCCTAGGAAGTGCTGGTGAATGGAGTTACATCCAGCTGCAGCTAGTTGCTGTGGTGTTCCCAAAGGCTCAGTATTGGGGCCAGCCCTGATTAATATATTTATCAATGATCGGGGTGAGGGTATCGGGAGCACCTTCAGTCAATTCACAGATAATACTCAGTTGGGTGGGAATGTTGGTCTGCTGGGGGGCAGAAAGGCTCTGCAGAAGAATCTGGTCTAGCTGCATTGATAGTCTGAAGCTAATGGTGTGAGGTTCAACAAGGCCAAGTACCAGGTCCTGCCCTCGGGTCACAACAACCTTGTGCAGCATCACATGCTGGGGTAGAGTAGCTGGAAAGCTGCCCAGCAGAAAAGGTCCTGGGGACATATGTTGACAGCAGCTGCACATGAGCAGGTGTATGCCCAGATGGCCAAAAAAGGCCAATGGAATCCTGGCAGCAGGACCAGAGAAGTGACAGTTGTTCTGTATTTGGCACTGGTGAGGCAGCACATCAAGTCCTGTGTCCAACCCTAGGTCCCCCAGTATCTGAAAGGGTTGTCAAGCATTGGACCAGGCTGCCTGGGGAAGTGGGCTGAGTCTCCGTTCCTGTAGGTATTTAAAAGATGTGTAGCTGTGGTGTTAAGGGACATAGTTTAGAAGTGGGATTGGCAATGTTAATGGTTGGAGACAGTAATCCTAAGGGTGTTTTCCAGCCTAAGTGGTTCTGTATGATAGAAAGAAAATGGTATGAGTTAAACTATAATGAAATATCCTTTTGGGGTTTTTTTGCCACCTTTTACTCCATGGAAAGTCATGATAAACAAAGCATACGGATTAAGGCTCAGACCTATATTTGAATATAGTTTGGTTGTGGTGACTAAACTATAACTGCAAATCAGTTTGGAGACAATGGATGGGTTGACAGCTGACACCAGACCTGGTAGTGCAGCATCAATCCAGATATTGAAATTTAGATGCTTTAACTGTCTCTTGTGCATTTCACTCTTTCCTAGTTGCAAAGTATACGGAGCAAGAGTCTGCTCATATGCAGTATGTCAGTGATGTCAGTCAGCAAAGTTTTTATTCATTATGGATGTGATGTCTCAGAGCGATAAGAAAAACCCATTTGTGGAAACTAATTTACTTAAACTGTCAGAGCTATTTCTTCCACACACATAAACTTGACTGAAGTGTGCTGTCCAACTTTTGGGAAAGTATACTGTTACCACTATTTCTAGAGTACAGAGTATTTCTGTGCTGCAAAACTCCAGTGAATCAAAGTGTGCTGTTCACATGAGCAGGCTTCTGCTTTCCAGAGATTTAAAACTTAAGTAGCATTATAACTCACAAATTAATTCCTACTACAGTGAAAGGTAGTAATCAGTAATCCTTAAATATAGTAAATATCAGTAATCCTTTAGTATAGTACTATGTTCACTGCAAATCTGATATGCAAGTTTCAGTTGTCTCAGAGAAGATAATCCATATTTTTGATTAATTGTGCTTGAGGTGCTGAGCACTGTGCATACGACTGACTCTGTGGTAATTATGAACCCAGTAGTACTTCAAGATGCAGATGTGTTTCAGTTCTGTGCAAACTTTTTTAAGTCTCTAGCAACGTGTATTTGCTTGTATTGTTAAGCTGACTATGTGTCTGAGCTGGTACATCTAATAGAACTGTGCTAGGTGACAGGGACTTGCCAGCCCTAAAACCATACTCTGCAATCTTGTTTTATTGTCTTTGCTTTTCTGTGTTACGCTTAGGTTTTTTAATCAGTCTTGTTTATAAAGATAGTAATACCTGTTCTGAGATTCTCTAAGATTATTTCATTTCCCCATTGTTTAGCTAGCAAAGGGATTAATTTTGGGGATGTTTAGGTTCTTAAAGTAGATTGCTGTGCTTAAGAAAATTCAGAAGAATAATGTTTGTTAGTCAAAAATGAGGCAAGAAGTGCTTCATTTTTTCCCCTCACCCAAGTCAAGAAAGTAGTTCATACAACTTATTTTTCAGGTGTATAATGCAAAATAAAAGAACATAAGAAATTGATGTAGGCAACTTCTTTAATTCTTGCTTAATTTCATAATACTGTACTTCTTGAATTACAGGTTGACTGTACTATGGCAACTGTTGTATAAGAAAGTGGTTTGGTATCAGGTGCAGCTAAAAAGAAAAGTGAACAAAAGTGCAGAAGAGGTTTCTGTTGTCTCATTGCTTTTAAGTCATATACAAGCAGCCATCCAGTCTTCAGGAGTGACATTAGAACAACATATGAAGATTAATTCTGTGTCTGGTTAGTAAAAATGTTAATTGAAAACTAGGAAAATTAGGTCCAACTGTTACAAACAGTAAATGACTACCAGATTTTTTTGAAAAGTGAACATTGGGACTTCTCTTAAAATTCTTACCATAATTCTGTCTTAAATACTTAGTGTCCTGGTATGTCTATAGATTGCATTATAATCTTTAGAGCTTGTTGAGCTGAATAAAGAGACTGAATTGACTTCAGTTTGCTTTGAGCCATGTCGTGAAGAATCTGAATGGAAGATTTTAATTCTGAACTCCTGTGTTGTTTCTTCTGAAGTAAATGCCACACATCACAGTGTGTCTCTTACTGGATTTCTGTGTAGAAAGATTGTTCACTCCTTGTGGCCATTGTGGGTATGAGCATTTTGTATTCACAAATGTAGTCAGCTTGAACTAAGCATCTAAATTAGTGTAAGCTAAGATACTTGGTAATCTAGCATATTTATTTTCCTAATAGTATACAGTTGTAGCCTAATTTCTTACACTTTGCTGTTCGATGTTCTACCTTCTTTTGAATTCTACACTGCTAAGCCCAGCTTCCCATTTATGTCTCCCTTTACAATTCTGTTTCCTTGCCATGTTCTTGATCTCTGTCCCTTAAAAGATAGTTCTAACTTCTCTTCCTATAGCACTCCATACAATACATAAGCTCCTTCTGAAGGAGAGCTCATACATTACGTGTCCTGGTAAGGAGTATTCAAAGTCATCTTCTCTCTCAGATGCTCAAAACTTAGACTTAATTATGAGAATAGAAGTTTACTGGGGGACTCACATATTTTGTTCTGCTTTCAGTAAATCTCTGATGCTGAAATAAGAGCATATGTATTTGTAAATGTAAAAGTAACTACTAAAAGTAGAGTTTTTAATTTGTTACTATGTGACTTTTACAGGTGAGGAGCAGTTCCTTTTAGGCTCATACAGAGAATCTGTGGACATTTGGAAAAGATCTCTTTGTGAACTCAAGACAAATGGTAAGGGATAAAATCTTTGAGAGTGGAGGGGGTGAGTGGTATAATCATTTTACATTTGTGACTCTGTTTGCCCTTCAGAAAGAGGGGGTGAGATGAATAAAGGATGCATATTTGAAATTAAGATGGGATGAATAGACACCAGTCAAAACTTAAGTCTGGTTGCTCTCTGAGAGAATTCTGTGCATTTCTATTTTAATATCAGAGCTTTCTTGTGATTATGAAGTACTTGGTACAGGGAACTTCTAGATAAATTTGTGAGCAAGAATGAGACAAAAACAGATGAAGAAAAAATCAATTTCTTTAGTAGTTGTAAAGTTAAAAGAATTAGTGTTTGGAGAGTAACAAAACAAAACTTGTGTCAGGAGTTTTTGTAAGAGTTGATTTGAAACAGATATACCAGAGTTTCTTTTCCAGGCATCATAAGAAAATTTTCTGCTGGTTATTAGAATAAAGAATACTTCATAGAGGAAAAAAATTCAGAATATTGGAGGCTTGGTGGATGTCTAAGCAACTCTACTGTGGTTCAGGCATTCTTTATTTGAAGGCTAGACTTCCTTAAGCTCTCCTTTGTTTGTCTGTGTCTTAACAGTTATTCATAGTATTGTTTTGCCATATCTCTAGAAATGAAAATGTTGTGGATGCGCATTAACTTACTAGGGACTTAGAGGTTGTATAGAAGGATCATATCCTAAAGTAGCTGCTCCTGATTTCTACTCCTCAAAGTGTATTGTTTATGTAGATGTGTTTCTGGAGAGAAAAGAAATAGTACTTTCACTTGCTACTTTTCTTTTTGTGTTTATTGTTTCTCTTCCACTTGGCCTTGTACCTTTTTTTCATTTTTTAATTCAGGAGGAAAAAGAGCATGTTTTCTTCAGCGTAGATACTATCTTGCAATATTGTTTTGTCACTTGTATCAATATAACGTGTGTGAAGCTCAGGGACTCTGCGATCATCTGGTAAGAGAGATTCTAAGGCGATCACAGCTCTCTACAAGTCAGGTGGAAGAATTTTCTGGTACGTTTACTTTGCCTAAAAGTGTGATAATGTATGTTGACACTGTTTGAAGAACCCAGTGTCTAATTTCTTTGCCCTCACATGCACATGTGACAGCTTTTGATGCTTTTCACTTTACACTGTTTTCAGTGACTTTTTCTGATCTTCAGATGATATTTCAACTGCACTTGTTGGAATATGTGTTTAGACAACTCTCATTGTCTACTAGTCACCTGCTAAGTATTTTTCAACTCAAATCCTCTCAAAGAAGGACTTTGAATAAGAAAAATAAGGGGGAAATTATGTGATTTGATTTGATAGTAATTTATCATTAAATTTATTTATGATTAAATAATTTTAGCATTCAAATTTAAAATAATTTTTATCATATTGTTTTAATTCTATATTTCTTTTTTTAGATATCAAGTATGTTCAGCATGAATTATGGATGGTAACCAGCATTCATACTGACACTGCCATGGCTGTGATTCAATCCATGGCACGATTCATGGCTGCTTATTTCACAAAGCAGCTGCTCTACATCTTTCCTCCCCACAATGTTGACATCCTTCATCCACTTCACATCAAACAAGGTATTTCCTGTATAAGCTGTTCTAGTTGCTTAAATCTCACAATTTTTTCACACGTATCAGTGATGTCTGTTATGCTTTAACTTGACGATCAAGTTAGCTTTTCAGTGGAGTAGGAGACAGAAAAAAACCATGAGGATGTCACAAAAAAAGTGTAGCTGATACAATTTTTGTTCCAACAGATAGGATCACTTAGTTGGGAAGATACCTGTAAGATCATTGTGTCCAGCCATTAACATTGTCAAGCCCACCACTAAACCATGTCCCTAAACAGCACAGCGTCGCATCTTTAAAATACCTACAGGAATGGAGATTCAACCCACCTTCCTGGGCAGCCAGGTCCAATGCTTGACAACACTTGTAGAGGGTTCCTGATATCCAGTATAAACCTCCCCTGGCATAACTTGAAGCCATTTCCTCTTCTGTCTCTTGGCACTTGGGAGAAAAGATGGATCCCAACATGGCTACAGCCTGCCTGCCTTCAAGGAGTGATAAAGTCTTCCCTGAGCCTCCTCTTCTCCAGGCTGCCTCAGCTGCTTCTCACAAGACCTGTGCTCCAGACCCTTCCCTTGTTACCCTTTTCTGGACATGCTCCAGCACCTCAATGTCTTTCTTGTACTGAGGGGCCCAAAACTAACCCCAGCATTCAAGCTGACCTCACCAGTGCTGAGTACAGAGGGACAATCACTACCCAAGTTCCACTGGCCACACTATTCCTGATACAAGCCAGGATGCCCTTGGCTTCCTTGGCCATCTGGACACACAGTGGCTCATGTTCAACCTCTGTCAAGCAACATGCCCAGGTCCTTTTCCACTGGACAGCTTTCTAGGCACTCTTCCCCCGGCATGTAGTCTAGGCAGGGGTTGTTGTGATCCAAGTGCAGGACCTGACATGTGGCCTTTTAAAATACCATATAATAGTCAATCCAGAACCCTCTACAGAGCCTTCCCACACCCTGCCATAGAAGGAGATCAGGTTGGTCAAGCAGGACCTGCTTGTTTCGAATCCCTGCTGTCTGGGCCTGATCCTGGTTGTCCTGTATGTGTCTCATGATGGCTCTCAAGATGATCCATGACTTTCCTCTGCATCACAGTCAGGCTGACAGGTCTGTAGTTCTCCACACCCTTCTTCCACCTCTTCCTATCAATGGGTGTCCCTTTTGCCAGCCTCTGGTCAGCTGGAACCTTCCTGGTGAGCCAGGACCATGGGTAATGATGGAAGCTGGCTCAGTGAGTATTTCCTCCAGCTCCCTCAGTACCCTTTGGTGGATCCCATCCAACCCAATAGAATTGTGTATGTCTACGTGGTGTATGGTTGCTGACCATTTTCCCTTGGACTGGGGTCTTCATTCTGTTCCCCGTTCCTGTCTTCTAGCTCAGAGGACTTGTTACTCAGAAAACTGGTTTGCTATTAAAGAATGAGGAAGGGAAGGCATTAAGTACCTCAGCCTTTTTATCATCCTTTGTCACAATTTTGCCTAAAGATCTGGCTCTGACTGACTTTGATCCTCCCAAAAGTGGGATAACACTAGTGCTGAAGAAGTACTTGAATCTGTGATCTGGTGTGACCGCAGCTGAAAAGCCAGAGGAAAGCATTTTTTGCTTATCTGACAGTCAAAGTCTTGGAATCCAAATCCAAATGCTTCAGACACCATCTGTCAAAGCAAATGGGAATGCCAGGTTGCTTGGCATTGAATCCAGTAGTACTTGTTAGTTTAAGTCCTGCTTCTTAGGATTTTTCTGAGAATTAGTGTTTATCACAGTGAGTGGTTTCAGAGAGATTCCATTTAAAGATTTCCTTTGTCAGGAAATTTTTGTTTTCAGACCTACTTTTTCATATCTTTGTGAGAATAAAGGTTTGTTTGGAAGCATTTGGTAGAGTACCAGTAAGTTCATATTATAATGCCATATATTTTTTTACAATATTAACTTATTTTGATTGATTAGGTTTTCTGTAGTGTATTTGAATACATTGAATGTTTTTAATGCTTCTGTACTACAGCATGCCCTGGTATCTACTTCTTTTTTCATGGTCTCTTTAATGCTTTATTTGGACAGCTTTCAAGATAAACCCTACAAAATAAAACCTTGATTTTAATACTTGATTAGGCGAAGATCAATGTACATGGTGAGACAATTGGGGTAAAATTACATTGTGCAAGTTGGATTAGTGTGAATATCTCCTAAGTAATGCCACTATCTGAGCAAAACAGAAGCTGTGAGAGGAGCAAATAACTCTTTAGGATTCATGTTGATCAGCACCTCTGCAGGAGAACTAGGAAGCAAAACCTTGAAAAACAAATCTAAATCTGAACAAAAAAGGACATAGTAAATTTGTCTCAAGTTTGTATCTATATACTACCCTAAAATCAAAGAATCACAGAATATTATATACTGTTCTTTCTCAAAAATGCATTTTAACGTTCTGTCTTTTGCAACAAGCAGAATGTGTACAAACAATATGGGTACACTAGGAAAACTCTAGGAATTTCGATTTATCTCATGTGTACCCTCTAGTATATGCTACAAATACGAAAAATATTTGCAAGTGGTCCATCAATGTGATTAAGTCTTTAAAGAGAAAAAAAAAACCCACAGATTTTGCACTTGCTGTCCTATCCAACATAATTGAGCAGGAAAATAGCCTATTCCGAACACACTCCTATACCATTGCATGAGCTGCATCTGCTGCTGCAGATGGACTTCCATAGCATACCTCTAATAAAAGTAAATTAATAATAAAAGCAGTTGTACACTGTAACTAATCCACAAGAATGTGAGCAAATAAATTCCAGATTATTCATGTGATAGCATGAGGATTTATGTAAACTTTTATATGTGCCTTTCATGTCACAGATTCACCTCCTCGTGTCATTCCACTGCAACACTGTTTGGTTACCAGAGCTGTCAGGGACCAGAAGCTTTCATCTGTGTGGACAGTTGAATATGCTCTTGATTTGTTCTTTATTGGTGGACTTATTCCAGAGGCTGTGTGGTTAGCACACACACTTGGGGACTGGAAGCTGTCTGTGTCAATTGGTCTGGCCTACCAGCTGTATTGTCAGAACTCTGAGGAGCTCTCAAGGTAAACTTGCTATTGGAATTAGTATACTATTTTTTGTTACATAGTTATTTCCATGAAGTTTATTGTGACAAGCCGTATATATTGCCTCAGAAGTTCATATTACCAGACTCCTACTAGGTGTGGAACTTAAGGTGGTGTGATTACTTATTTTGGCATAGCTATTAGCTTAACAGACCTTCATTGGATTATGTATGGATATGACTTAGTTATTCATGAGCACTTTCTTATTATATTTTCAGAATGAATAAACCAGAGTGTCACCTGCCATTAAGCTTATTACCAATGCAGACTTTTCGGGAAAAGTTACAGTGTTTGTTAGGACAGCCAGTAACTTCTGAAACATCAGGACATATTAAATACAAGAAGTTCACAGGTACTTAAAATGAAAAATAATTGTGGTTATTTTTCTTGTTATTTGACTAAATATACACTGTCTGAGAAAGAAACAATTACTGTGTCTTCTCCAGTGTGTGTATTACTGTTATAATATATTCAAGCACTTTAATTTCATGAGGGTGTATGTTTTGGCTTTGATCATTCCAGAAATGAAATAAATTATCAATCTTGTCTTCTCATTTGTATTGTCCAAACCTTTATTTGACCATATTTGATATTAACTTACTTGGAAGAAAACTGAATCTTCGTTACAACAAGCAAACAAAAAAAATTTATATGTTAACAAGTATGGAAAGTATCATCAAACTTGAAATCAGTTATAAGAAGTTAAGTTTTGCTTTTTCCTTTCTGATAAAGTGTATCCCCAGATCCAGCAGCTAGCAAGGCTAAGAGTGTATTCCCAGTAGGCACATACACAGCACCTATGTGGGTCTGGCCACACACAAACACCTACAGACCTGCTCACCACTCACTCAGGCAGCACCAACAGCCCTATCACCTTTCGCTCTCCTGTTAGTCAGGGTTAAGATTGGCGTATAGGTACCTGTTTGTACAGTGTGTGTCACTACAGTAGCTAGGCCAGTGGCAAGACCATTAGCTGAGTAGATGGCCAGCTGACCCAGTTGCTGAGTGTCACAGGTAGCTCATGTCTGTGTTTGTAAGCTCTCAAAACCCCAGCCCCTCTCTGCTTTCTGGTACTCAGAAAACTGACAACACCTACTCACAAACACCCTCTTCCCCCACACACATACACTGTCCATGCACCCCCACAGCAGCTGGCCTGGAGCACACCGTCCTGTCAGTATACAGGATACAGCAGACGCTTGGTCTGGGCTCCTCAGCCTGTCCGGGTGCCTGACCTTTAGAGACACACACATACCAATGTAAACACTGTATTTCTCGCATGTGGTCATGGCTCCCTTGGTCTCCCCTTGTCTTGCCCTTAGAGACATGAAGACACACAAGCAGGTCTCTCACTTGTCTCTGGCTGTTGGGCAGGTCTTCACTGAACCCTGCAGATACTGTGAGCTCCTAACTTAACTGCTGAAATTCCCACTGTTAGCTGGGTCAACCTGACCTTATTTGTGTTCTACAGAAAGTTTACTGGCACAATTTGTATATTTTATTATCTTTTTGTCTGAAAGCATTTCAAGTTCTTGTCAGCAGGTGGACCTACTTACTGATAAAAGACTTGCTTTAGTCATTATTAATAATATACGTGTTTATGCCTTTTTGGTAAGAATGATTTGCCAGAATGTTATGCCAAGCAAATGCCTGGCTAAAAAGTTCCATTGTTCTACCTAGAAAGGCAATAGCCGTCATGGTAGTGTTGAAAAACTTTAAATTAATAACTGAATACTAGTTTTTAATGCATGAGATCTTAAGCAGATGAGGTCTGTTATTGTAATATATGAATGCAAATTCAGAGAATGTAACCTCGTGTCACAATGAAAATCCATGTATTGATTCAATTAATCTGTCAGTTTCTGGGCTTAATATTTTATAGATCCCATTGAAGAGGAAGATGCAGATGTTCTTTATAGTTCAATACAGGAACTACTGAAAGCAGCTGTTATGGCAGATGTTGATATTCTCTCAGAGACATTTCAGCTTTTGATGGATTCTGCCAAGGATCTTTGCAGAAAGTTTTATGGTTTGGTTCCGGTTGGGCTCTGTCTTCCAGCACCACCATTGTACTGTCCTCAACCAGCTTCTCTCAGTGAAGTAAGTCTGTTTCTTGTGTGTTTGTTTGATGGTATTTATGAATCTTTATGAGCTTTATTCTAGTTCTTTTGAGCTCATTTTTCTGTTTTCTTCCTTGTCTGCTCATCTGCCCAGGTAGCACAGCAGTGATGAGAAAGGATGTGTGCCTCTGTGTTTTTTCCATAAATGATCTATGCTGTAAGAAGACAAGATTAGGACTAGTAATAGCATTTAGTTATATGTCCTTTCTAATTTTGAGCTTTGTTTGTCTTTGCATTTTTAGGAAGACAGTGATGACATTCTTTTAAAAACAGAGAAAGAAGTCCGTCAGAAAGTGTCAGGAGTTCTTCAGCGAATTATCTTGCTCTTCCGGGCTGCTCATTGTTCTTGCTCTGCAGCACAGTGGTATATTACACAACTGAAGTGGGCAAGAAAAGTTATGCAGAAAGTAAACATTTAACTTTCTATTTTTAACTTGAATATCAATTGTAAATATTATTAATAAGTTTGCAGCTGCAGAAGCATTCAATCTCACCTTGGCTTTGATGTCATGTTTTGTACATGTCATCTTCTAGTTCTATACTTCATGCTCATTTTTATAGGAAACCAGAACTTAAAGATAGAGGGTATCTAAATCATAAGGTGTTTCCTTTTGGGTCTTTCTATACCTACTTGGTAACCTATGAATTCATTTATTTTCCATTAAAAAGAAAAAAAAAGATTTTAATTGGAAGTTATAGCTGTGAGCTGGATATATGCTCCAAATCATTAGGGTTGAATATTAACATAGAAGGTAATGCTCACTTCAGGTAGAGGGATCATCTTAGTGCACAGAACTTGTAAGATCTCATTTTACTTTTGTACAGTTTGTTTGCACAGGATCAAATTCAGAATAAATTGATTAAATTTTTTTGTGTACAATCAGTCTTTTCTTAGGTCATTGTAACACAGCTACTTAAAGAAGATGAGAGTGTGTATGGCTCTCTGTTCCTGCAACCCCCCTGCACCAGCATTAATGCAGTGATTGAGAGCAGGAACTGATCTGACTGAAAAGTATTTACTTCTGTTTGCATGGTCACATCCCTATGGTTGGCATGGGGAGCTGGTCAGACATTTCAACTGAAACTGGAGGCAAAGCCTTGGTGACAGCACCCTGGACTGTGTTGAATCAGTTCTTGATTGTGATCTTAGTTCTTATACTTTGTGTTACTCTTGTATTTCCTGGTAATCATGACTACCATTCAAACAAAAGCATTCTTTGTGCCATAGTTCATATTAAACATATTCCTTTAAATGAATTTTCAGAATAGTGATTTGAAGAAAATCAAAAGCAAGCTTCAGGGAGTTTTGCTGATCTTGGCAGTATTCTAACAACTGAAAGGCTGTGTATTTAGTAGTGATACATGTAAAATGTTAACTGATTTTTATTTCCATTTTGATTGTTTATTTACCTGTTATTATAGATTCGAATGAAAGGTTCTCTTCCTTTGCTGAGTCCATTCCCAGAGACTTTACTTTGTTACTGCAATTTTCGCACTGCTCTTTATGGATCTACATCTTCTGGAGCCCATCAGTTTGATGACATTACCTGTAAAATTTTAGGTCTGTATGGAGTAACATAAAGTAATTTAGAGCTGGAAAAAAGAACACCAGTGAAAATCCACAGCTGGCATATTAGGTTGAAATAGTATATTGCAATGTGTCAGGAACACATTTCATTTCCAGCTTTTATGTTAATTACTGAAACTCTTATTCTAAAATGTACTGTTCTGTATTGGGTGTGGGGGGTCATGTTACAGACCTGATAGATGTGAAAGAACATGAACACTAAGTGGGACTAAGGAGCTGTAGCTCCAGAACAATACTGAAAAATGTCAGGCTACTCTATTTAATTTATTTAAATAGAATCTCATCATATTGCATTTTTTTATTGTAGGTTGGTTCAGAGAGTTCTGTGCATTATGTTGGATGTTTCATGTTCGTGAAAAATTATCTGACAACTGTAGGCGGTACCAAACTGCAAGGGAAGATATTAACAATATCAAGGTAGTTGTTTTCCTAATATAGTAGAGATACATCTTAATTGCATGAAGGTATGAGAATAATTCTAAAGATCTGCTGTATATTTCTGTGAGAACTTCTATTTGCTTAACAGAACAAAACGAGCACAGTGCTTGCAATGTGAATTACATATTTGATGCTATGGAGCAGTGTGCTGTGCGTGTGATCTCCATCTTCCTGACAGTATTTCTGTTAGGCTTTTGCTTGGTACTTGAGTCAGATGAGCTGCCAGAAAAGCAATAGCTTCTACACTTGTTGACCTAAGAATTTACTTTCTGATTTGGTTTTTTTCCCTATTAGGTCAAGATATTAGGTCAAGATATTTTGAGAATTTCCTGAATAATACATACTTAGTACACAAAATATGGGGTTTATGGTGTGCTAAATATACATGTTTGTCAGAAAGAATAATGAAAAAGATTAAAATTTGATCATGTTTTCTCTACTTACACCTTCTCAATTGATGTCAGAGGTCCAGGAAGAAAAAGAAAGGAACTACTAGTGTA
Source organism: Pyrgilauda ruficollis (assembly GCF_017590135.1). Lineage (NCBI taxonomy): Eukaryota > Metazoa > Chordata > Aves > Passeriformes > Passeridae > Pyrgilauda > Pyrgilauda ruficollis. The sequence continues at coordinate 80,482 of NW_024508988.1, read as the reverse complement.
TTTGTCAGGTGTTCTGTAACAAGTCCAAGATTTTTCTTTACCAGAATAACTAAGCTTCAGATAAACAGCATGGCTCTGTTTCTAATTGTGGATTATTCTGATTTTACTGTACTTTGTCTGACAGTGACAAATGAGATAGAAAATACTGTTCAAAATAAACCAATCTATCTTAAAAACCTCTTACAAGGCTTAATTATCTTGCTCACAAGAAAGAATTTATGATCACCTGAAGTCAAAGTAGAATTACTTACTTCACAGTTTAGGCAAATCCTCAGGTTTTACTTGTGGCTGTAAACAAACTCTTCAGCTGTGTGCTAATAGAATTTTCCTAAGCCGGTTTTAAAAAGCCCTTTATTTTCTCTCTCTCTCTTATTTTTTTAACGTACGTTGTGATCCATTACAATGTTCATCTGTTTCCTGCCATCATATACTGCTCTGCTTGGCAGATAAGTTAGAGATACTTATTTTTAAGAAGCATTACTATTTGCAGTGTATGAATCATTTTGCTGAAGTACATTGTTTGTAGTAATTAATGTTTCTGGTAATTTTTTTAGGATCCAAATAAGAATGGATATGATGCCTACACAGTTGAGCATTGTCTGAATGCAGTGGAATGGGCTTGTCGAATGCTTCCTTTCTGCAGATTCATGAATGTTGAAGAATTAGTTCAGGATGTAATTTTAAGTCTGCTAGGAGAATTGCCACCAATAAAAAAGGTAAAAGACCTTAAAACTAGTATAAAAGCAATAGAGATTATCACAAATATTTCTCCTCCTTGGAAAACCTACTGGTTATATTTTCTCATGGTGTAAGTTATATGTGATAAGACACCTACTTGTATGATAGCTACTGGAAAAGATGCTTTCTTTTTTTGTGTAGGTGGCAGAGGTTTTTGTAAAAGCATTTCCTAATCCTGAAGATGTAAGAGTTCCACTAAGAGATAAATATCATGGACTTCTGCAGCGACTCAGACACAGTACTGCTAAAGGTAATGTTCATCATTCTTCCAGAAATCTTAAACAAGCTTTGGTTTTTATCCTAGTTATTAGTTTGCGACAGTACTTTCTGTCATATCCCATGCAAAACAATTATTGCCATTTTCAGTTGGACAACTTTGAGCTTTGTCACAAAGTCTGTGTTTTCTTTCTGATACGTATGATTTCTACACCAGCCACAGGGTATCATGGCTTTCAAAATGTTGATGTTTCTTCACATTATCACAATTTTTTGTTGAATTTATAAATGGCTCTAATTTATTATTTTAATTGAAATCTAATTCATGTCTCAATTTGAGAGACTAACTTAAAACTGAAAATTAAGACTGCAAACTTGGTTTTCTTTCTTTCAGAAGGTCCTGAAAGTGAAGAAATGATGTCTATACAAGCTGCTGAAGAAGTGAGGAAGAAGGCCTTGAGACGTGTATTAAAGAACATAGGCCCCATAGAAGTTAATATTTGGGAGCCAGTAGAAGAGGCAGCATCAAATGATGAGGAACACTGTTATGACAGATTCTCATTAGGTACTAGTCTAAGCACAAGCACACTTACTGATGTTGGGAATCCTCAGGTATATAATGATGCAGACACGCCAGACACACTTTCTGATGCTTTGTTTACTGAAGAAACAAGACCTCAAACACCTTCATTCCCAAGGTATGAAAAAATTGCAACAGAAGGCTTTTGACTTAAATTTGGGGGTGGGGGGGAAGAGTTGTCTCCTGCTGATCAAGTAGTCATCAAACAGGTAAATTGTCACTGTGGGTGATTTATCAAGTGAAGAATTACAGATTTCCTAAATCATAGAATTGCCAATGTTATATCAGTTAGTATATGACTAATAAATTATTGAAGTGTAAATTACTATCAGCTGTGTCTACATTTGTATATGTTACTGCCTAGTTTCTGTCTATGGATTTTGAATTTTATTAACTTGCCACCTATACATTGTACTAATGTAAATTTGGGGTTTTTGGCTGTTTTTAACTTTAGTGGAAGATAAGGAACTAATGTTGCATGTAACTCTTTTTAAAATGGATCTGGGTATTAATGTTCTTACATCTATTGTCTTACAGGGAAAATGAACTCCAACGACAAAGGGAAATAGGTAACAAAAATACCACACACACGATAAAAGCTCCTAACTGTAAAACAAAACATAAAGACAAAGTGTGTAGGAGAGACAGGCTTAATCAGCATAATTTGCCTGTAGTTGGTGCGTGGGAATTTGAACGTGATGATGATGAGTATGTTAGATTTTTAGAACTCTTTCTGAGTTACGTTCTTGAGAGAGACCTGATAAAGTACGGTGACCTTGGAATTCCATTTCTCACTAGCTTTTCTGGGCTGCTTCGAGAGCATGAATTGAACTCTCTCTTTTTTGATGTTCACACAACACTAAAACGTCGACAAAACAAAACTAGAAGTCCAAGTGTGTTTAGAGCAGGGTCTTGCTATACTGTCACCCTGGCATCCTGTGATCCTGAAGAAGTACCTGCCTGTAATGAAAACAAAAATATTTTGGAAAAACCAACAATTGTACAGTCTGTTGGGCAGACCACAGAACCTTCTGTGTGTAACCTAAAAAAAAGACTTAAAGAAGGCTTATTTGGTTTAAAATACAAACCAATATACAGAGCTCAGACTGACAATCAAGGAGTCAGTGTTGCACAAGCAAGCCAGACCTTTCGTAACCGTGCTTCCTCTACCCTGCAAACTCAGGCAATTCCTAAATACATTTACAAAACTCTTGATGTAGTTGGTATTGTACCAGCAGAAGAACTGCCTATAGATCTGATGGGCAAATTGAGCAATATTTCAAAATTGCTGGAGTGGATGATCAGATGGTCCGATAAAAGACTGCCCTGTGGTTCCAATAAACAAGATTGCTTAGAAGAGACTCTCCCAATGATACATCTGAAAACATCATCGGCAGCTGTCCTTACGTCTTTTTGGTTGTTAGAACAGTTATATGGAGACAGATCTCAAACAAGGAGCGTAAAATGTAAGGTAAGAAAAAGGATGGAACAAGTGTTAGTGAAGTGAGTGTGAGTGAGTTATGCCAGTAGGGAAAAACCACATACATGTTTTACCTCATAGTTCTCCTCTCAATAAAACATGGAATATTAATAGCCTTTCTTTTAAGAGTTGCTAAGAAAAGGGAAAAATCCAGAAATACTGAAATTCTGTCAGTAGAAATACTTAAGTTGGAGATGAAAATTCTCTTTGGAAGTTCAATATAGGTAATTTATCCAGACACCACATTTTTTGCACAAATTCCTGTAAGTTTGGCCACTGTGTCTAGTTTTGGACATCATCTTTGAAAAAACATACTACTGGAGACAGAACATGGCAGAGCAAGGCAAAGAATAAAGAAATAGTTCCTCTTGCAAGAGTTCCTTTGTGTTTGAGGACAGTGCAGGTACAGTCTGACTAGAGTATTTTAACTGGTTAAAGACTGTGAAAAATGACTAGCACTGTTACAGAGATTTGGAGTATATGTGTGGATATGAAGGAGGAGATTTGCCAGATGAATCTGGTATGTGTTGCTTTAATTTATGTTTCAGAGACAACTGGATCACTTAGCTTCTTTAATTAAAAATACATAGAGTCAAAGAATACATGAAAGTCTTTGAGGGAAGAGGGTTGTGGGACTCAGGTTGAGAAGGCTTTTCTCCAATTTCAAAAGGGATTTTTTTTCTTACTTTTGGTTTGTATTTTCTGGTTTTTTGACAAGTGTTTTATTTACAACTTAACAAATCTTGCGTGTGCATCTAACTACAAGGTTATGTATCTCTTTTTGACTTCCATACTGTTTTCAGTGGTAATTTGAGAGTTTTATATTGTCTGGATAAGGCCGAATCTTACTGTATATATTTACCTTGATTATATTGTCATATAGTGTCTTTGACAATTCATACACAGTTGACATTGAGAAATCTTTCTTATCTTTCATTTGGATAATTCAGAGGACCATTGCTTCACTTAATGTAAAAAGGGGCGAAACTCTTGTTTCTGTAAATCTGTAAATCCAGGACTTCTTGGCTCTATAATAAAGAAAAGGATATGAATTAATTAAGTATAGCCATTCTGTATGAAAGCATTGTGGTTTTTTAAAAGTACCTGGTATTTTTTTTTTGGCTAGTGAATTTTGATTATTGTTGTTTTTATTAATAGCATCCAGATGATCAATATCTGAAAGAAATTGCATCTCTATCAGAAGCCCAGTCTAGAGCAGAGGAAGAAAGTTGTATGGATGAAGGCTCTTCCACAGTGGCCAATTCTCCTCTTGATGTTCAGATTGTACAAGTCTGTGATAATCTTCGTGAAAGTGATTTGGGGTAATTTTTTTTTTTAATCTAAGAACTCTAGTTGGTCATAATTCCTCTACTAAGCAGCATGAAGAGATCTTATATACATAGTATGTATTATATCAATATTTATATTTATGTATTATATTCACGTTTAATTTTGTGCAAAAAGTCAAACTTGGGCATATTGGTTACAGCTGCATGAAGCAAATTAAATATTCTCCCTCAGCACATGTACATAAAGTAGCTGTTGCATATTAAGTGAATTGTACATGGTTGTTTATAAACTTAGTGATGGAAATAGAATCTAGATTTCCAGTGTAACGGGTGTCTTGGTTTTCTCAAAGAATTGAGACAACTTCCTCTCTTTTCAGTGTAATTTTCTTTGATTTGAGATGAGTGGTTCACAATGTTAGTTTATTGTCCTCTAGATCTGTAATCTAGCTGTGTTCATATATGTGCATGTCAGAAAAATAGATGGAAAAAGAAGTAAATACTTTATTTGTTAATATCTTGCACTGTCTTAAAAATAAAGAATCCTTAACCTGAATTCCTCTGTGGCATTTCATCTTCTATTGCAATAAGAAAAAAAAATCGACCTCTAGTATTAGAATACATATAGAGAGTGAGTTATATAGATTTCTAGTATTCTGTAAATAATCTCTAGTATTTTGAGACATGATTGTATTCTTGTCTGATAATTTCCTATTTTTTTCAATAAACTAAGTTCCTGTGAGGGAGATAAATGTGGCCTTAACCAGATGATTTTAAAGACATAGCACAGTTTATCTGGAAACAGCCTGTCTGAAAGAGTGTACCATTAATGGCGCTAAAATATCACAGCTATGCAAAAAAAAAATAAGCTTGGTTTAAGTTGTAGTCAGAGAGGAAACCTGTTGTGATATAAACAATGAATATTGTTTATATCACAACAGTGCTTATTTTACAGTTAGGCACTAGCCTGCAGTATAAAAGGAACAGCAATACTTGAAGTGAGCCAGGTAATTATGTTGTTAATTATGTTTTGTAATCCTTATTACCAGAATGTCTGCAAAGTCAAAATATTTTTATAAGAAGAAAATTAATCACGGAAATAATTCTGTGTCTCATATAACTGAAGACCTGAATGAAGTGGGACCATTTGTTCAGCAAGAGTTGGATGTAACATCAGAACAAGGTTTGTTTTAATTGTATATCCTTTTATTGTGGTCTGACATATAAAGCAGTAAGTTTTGCATTAATACAATTTTATGTCCCTCTGTTTATTTAATCAAAAAGTACTGATGTCTTCATTGTTGTATTGAAATTATTTTATCCAGTTTGTATTATAACTAAATTATATAAAATTGTTTTATCAAGACTTTCTGATCACTTTTTCACTATGTCCCTTTTTTTCTATAGAAATAGAAAAATGTATGTTAGCATGTTCTATTCTCTTATAGAGAGAATAGAATATTCTTATTATATTATTATATTATTATTATTATTATTATTATTATATTCTCTTATGCTAACATAAGAATATTTCACTCTGGAAATATTCACACAACTGTGCAAAATGGTTTGCAAATTTTAAGAGCTGAGTATGTGTAAATTATCATATTTGTACCCTTTTCATAAGCTAGGGATTTTTTTACCTCTCTCTTTGCGTGCATGCATCAACACTAGTAAGCACACACATTTTGAATTTGCAGAAGCAACTTTGAACACTTTCCTCCACACTAGTGAAAAAGTGGATTAATATGACCTGCTGTCAGAAATCATGTAACAGTACTATAATCTATGTTGTTTTCTAATTTATATTGTTTATATTGTAGAATTCTTTGAGGAGCCATATGAAACTTCAAAGAGCTCCAATAGCTCTGTCAAGATCAGACCTGTAGAACATCAAAGAGAACAGGCAAGTTGTCATACAATCATCAGAGATCATAGAAGTGTTTGGGTTTGGAAGGGACTTTAAAGGTCATCTCATTCCAAACCCCCTGCCATCGGTAGGGACACCTTCCGTTAGACCAGATTATCCAGGGCCCCATCCAGCCTGGTCTTGAGCACTTTCATGGATGGGACATCCACAGCTTCTCTGGGTAATCTGTTCCAGTGCCTCATCTCCTCACAGTAAAGAATTACTTCCTAAAATGTAATCTAAACCCTTTTTCAGTCTGAAGTAATTTCCCCCTTGCCTGTTACTATTGTGCTCTTGTAAAAGGTCCATCTCCAACTTTCCTGTAGGCTTCTTTAGGTACTGAAAGACTGCTCTGAAGTCTCCATAGAGCTTTCTGTTCTTTATGCTGAACAACCCCAACTCTGACAGCCTTTCCTTGTGGGAAAGGTGCTCCAGGCCCCTGAACACCCTTTGTTCTGGACTTGCTTTACCAGGTTCATGTTTTTCTTATACTGGGTGACACAGAGCTGAACACAGTGCTCCAGTGAATCTTCTGAGGACAGAATAGAGGGGAGAATTGCCTCTGTCAATATGCTAGCCATGCTGCTCTGGATGCAGCACAGTATATGTTTGGCTTGGACAATCTCAGTATTCCTCACCCTGTACTTGTTTCAACCCTCTGTAGGCTTCATTTTTGTGCTTGACTTTGTCTGAGAACTCCTTGTTCATCCATGCAAGCTTCCTGGCATTTTTGCCTAACTTCCTCTTCATTGGGATGCATCCCTCCTGACGTTAGAGGAGGTAATTTCTGAATATTAACCAGTTTTTCTGTGCCCCTCTTCTTTCCAGGGTGCAGTCCCATGGGACCCTACCAAGCAGCTCCCTGAAGAAGCCAAAGTCTGCTCTTCTAAAGTGAAGGTCAGTGAGCTTACTGTGTGCCCTCCTCACTGCCCTGAGGAACTCAAATTTCACCATTTCATGGTTGCTGCAACTAAGGATGCCCTTGAGCTTCACATTCCCCATCAGTTCCTCCTTGTTGATCAGAATGAGGTCCACCATAGTACCTCTCCTCGCTGGCTGTTCTGTCTGTCACATGTGGAAGGAAGTTATCATCAATGCCTTCCAGAACCTCCAGATTGCCTGTGCCATGCTGTGTTGCGCCTCCAACAGATACTGGGATGGTTGAAGTTCCCTGTGAGGACCAGGGCTTGCAAACGTGAGGTTGTTCCTATCTGCATATAAAGGACCTCATCTGCTTAATCTTCCTAGTTGGGCAGCCTTTTATCAGAACTCCACTGTAATGTCACCTGTCCCTGCCCTCCCTGTAAACCTGAGCCATACACTCTTGGTCAAGTCCTCATCCATCCCCAGGCAGAACTCCATGCACTGCATAGAGGGTGGCACCCACTCCTCATCTCCCCTGCCTGTGCTTCCTAAAGAAAGCCTGCATCCATTCATTCCAACACTCCACTCATCAGAACCATCACACCACGTATGCAATGCCACTAACATTGTACCTGGTAGACATACACATTTCCAACTTTTTTATTCCCCATGCTATGTATGCTTGCATGGAGGCTCCTGATGCAGCTGAGTTACTGACAGGAGAAATTGTAATTCTTTTGTGCAGCTCTTCAGGTGCTCTGTTGACAAGCTGCTCCTCTCCAGGCATCTCTGACTCTGTCAAAAAATTGCCCCTCCCCTGACAACTTTAGTTTAAAGGCCCCTTCCCCCTTTCCAAGACTATGACTGAAGGTGCTCTTCCCCCTTTCTGATAAATGAACTCCATCAGCCCTCAGCAGACCAGGTTCTCAAAGCAAGTCCCATGGCTGAAGAAGCCATACCCCTGACTGTGGCACCAGTCCTGTAGCCATTTGTTGATTTACCAGATTCAAACCTTTTCAAACCCCTTCCTTTTGGAAGGATGGGAGGATTGACTGTGCACTCCAGAGCCCTCACTGCTACTCCCTTCTCAGCCAGCTCGTGGATATGTCACTGGCACACGTGTGAAACAACAGCAGTGGGTAATAGTGGGTTGTACAGGGCTTGGTTGTCTCTCAGAGACATCCCTGACAGGAGCCCCAGGGAAGCAGCACCTCCCTAGAGAGTGTGTCAGCTTGGCAAATGGATGCCTTGTTACTTCTCAGAAGAGAGATACCTCCTACTACCACCCATCAACTTTCTTTAGTTGTGCTGGTTGTAACACAGAGAGCAGGTCTGCATGCCTTACTCAGCTCCAGCATTTCTCATGACGTGACAGGATCTTATATGGAAGCATTGAGTTGTTATGAATATTGTTTTCAAAGTATCATGAATTTATCAATACATTTGTGAGTTTGAGGGCTAAATTGTTTAGGGTTTGTGAATCTTCTTTCTTGCTTAATAATAAAATTAACAATTAAAAGGTGGTAAAGTGAGATCTGCTCTGAGCACTTTTGGAAATGCGTGTATGCTTTCATATATGTATATATTGTAGATGTATTATGTATACATAAAATTGAATTGATTTTTAAAGAAAATACATCAAGATGTTTCTTTTGCTTCTGTCTGAAAACTCAGTCTGGATTTATTAATAAGACTGCTTTTTTATGCATCATTTTTGGTCATAGGTATCTTTTCTTTGAAAGTGGCTAAGGGCAGGATTGCTATGCTATGTATTGTGGTCTCCAGTTTTTTCAATACATTTCACTACAGTGAATCTATGGCGTGTGCAAAATCCTACATTTGTTTAATTTTCTTGTTTTGTAGATAGTTTGTGTATAATGGGGTTGTTTCCACATTTTCATCTTTACCTAGGGAGTGTGAGGTTAACAGAATATATATCCAGGCTGCTACATGAATATGAATTTGGAACTATAATCTCATAATAATGAGATTATTTTAAGAAAGAAAGATTTTTGGGTAAATTGTTATATCTCTTTGTTGTATTATCTGTAATTATCTCCTGATAAGTATATAATTTTGATTATTTTTAGTCAGATTTTTGTAATTGGATAATTAATCAAAAATACATTTGCCATAGGCTAAAAAACTGGTATTTTATTGAAGCAGGAGGGATAGAAAAATTTGCAAGTTTAGATCTTTTCATCTTTTTTTATTTAGCAGGTTGCCATTTCAGCTGTAGATAGTGCTCAAGAAGATCCAAACCTGGAAGAAACAAAGGAAGAAAAGGCTGAACAGAATATGTAAGTGACTTGGGTTTTTTAAACTCTTTTAAGTCTTTTAACTTTGCTTAAAAATCTAAAGCAGTTTTGTTAATGATTGTATTCAGTGATGTCTCAGGTTCTTGCTGTTGCTTATAGCAACAAAGCCATAGTTTCAAACAGTTTCAGTCATCTCCTATTTCATGTACAGGCATTTCACATGTATGAAGGGCTGGGGTGATGAATCATTATTTTAGTAATGATCTAAGAAAACAAGCATGATTTGTGGGAAGATATATTTTATCTGGGAGAAAGATAGACAATAACTGGAAAAAACAGAAAATCTTATTACGATGGCATATAAATAAATGTCCCTACATACACATAATGTTTGTGAAAGACTTTAAAATTAATTTTAGAAAGACTTGAAATTCTCTGCTTTTTAAAATTACATGTTTTTGTTTTAACTGAATGTAGGATGCCCCTGGAGAATTTATTATGTCATTGTTTTTTCTCTTCTAGGGATGAAGATTATAGTGATATTAACAGTATTAGTTAAATTGGATTTTCTCTTCCTTTGTGTACCAGAATCAACCTTTTCTTTGCCTGGTGTCTTGAATAGCTGGAACTTTTTCAGTGCTTTTGTTTGAGTCAGTTTCTGATTGCTAGGGGAGACAAAACATGAATGTCAATATTTGCCAGCTCAGATTGCGGTGTAATGCTGTAATTGAAGCAATGCAGATCTGTATAGCTTTGGTCAGGTGGCTTTCAGGTACTTCATCTCATACTAATTAAAATACTTTTTCAGGAGGTTATGTGTATATTTATACACATACATGTATATAAAATGGAAACAGACATCATAGCAAATCATTGTAGTATTTGCAATTATTGTAGTATTTCTCTCTTTATAATATGACTGAGGTTGTTACTAGCAACCTTTCCCACTCATTTCTTTAAAACGATGCAGAAGTTCCTAGGCAAGATAAACCTATACTGTTTTATGTAATAAAACAATATTTTTGATTTGAAGTAATGTGATGTGTAGTTTTGACTGCAAAATATTTGCAGGTAGAATGTATTGTACCTACAAACGAAGTAGCTTTTTCTGGAACTTTTTTGTACTATAATACTTGTGGATCATATACTCTCATATGCTGTCTGGAATATTGCATAGCTCAAATGTTAATTCAGAGCTAACAGATTTCAAGAGACATGATAGTTTTGTTTTCTGGTTCTGGACAGAATTCATTATATAATATTGCTATAGAAGATACTTGATTATATAGATCACCTGAACAATAACATTTTAAACTTATATACATTTTAATTTAAATTACTAAAATGCAGCTATCCTATGGCAACTGATAGATTTACATAAATATATACAAAATAAAGAGAATGTTGGAATTAGGAAAAGGAGTCAGGAGTCAGTCTCAGGCTTTCAGTTCTGGAACAGTCCTCTATGAGGTTTTTTTCACTTTAGAGGAAAATATGAACTAAATACTTTTGGGCTCCATTTTCATGTGTCTCTAATCTCTTTTTCTTCTTGAGTTTCTCATGCCAACTCTTTAAAAAAAAATTTACTCAAACTTTTGGTATTTCATGTCATGCCTGCACATTCTAATTGCCTTCCTAAAGATTTCATATGCCCCTTCACACCTATTACATATCTAAAACTATTACTCATTGTCCATTACTTTATGATCCTGCTTGTTCACATGCTTGGAGGCCATTCACAACTGTAAAAGGTTCTCTAAGGGTTGCCTGTATCCATAGCAATGTCAGCATTTTTCTTAAACAGAGAAATGTTTTTGGGTTGATTTCTGTTGGTGTAGTAAAGTAAGTAAAGTCCTTCAGTTTCTTCATAGCTTACTGGAAATCCTAACCCTCTCTTCTTCATGTAAGGAATTAATGTACTTAATATTCTTTACCAATTAAAAGATGTTGTAATCACTGTGGGAAAATGTAAAGAAAATAATTTAAAATTGGAGTAACACATACAATACATTACTCTGAAATCTTGTTAATTTTTAAGCCCAGATATCTAAAGGAACATTACTTTAAGTCAGAATGAAGTCTTCCTTATTTCAGCTAAAAATGTCCCTCTTACTTTTCCATCAGCTGTTTGACTTTATGACTAACCAAGCCTTTTTTCTGTTTCTCTTTGTCAAATCATTGTTTTCTGCCTTCATCTCTAGTGATAATATTTTAGATATGCTTGTGGCTACAAAATCAGCTAGACCTTACATCTTTACTACTGTTTTTCATTCAGTGTTTTACAAAGTGTTAGGAAACACGTCCTACATGCTCTCTAGTCAAGATCGTGCACTGTTAATTATTCAGTTGCTCTAACAAATTAATTATGTTTTTTAAATATACAGGTATTTTAAAAACTTTTCTGGATTGATTTAAGACAACCTTGTGTAGGTGTTTTGAACTCTGAATGTTTTTCATAGTTGGTTCTTTTCTTTCTTAAGTAGTGCAGATGCTGTAAGTGATTCTCAGCCTTCTGAGACGGCTGTGTCGACTATGTCAAGTCTTGCCTCCTATACTTCTGTTCGTGCAAAGCAAGAAGTCAAGGAAGAAGTTCCTAGAGAAGAGAAACCAAGCACATCAGAAACTGTCAGGCAGATGCTACAAGATGAAATGTTTAAATTAGTTCAGGTGAGCGCATCTAATTATTTTAAGTAATTTTCATGGTACCAACTGTGTTGTTAAAAAAATGGAAATAGTTACTGTTTTAAGGACCTTTTGTGTGTGGTTGGTTCAGTGCTGGCTAAATGCCAGTGCACCCACTAGAATATACTTACTCATTTCCTGCTGTGAGATAGGATTAGGAGGAAGGCAGGGCAGGCTCAAAACTTTAAAAGGGTATAAAGAAAACTTTATTAACAGTAACTCAAAGAAAGAATAATAAGAATCAGAATAAAACCTTTAGAACACTTCTCCTCCCCCCTACAACCTTTTCTTTCTCACTAACAACATACAGAAACAATTCAGTCAGTTTGTCAGCTCTAGAATAGTCTTTCTTCAGTTCACTTAGGGAGGGGAGTTGCCCTTTCTATGGCATAGACTTCTCCACAAGAAATAGTTCTCTCATGGCTTTTAATGTCCATGAATAGCAGGCGCTCAGAAATCTGCAGTCGTGGAGTCCCTCCCATCTTTTGCAGCCTTCCCACGACTGTGGTTATGAGACAAATCAACTTACGGTGTGCTATTTTAAGGATGAGCTGTTCAAGAGCAAAGGTTATCTTTACTTTACAGAGATAGGTAAATCTCTTTACCTATCTCTGAGATAGGGAAAGAGATTTACCTGTCTCTGAGATCATCATCTCTGGAACAGTGGTCTTCTCTCCCTTGGGGCACTCTTTTCTCTCTCTGTGCAAAGTTCTCCTGGGATCACAACTACTGCAACATCTGCTCGCTTTAGCATAGTTGCCTGTGCTTGTATCTACAATTTGAACACTTCATCCCCCCATACTTTCATTGAGTTACAGGAAAAAGAGACTGGTGTGTCAATTATGTCTTCTCCATAGCCTTACAAGCCCAAACCTGAGGCATCTCAACCCTCTCATCTGGGACTTGACTTCTTCTTACTGACCTTCATGTCATGTTGTTCTCTAGGTGTCTTTACTCTGTCCTTTTCTCTCACCTGAAGGAGAATTGAAGGTCTGCGAGTCTTATCTATACCCTAAAAGAGCTAGTATCTTGCCCAGGGCCTGCCGATCCTCACAGGATCCCTGCCAGGGGTGTCCAGAGCACTCATAGTGATGGATTCTCAGGCCACACAGGGGCTGTGTCAGAATCTCAGGGGGCCTGGGCCACAACAGCAGCAGCCGCTCCGGCTGCATGGCTGTTTTCCGTCCCCTGCTGCGTTCAGTTCCAGCCGCAGGGCACTCTGTGTGGCCTACACAGCTGCCTGTGGGGGTTTTTTGGCTGCCGTGCTGGGGGGAGAGCCGGGATCTCAGCAGCCAGGCTAGTACTCAGCGGCCGATGGCCTCCCTTCTCCCTGCCTGGCAGCCGCTGCGGCCCGGCCCTCCCCTGCGGCACAGCCTGCCCGGCCGAGACAGCGGACGGGCCAGCCTTGCTACCTGTTCCCAGGCCAGAAGGCAAAGAGAGAATTCCCGGGGTTTGTTTGTTTTCACAGGTGTGATCATAGAGGCAGGTCTAATTTTTAATTGGCTCATTAACATTCTTATTCTCAAGGCTAACCAGCAATTGGTTTTGCTAGGCAACGAGGAAGCTCTCAGCAGCTCCTCCCAGAAAAAATCACTTCAGTGCGTGGCTCCAGTGCAAAACAGCGCAGGCTGTTCTTTAAAGAGATTTCTAGTTCCATGTTAAGCACTGTGAAACTTATTTTAGACTTAACTCTTGCTTTTAATTCAAGAAAATTAGTGATATAATAATAGATCTTTGAGTGTGTTTTAGATCACTTATGTCAATGTCCTTTAATAGTTTACACTTGGAAAAATTCTGATGCTGGAATAGCTTTTCAACTGTGCTAGGATTTAAGTGGTGGTAGTATGTTGACCCAATTTTATGTGACCTTAAATTTATTGAAACATCACAAAAAATTGAAGATACTTGTTTTGCTTTAGCATAACCTGTCTGTGGCAGGTATTTATGGTATCTTACAAGGAAGTCCAAAACAGTAAACAATTATACAAATTAATCATTATTGAATCATCCCATTATTGGGATGTTGTCTGTTTTGTCACCTGATAGTGAACAGCTGTAAGATAACCTAGACTTAGACCTTGCTAAGATTTCTGTTAAAGTTATTTGCATTGTTAACTTCGTTCATGTGTGTATTCAGCTTCAGCAGATCAACTTCATGAGTTTAATGCAGTTAGTGCAGTCATCCTTTACCAATGTGCCAAATGTGCAACAAGTATTACAGCAGCATCGGTTAGTTCACCTGGCAGGGAGCCAGCCTGCACACACTGCTGAAAGCAATGCTTCTCCAAAAATGCAAGAAGAAACAGGAAAAACGGGTCAAGAGAGCTCTGTTTTTCAGCCAAGGAGGAGTGTAGAAGATGAAAGCAACAATGGTCAAATAAAAGTAGGTATATTAAAGCATGGTTTATGAAGACTGTTCGGTATATCTGATATGTTATCTATCCTGTTGAGTGAGGAAATGTGTTCATAGTGATTGGTATAGAAAGAAGTATTTTTCTGCATATTTAGTGCATGGTTGATGTGTAACTGCTTGTTTATTTGCTTTTCTCATTTAGAATTGTGTGGATATGAGTACCTCTTTGGCATTATTTGAAAGCAACAGCAAGGAAACGGAATTAATGTCACCATACCAAGATCTACATTCTTCAGTGCCTACTAAACCACTTCATCTCCTGGCTCCTTCCTCCGGCATCCAGAAAAAAGTGAAGCTTATTCCTGTTGAAAAAGAAAGTAGTTACTCAAATGGATTTCCTTTGCTTACACTTGAATCAAGTTATCATGTCAAACCAGCATTTTTACATCCAACAGAAATGCCATCAGCATTTGCCAGGCTACCCTCAGTACCACGAGTAGCTTGGAGTTCATCAGATTCCTTATGGAACCATCAGTCATCATATGCACCAAGAAAGAGTAAGGCAGAGGAAGATTTCCACAGAAATAGTTGCAATCCTGAGATTTCAAGACAAAAGTACAAGGAAAAGGAGAGATGGGCAGAAACAGTGCATGAGGGTCCTCCCAAACATCTGAATTCAGATCAGTGTGAAGGACAGCAGGAGGATTCACCTCAGCCACAGTTCCCTGAAAATGTGAACGTGTTCAAAGCACCAACCACTCAGAACCTGGCTGCTATTCCACTGTTGCGCTTGCAACTTGACCCAGTACCTAGAGTTCCACCAGCTGTAAGGCAGCCAATCACTACTACTTTAATACCTATTAAACCTGCAGCAAAGGATGCTGACTCCAGAGAAACACAGTGGGATGCAGGAATATCACTACTTCAGATTAATTTACGTCAGAAAAAGAAGGTATTGAATTTTAATAATATGTTTTTCTAAGTTATAATGTTTTGTCAGTTTCATGGTTTCTTAGTCATCACAAGTAATTCCATGTTTACTTTGAATTTGAAATTGTTCAGCACAGATACCAGGAGGGATCTAGAACTAAGGGTACCTGCTTATTGACATGCCAATGAGACAGACTGCAAGCCTGAAAGTGTTTATAACTACATTAGATTGATTCTACATTCCATAGTTCATCAGTGTTCAGCCCACTGGCAGTGACTGTTAAAAATTTATTATCTAAAATACTGGATAATATTGGTATAGTAAAATAATATGGTTTTTTCCTTGAGAGATTATAATAGAATTACTTACAGAAACAGAATGTGGTGAAAAATCCTGTTTTGCAGGGCAGAAATGGAATGGTAAAAGGCATGGTAAGAAAATATTATGCTGAATACCTGATGTTTTGAAAAAAATGTTATTTCTTTTAGACTTACATGCTTGCATATTCCAGTTGAGAAAAATGGAAATGCTTTTCCTTGAAAAGTGCTTCTTCAGTCCTTGTCTACATTGGATGGTTCCTAACTTCACCCTGAACTACCTACATAAGAAATGCAAATATTAGTGAAATATGTTCTGTGGAGAAAATTCTTTTGCTCTGTGGAGAAAATTCATACCTTTTAATTTTCAGAAAATAGTTTACACGTGTACATATTGGCAGAGGTTCTGGTCTGATTCTGTACAAAATGTTACAGGAGTTTTTGTTTGTGTAACTGAAATCCGAACTGGACTTACTTTCTTCATTCAATCTGACTGGAGCTCTCCTCCCATTTTCTGTCTTTCTCTTTGAACCTTCTTAGGCACCAAATCTCATCCCCCTTGGAGATCTCATTGCATTTGAGCAATGCCACAAGCATCATTCTGTGCCCAGCAGTTCCTTTGGACAAGACCAAACCAAATCTATCCAGCTACTAAGAACTGATGTTGAACCATTTGAGCTTAGAGATGTGCAGAACAAAAGAAAAAGGCAAGCCAGATTTTTAAAGTGGCAGACTAACTGGTAACCTGTATATTCTAGTTTTGGCATCAGAGGGAGTGTATTCTCTCAGCAGAGAATAAAATAGCAAATGTTAGTAAAGACACAGCAGAAGTGTATCATTAGGGTGTGAGGAGTTCGTGCTCTTAGGAGATTGATAGGAAGAAGATTCAAGAGGAAATGTTTTTCATTCTGCTATCTGTGTTTTAAAGTTGTCTTGTCTCCTGACTGTTTGCTATACACTCTTAATGAAGTGCTCACTCCTTATGCAGTGAATATTAGTAGACAGCTGTCTGGGCTGCATATTGTCACTGTCATCTTCAAGAAGGAATGGATTGTATGCTCTGTCAGTATAATTAAATATGTAGGCTGTTTTTAATGCAGACAGTGATTAACAAAATTCCTGCTGAAGCAGAGATTTTTTGGGTTTGTGGGGTTTTTTTGCTAGATATGTTATTTACAACTTACAAAATTTGATCTATTTGATGTTAATTAATGCACAAACAGTTGAAACAGTTTGTTTAAGCTACTTACATAAATTTGTTCAGTTCTTATAGAATGCTGATAGAATGCTCTGGAATAGAATACTTGGTTTCTTTCAGTTATGATGCTTTTAATTCTGTCATTTTGGAACAGAGGCTCAAGAGTAGTTTTTCATTTGTAAAGTGGAAAAAAATTTTGCTACACAACTGCAGATAGAGTTTAGAATACATTTTAATAGTATCTATGGAAGTGCTTTAAACTGTAGTTGCTGCCATATAATCTACTTGTCACATATTAAAGAAGAAGCTGCAGTAGTTGTTGTGTAATCTATTTGTCACCTAGTAATTAGAAAATTACTGCTGTGTAATTGAAGTTTGCTTTTTATAAATTTGTTATGGGCGTTTTGTGTAGTAATTATTAATTATACACAAGATATAGATGTGAAATATTATGAGGTTTGTTATATTGAATATAAATAGCCTATTAGACAATCAAGAGATTTTAGTGTAATTGCTGGTATTTCTATGGGTTCCTACAACATTTTTGATTAGTTTTCAAGCAGGCAGAAAATGTGATTTGAACTGATCTATATGCAGCAGCTGTTTATCTTTTCCAATCTTTATTTCAGTGTTTATTTCTTAGTAGTAATCTTTCCTAGAAAACAACAATAGGTATTGTTACTATTTCAGAGCACTTCTTACTCTTTACCTGCAATTAATATGTTGACAGTAAAAAGAGGCGTAGTAAGAAGCAACTGAAAGAGAAGGAGGATAAGAAGAAACTAAGTGTGTCCTTCCGTCCAGACGACTCCATCATCAGCATTAGTGACACAGCAGTGGCTTCTGAATCAGAGACTGGGGTATAGAATTACGATTTTTTCTTAGCTCTTAGCCTTTTCCATTCAAGTATTAGCAGAAAAGAAAGAAGAAAAGTATAAACCAAACAGTAATATACTTTTCTTCCAAGCTCTAGCCTACAAACAGTATGCATATTTAATTAATATACTTAGATTTTCTCAAAACTGGAGATTGATTATTATAAAGGATTCCAGGGTTGCTGTTTTTTTTTTTTTTATGGAACATGAGCTTGTTTTGATAGGCTATAAGTCTGCATGTACATTTGTAGTAAATACATACAAAAATGTCAAAAATGAAAAAAAAAAAGCTTTTCCTAGTAGTGACAAAGTGACCCAGGCAAGTGACCCAGGCATTATTCTTTCCATGTGGGCCTGGATGTATGACAACAAGAGTAACAATAAGAGTAACAATGCATTGGAATCTCAGTTTTGTCTCAGTCCAGACTCTGAAAAAAGAAAGCCTTCATCAAGCTGGGTTTTGATTAGGCCTTTTTGATATCTTTTGGGGTTTATCCTTGCAAGTACCAAATTTCAAGCTAGAACGCTGCCAATTTAATGCTGGATCACTACCGAGAGCTGTGTTTCTGATCCATACCATACTTTCTCTGTGACTTCACTGCAGCACAGCAGCTGGAGACCCTCACCAGACCTGGGGATGTTCAGGGTACAGCAGGGGTAGGGTAGACTCAAAGAGGAATAAGGAATTTGTGTTACGTCACCCCAAGGTACATAAGAGAATGTTACATAGTCAGTAAATTCCACTAAGTTGGAATAGTTCAGAGGAGTTAAAATAATTGCTGAGAAAAGTAAGTGGAAGTTATTTCTTTTTTTCCCCAAATCATTACTCATATGAGGTATATTGGATAGTTAACATCGCCAAGAAAGCCTTTAATCTGCACTGGAACTGTTTTTAAAGATGGTTCTTTTTTTCCTTATATTAGGATCACAAACCAAAATCAACATCTTACGTTCAAGATGGTTTTCCCGTGTCAATGGGCAAGTACAAGTCTTTTTAATGCTTTGAGTACTCAAATAAAATTTTAAAAAAATCAAGGAGCATTAGTCTGTTAGAATTCACAGTAAAACTCTACAATAATCCACATGTTAAGAGCTAGGATTATGTGGTCTGTGGGCAGTAGAGTTTACTGGTTTATGAGGTATTTCCCCAGACCATTCAGGATGTACAACAGGTATCAAGAATTTTGGGAGACACTTGTTTCTTGGGGGGATTGGTATGGAGAGAGGTGCAGACAAATTTAAGGTCTTGTATGAATTATCTGAAGATTCAGAATAGTTTTCTCAAAAATTTTAGAAAATTCTAGAAAAATTTAAAAAAATTTTTTAGTTTTTCTTCAAAATGAGTGGTAATCTTGTGTTTATGTTTATAAACAACAGAGTTAATGAAATAATAATGTCAAGTTAATCTAATTAGCTGTGGTTGACAGTGATTTCTGTTAATGTGATTAATCAAAATATTCTGTAAACATTTCCAATCCTAAATTTTTAAAGTATTTAAAAAAAGATATTATTCCAATGTTATTTGCCTGCATATTCTAATTACACAAAATTTAGGGCTCTCGTAAATAAAAGTCAATGCATGCAATGTTTCTAGCCTGCAATATGAAGACCAGGCCTGTGGAAAGATTTCCTTCTTTATATAATATGTTAATTCATGACAATATTCAGTTCTGTCACAGGACAAAATGCAATTCATTCTCTGAAATTTGGCCTTAAAGAAATGTTGTTGTAGAAACAACAATAAAGAAATGAAGACATATGTGTCATAAATATTCCTGCCCTCCTTTTAGAATGTGAAGCAGACTGTTACTGTTCAGCATACTAAAATATTTAATTTAAAATCTCATATCTAAACTGAATCTTGATTTTAATTCAGTGTAACATTGTAAGTGTTAGTTGTTTATTCACATAAAGTTGGTAGCATGAACTTTTCTTGGAGTCATTTGTGACGTATGCTTAGAGACAAAGTAAAATTATCTGTCATAAATACAAGTAAGAAAATGTTGGAGCCCATAGTTGTGAGTTAGTATTGTTGCTTTCAAAGATGTCCAATTTTTATATCATTAATAGACATCTATTTTGTACTATCACATTTTAGATATAATGGATAAAGCAAGTATTACCTCAGCAGATCTACATTATTTAGCTTCTGTAGGAAAAAAAACAGCAGAAACCCAAGATGCAAGTACAAATACTAACCCAGGTAAGTGCCACACAGGTGATCTACAGAAACCAACTGTTTCTGGTGTTGCTTCTTGATTAGTTTTGCTATTTGATCAGTTCAAAATGCAGCAAGTTTGAAAGGGGAAGCAGTTTTTTGTGCAGTTTTCTTGTTTCAAAAAAACCAGAAAACAACAGAATATAAATTATAAAGCAGTAGTTAAAATAATTATAATTAAAAATATTACTGACACAATTACATAAGACTCTCTTCATGCTTTCTGTAAGTCAGTTCTGCTGTGACTTTTTCTGAAAGTTCATTTTAACTTGACTTTATCTAAATGCATTTTAGGCAATGTTTCACACTTGACTGAAATTGTTTCCTTGCCTCTTCCCCTGTTTTTCTTTGATTGTGAACTGGCAAATCAGAAACACTCAGAAAATGCCATTGGTATCTTTACTTAAACTCATGCATTCTGTTTTTGCTTTTTTTTTCCCAATCAAGTGCTCAAATCATATGAGGATCATGGGACCAGTGGTGGAAATGAGGTTTCCAAAGTTCAAGAAAACGAGCTGGTCACATCTGTTCCTGTGTCAGGTGTGGCTGCAGTCTTTCTCCGCTTCATTTGTTGTTTGGGAAGTCTGTAAAAGTTACTGTTCTAACATGGCTTTTGTACCTGAGACAGCTTAATTCAGGTTGCAAATAACATGCTAATTTATCTGACTTTCTGAAACCCAATCCTTTGTGGATTTTAGATTGATTTTAGTGCCCACTTTAGTTTTAGTATAGTGTAGACCAAATGAATTGGTCAGTAGGATGTTAAAACAGATCACATGAAATTGTGTTGCAGTAGCATTGTTCCATAAATACATTACATAGATTTCAGTACCCAGCTATTTTCCCTATAGTACCAAGAGAGCATACTAATTTTTCCATTATTGTAAAATTCAACAGTGTTTTTCTATTTGAAGATAATTTTACTACATCATATGACTCATTTGCAGATAGTTTTATTAGGTGTTTCTATCTGACTAATCTAATTTCTTTGGATTAAGTAAAGATGCAGATTTTTTTTTTTACCTAAGTAGGAGGGATTTAGATATTAATAGCAATCTAGATGGCAGCTTAGTCAAAGCTTTTCTTATCTTCTAGAGAATGCAGAGCTGTTTCCTAATAGTCTGAAGTTTTTGTGGCTTTTACTGTAAATATAATACTGACTATTATTATTTCCTTGTAGAATCATCCAGTTCCTCTGAGATACTACTGCCAGACATGTATTTAAACCTGAGTTTCCCCACTGAAGTGAATGAGAAACCTTTACCATCCCTCCTGTCAGATGCACCTGATTTGGTTAGTGATCTAATGTACATATGGCTTAAATGCATTTTAAGTGTACTGTTTGTCTTCATGAATTTGGGCTCTTTGTATCTCCATGAGTCAGTTGTGTAATATGGTAGGGAAGATTGTATTTATTTTGTTCCCAAAACAAAAAGCCTTTCATGTACAAATGTCAAGAGGTTAACACAGGAAATGGAGAACAGTGCACTATAAGCAGCTCATTCAAAACACATGCTGTATAATTCTTCATTATCTTGTTGTTTAGCATAAACGGGAATATATCAGTGTGGTTGACATTGAAGACAGTGACATCCTTAGCAATTTGCCCTTGAAATCTGAGTCTGAAGAAGAGAGAGCTGCTGAACAGGAGAAGAAGCTTGAAGTTCCATCTACTACAAAACTTCATGACACAGCAGCTTCTGTTACTAATGCAGTTCCACCTGAGGCACTTCATAAGCAAGGTAAACCATTTCAGTTCTAAATCCAAGAAAAAGTAATATTCTTTTGTTGTAATACTCCCACAGAAAATCTGCAGCCTTTTCCCAATTAACCTCATAGTTGGTTAGTCTTAAACATCAGCATTGATACATTTGACTTTTTTTGTAGTAATTCTTGCCTTCTAAAACACCCTATTAGGTATGGCATATTTTTGTCTAATTACTTGCAGTATTTAGGTGTTTGTGGCTTATTCAGTGATATTGGTGCTTTCTTTTTTTTTAAATTTTATTTTAAGATAACCATCAGAAGAATGTGTCAGACAAATTGCAAAAGAAAGATAAGTCAGATTCTGTTACAGATATTGTAACTTGGAACACAGCACATGAAGATGGAGGAACTGTTCCTTCTTCAGGGCTTCCACCCAAACTAATTGAAAAAGAGTACTTCTCCACAAGGCAGAAGGAAATGGATATGCAATTACGGGTACTAGAGAACATAGTAGAAAATATGGAGCAGGATTTCAGAAATAGCAAAATGGTGAGTACTAACTGTTGGTTTTTAAACAGTTTATTTTTTAAACTAAAGACAAAACTTCCATTTTGGAGCAGTGTGTTCTCAAATCTGCTTAGTATCTGTTGAAAGATACTGAGAATAATATGTGTGTATATATATATATATATATATATATATGTTTATAATACATTTGTAACATTATATATAATATAGATAAATATTATCTATATTATAATACAAGTTTTGCATATATGTATATACAATGTTATTTCATATTTAGTGCAGAATCTGTTGGCTGGCATGTCGCTTACAATGGACCAAATGTTGGCCAGAATGGTGATGTTACTAGTGAATGGGCAGAACATACTTAATTTCTGTGTAACTGAGTTCAGGCTGAGCAGGAGACCTTTTTTGGCAAAGACTTCTGCAACTGTACCTCTGCAAAATATTGTGTGACTGTTTCTATAACCTGATCCAGTTAGTTTCATAAAATCCTTGCATTTTTGCCATCTTTATAAATCCTAATATGGAATTAAAATAAATTTGGGCTGTGATGGATTTTTTAACTCTTCTAACTCATGGTATTCTGTGATTCACAGGAATGTAAAGACCTCATTGTATCACTTACACGCAGTTTGTACACTCAGGTGGATTATTTAATCACTTACATTCTTTGTCAAGGTTGTTATTTAAGTCAGATTTTTTAAAGCCTGTAGGGAAAAAAAAATTATATATCCTGTATTTGTTTCAGCATTTCAGCTGTTTCAGCATTTCAGCACGTGTTTCAGCATGTGGGTTTTAAAACTTCTGGGTACCTAGCCAAATGCTAAAAAAAATCCCCTTTTTTTTTTTTTTTTTTTTGGGGTTTTTTTTTTTTTTTTGAAGTTCATACTTGTTGGTCATTCCTATTAAAACAATTTCTCATGTATTACTTATCCGTTTTGAAATTTGTTCTTTTTGAGACTAATGGTCAGTAAAATGTCTCACTCTGGGTTAGTTTTAGTTTTCATTTTCTAGTTTGAAACTTCAGACTTATGAAGATGATGCAAGTATTTTAATATGTGTGGGGTTTAGATAAAATATATATTGGAAAACTTCAGTTACTTTAAACATAATGTGATCAGTAGAAATAAAATTGTTCAAACAAATAATAGAGTTTATATGTATTTTTCTCAAAGTAAGTATCCAGAAGATTGTAATTCTTACATAAAATTAATCTACCTGAGCTACTTTGATTCTTGAACATTTTTGTTTGTTTTCAGTCAGAAAACTGCATTAAAATGTTCGAAAGATTCTGACAAGAAAAATATATTTAAAGTGTACTTTGCATAAATATCTGTGGTGTAAGTCTCAGAAATACCTTGAAGGAAGTATCATTACCTAGTTTTTGGATTTCACTTACAGTTAGTGAAGCTAATAGAAGATTTTGAAATGGCTGCTGATTCTGACCTTGGTGCTCATCCTGCAGTCTCTGAAGTTGCTGGAGTCATTGGTGCTGGTATGTGTCCAATTAACAGAAGGATAATAAATTTACCACAGAATATGCATATTAAATAACTTTTAGTTTTTACGGACATTTAATGCAATCCCTAAAGGTGTTACTGAAATATGAACCAAAAATACCAGAGAAAAAAATAAAATTAAAGGTAGCCAATCTGAATATTGAGTTGTAATATCTACCGGTTTTATTAAAATCTTACATCAGCTTAAGTGTTCACTAGAGCACATGTATTGAATGATTTATTGTTTATCTAACAAATAACTCTGTAGAACCTACTTATAGCTACTGTGCCAAGAACATAGTCTAATCTGCTTATGGAGTTAATGCAAGGCCAAGTGGTGGAACCAAATCATGGCTATATCTGTAATCATTTGTAAGACGATATTTAGGATGTCCTTTAGACTCATCCAGAGCAATTTCTGGTCCAGTCATTTTCTTTGTGTCTGCAGGACTGGTTCACACAGCACAGCCCTGGAAGTGTCCTTCCATAGGGAGGCACAGCTGATCCAGGTCCAGGCTGTTGTTGGTGACAGATAAATTAAAATGCCACTAACCAAGATATACGATAGTTTCTGCATTTTGAGGATTCACCATTGGTCTGCACTAAGTACAGTTTTGGTTTTTTCCACAGAATCAGAACATCATTTGACAGGCATGATTTTTGAAGATGTTATAGATGATCAAAAGGAGAGCTTAAACTTGAAATATCCAGCGCCCAGTTCTACTACAGTGGATGCACACTCTTCTGCCTCTTCAGCATTGGCTTCTAAGTTTCCCAGTGGCCTGAAGTCACCTTCTGGTATAATCTTTATTGCATATTTTTCCCCTTTGCATCTTTTAAAAATAAGTAAACCTTTTCTTCATGCTGTAGTACTTCCTCATGGCTGTTACACAGAATGTTACATAATGCGAATGAGCTCATTAAAGTCAGGCATGAGTCTTTCTAGATTGCATTCTTTAGAGTGGCTTCATTGATGTGCTCTGATAATGAGTTTGTTACATGACATAACAGTATCACTAAAACAGTTCCGTACTGAATCATACTTGCACTCCACTGTTACTGAAAGAAAATAGTCAGCATTGGGTCTGTTTCTGAAACCCATCACTGTGCTGATTTGTATTTATTTACCTTATATAAATGACTATGATATCACAGAACACTCAAAGCTTCCTCCAAAAGCTGTCTTGATCATCTCTGTCATCTACCAGTGTCTAGAGGGGTGATCTCTCTGTTAAATCCAGTCTACATCAGCAAAATCAATTGATTTATTACTGTCTGTGCCCTAAAAGATTATTTTAGGAGGTTTAATAATTTTGAAAACTGAGGGTTAATTGATTTTTGCTATTATGAAGACTGCAGTAGCATTAAAAGGAGGATGAAAAATCATTCTGCAAGCAACCTGTTGCCTGAGGTTAAAATGCAGTTGTATTGTTTTCTCTGTGTATTGCCTGCATTGCTTGCAGTCAGGCTTCCAAAAGTGGTATGTGTTTGTACACGTGAATGTGCATTTGATAGCCACACTTTAAGATTTGTCTTAAAAGGTATTAAAACATTGTTCCTGTGTGTGTATACAGCACAAGTGAATCTCAAATAGTACACACACCCAGTTAAGTTTTGAAAACAGTAATAGAGTTTTCTAAGTATAAACTTTTTATTTCCAAGCTAAGGAAACTATAGGTGATACTAAGTTACAACTATAATTTTTTGAGATGGAGAGATTAGTTTAGGAGAGGAAGCAGTGCTCTTCCTTCCAAGACAGCCATACTGCTCTTCAGTTGCATCTTCTGAATTCCAAGCTTCTTCTGAGTACCTGGATTCCTCAAGTAAGTGTCAATCATTAATTTTCCAAGAAACACTATATAATTAATTGGAACAGACTATTTCCAGTTAATTGGTCATGGCAGAAAATTGTCAACAGTGACAATATCTTCCTAGCAAAACTACCCACAAAGCTAGGAACTGTTAATTAATACTCTCTGGAGCCTCTGTGCTCACCTGGCAGTCAATGACATGTTGTCTCACAGGCTGTTAAGCTTATGTATAATATTAATTTATTTTTAATGTCAGCCTTCAAATGTCAATTGAGGTTGACATATTTCTATATTTTATCCCACAGGCTGTTTAACTTATGTATGATTAGTGTGTGTACTACTGCAAAGATATTACTAACAAGGATTGTTTCTGTTTCAGGTTCTCACATATGCAGAGATCTATGTCCTGGGTATGTATTTTGAGACTGGTATTATTGACAGTTTACCAAAAAGCTGACTGTCAGGGTGGGATCATCACTTTGCAAAAATCAAGTAAAAGTTCAAGCTTAATAAAAGCCTTTTGTTAGCTAATTTCAGGCATTTACTCTGACTTTGGTGGTGCCTGTTAGATTTGCTTCTTGCAAAAGCTCTAGAAGCATTCAAAGTTCTTTTCTAATTAAAAGTACTGGAATTGTTAATATAGGTGGTGCTCTTGTCTATGTGCATTTGTTGTTTCTCCTATTTGCAAACCACTTTTTCAGAAAAATACATGTAACTGCTGTGGGTAGTTTTCCATGAAGGCTAGCTATCATAAGAAAGTTTTTAAAATCTTACTGTGTGAAAAGTTCAGAGCAACAGATGGAAGATTTCAAGACTGGGAAGAGCCTATGCATTAAATAAAGTGGTCCGACGTACATATTTTTACTTTTAGCTACTGTTAGTCTTCTGAATCCAGTAGAAAAGAGTAGCTGGTTTCCTTTCTTCCCAGTCATTCTGCTCCATTACTCGTCTTTATTGCTTTGCTTGGAGTATAGCAGTGAACTGAATGGTGTGTGTCCTATTTTTTAATATTTTAAGTGGAACTGGGTTGTGACTGAAGTAGATTAGGAAGTAATTACATAAGGTGGAATATGGGTGTGAGGCAAAACTTTAGCAGACACTGACAGCCTGTAGTCCTAAACTATGAGAGTTGTTTTTTACTAGGAGCAACTGATTGAAAGAGAGGAAAGAATTGGGGAGATTATAGGTGAAGCTGTGCTCTACTGACACTGATTCTTGCTCAGAAGGTCACTGAGATTTGGGTACCATTGAAACTGGTAGCACCCCATAACCTTATCTCCTCATGAGCTGCAGTACAAAGCCTGTGGTGTCCCTGGCTGCCAGGCTCAGCCTCCTGTGTTCCAGCCATGTTGACACACCACAGCAGAGCTCAAGCATTTCAGTTGCGGATTGTCCCTCTCTTGGGACAATCAGGTCTTGCTCCTTCTGTCCTCATCAAAGCTGACTCAAGTGTACTAACCCAGTGGAGATGAGGGGAAAGAAAATTCAGTCCAAAGGCTCTGTGTAAAACAACCTGGATATTGTTGTTTTAAGTATAAAAGGAAGAGGTTTAACTTGTTGTTTTTACAAGAATGTTCTACATTAATTTAGTAACAGCTTTTTTTTCCCTACCTAACATCAAGCTCTTTAGAAGATCCCCTGCAAATTGCTGGACCAAGTGATGTTACTGACATTGGGAATGATCGTGTTGTAGAAAGTGACACCTCTCTGCTGGAGCTGAGCTTTGCAAGAACACAGGCTAAGAAAACCTTTAGGTAATACCATGGCTGGTTTTTGTTGTGTGTTGCTTAAATCATTTTAACCCTGGTTATTCTTGTGGTTCACGCCCTGTAAACAATGGAAGCAAGGATGTGGTTTGGTGTTAATGGGACTAGTATTAGAGCTTGTAATCGCCACAAATCTACTGGTCATTATTGTCAAATGTACTGGTTGTTTTCTAGTATTCTGCTTTTGAAATTCTTTCCTTCCCGTTTACTTGTTCCTTCTTCTGCTAGGTACAGCAGAACTGGTTTTATACAGCAGATTCAGTTCAGACCTTCAGGTCTTTTAAAAAGTCTTTTAAAGCAGTTCTAAAAGACAGAATAGAAATTTCCTGGCAGTGGCACAGCAGCTTCAGAAACTCTGAGCCCCAGATTCCTGCTTGTCATGCTCCTCTCCCTGTTGGAGATTTCTACACCTTCCTGACTGTCAGTTATAAAATCAGCTGTGTTCTTTCCTGAGAGAGGTCAAAGTGACTGCTGTTTCCTACTGCAGTTTGTGATATCAGTTGCTGACAAGGCAAAAAAAATATAGCTGTTCAGGTCACCAGTCTGCTGCATTGGTGACACAGTTGCCACCAGTTTAAGCTCTAGTTCTATTATCTGAATGTAGCTGACAAGTAAAAGAAAAGTTTTAGGAGATGTCTTGGAAATTACTTGTTTACCAGGATTTTATTTAGTAAAAGTTTACAAAAGAAAATTTCCCGTCTTGTTCATTACTTATGCTTCCAGCTGTGTCAGAATTTTAAAGGGTTTTCAATGTTTTTGTTATATCATGTAGTTGCCAAGGTTTGCAATTTGCAGGATGTGCTGTATTATTTCCTGTTCACATCTGCCCTCAGGGTTCTTGATTCTGCTTCTGGGCATTCTCAAAGAACAGAAAAGGAAAGGAAAGAGATCCAAACATGGATGAAAAGAAAGCAAAAGGAAAGAATGAGAGAATATTTGAAGAAACTAGATGAACAAAGACAAAAAGAACATCATCCATTCAGCCTGAGAAAGAATGTGGTAAGAATAATAGGTGTATTGAAGAGTAACTGTTACTTACTGTATAAGTGTTGATTATTCAGGTTAGATAATGTTAAGGTTGGGAGTGGTGGGGTTTTTTTTTCCTATTGTAATGTAGGGTTTCTACATGTATGATTTTATTTTTCTGGAGCTGGCCATAGTTGTGCCAGATAAGTAAATACACCAGTGCTCTTCACAGGCTGCAGTGGTGATCACTGGCTGCAGGTGGCTATTACAAAGTGATGCAGGTGGCCCTTGACTGTGATGGATACAGCTGCAACATTCACTGATGAGAGATGTGTTTTCCAGGGAGTGACAACTACAGCAGTTCTTAAAATGTTTTTACACCTTGTTTCATCTTCCCACACACCTCCCAGAGAATTTAAAAAGCAGTGTTCAGATGCCAGCATCCTTTACAAACATGGCAGTATACTGAGGGCAGCTGTCACTGTCATTCACCCACACAGGGGTGCATGCAAAAATCATAAGAAGTCAGCAGAGATGCTAGAATATGTCGTATATGTCAAGTATCTTACAAAGTATTTTGTTGAGAGCTGATTTCAATGAACAGTCCACTCCCAGAATTTTTGACATTTTAACTTTATTAGTAAAAACACATTTATGGCCTGATCTGGAAATCTTCGTGTGCTGGACTTAATAGAAAATTTTTGAAAAACCATACAAAAGCAGTTCAGAAGACATTTTCCAATCAGTATTTACTCTTAAAATATGCATTTGCCATCTGGATGCCTTCACAGGAAGCTTTTGAGTTACAGAAGATGAGACCTAATAACACCAAATATATTCCTATACTTTTTACTTGTTGAATTCAGGATATGCTGTAAATACTTGCAGGCTGAAGCTCTAATTGTTTTAACTCCCAAGCAGCAAATATGTAATGTACACAAGTTCCCTGTGACTAAATAATGCAATTGTATTCACTTTGAGAAAAAGCTCTATGTGAAATAAAGTATTTCCCCTAAAAGATTAAACAATTGAACTGGGGTGACCTTCTGTGCATGTGTGGAGAGAAGTAAGAAAAATATTTAAGAAAATTGGGTCCTGCTTCTCTCCCTTTCCTGTGTCGTCAGCCCATTAATATACACTTGATGCTTTTGCTATGGGCTTTTCTCCTGAAATCATTAGTGGAGGGATTCTCAGCTTTCAGTGGATGGTTTGGGTTTGGTTTGGATTGGTTTGGATTTTTTTTTTAAGAAGAATTAAAGACTTCAAATTGTACTCTAGCAAACACAGGTCAAAGTACAACCTTGTCCTGTTTTATATATCAGTTATTAGGAACACCACTGATTTTTAGGAAATGGGAGGTGAGGCCATTTGAAACTTTGAGCTTGACTGTGAGGGTGTCTCCTTAGGAATGTTAGTATTTTAAGCATATGAGGTATGGAAGATGTGACTGGAGGATATCAGTATATTTTTTGAGACTGGAAAATTATAGACACAATCTTACTTGAATTTCCTGGTAGGGCCATATTGGGGTTTTTTCTGAAATGTTTCTTAAGCAGTAACTGTCAAGACAAATAAGTACATTTTGAGAGTGAGAGACTGGAATGAGACCACAGTACATAATTATTTAAAGATTTTTATACTTTCTTAAACAGCATCATAATCCTACTTCAAAGGATATTAGAGTCTTCCAGAAGAAGAAAGAAGAAAAGGACAAGTAAGATGCTTTTAAATCCTTATTTTAATATTAGTTTTCCAGTCCTGAAAAAGATATAGAGATTGTTTCAACTATATTGCTTATGAAACTTCAGATATGAATGAAATTTCAACCAAAAGCATAAATAATTCACATCTGCTTTACCATTTAGGAAAACTCTGAACATTTTTATCCTTTGACTGTATTTGTTGCTTTCCAAATATCATTGTTTGTTTTCTTTCCCCAACATTTACTCATTCATTCTGTCAAATCCTTTGGTAAGAAATATTCTAACTTTTTGCTGATGATCTCTTAAAAGGCTTAGTATATTTTCTGTGAGATCTTGTAAAAAATGTTTTTCATGTATCCTTACAGAACTTACAAATCAGCTGTAGTGAAATGAGTGACAGCATGAGGTAATGTGTAATACTATTTCTCCACAGAGCCCTGTTGTCTGAGCATCACAGAATCAGAGTATCACAGGCACTTTCTCTGATGAATGAAATGTTATCTGAAACAGTGGCATCACCAGCAAGTGATCACAGGATGTTGTCCAGCACAAGATCAGCTCAAGCTTACAGTAGGAGGAAGGTGGCATCTAGTACAGGGTAACACTCTAAGCATTAAACCTGCTCTGTTCTACTGGTGTCTGTAATACCCTCCAAATATTGTAGCAAGTTTAGACAGGAATAGCTTGGGAGAAAAGTCATATGCTGGTGGAATCAAAGATACAATTTGTCTGGGTCAGAGGACTCTCAAGTCCCTGTTCCAGGCTTGTTAAAATCAGTACTGCACATCTTGGAGGGAGCCTTAAAAATGCCTTCTGAAGCACTGAAAAAGTTGGGCTGCAAGCAGTGTCCTAACCCATTCTACTCAACATCAGTTCCTTTACAGTAAGGGTGGTTAAACGCTGGAACAGGCTGCCCAGGGAGCTGGTGGCATCACCACCCCTGGAGGTCTGACTGGACACACTCTGTGCCAGGGTCTGGTTGACAGGCTTGTATTGTATTTGCAGGCGACCCCTGTGGCAGGGAGGAGTGATGCATCTGAACCCATTTCTCAGAAGGCTAATTTATTACTTTATTATACCATATTATATTAAAGAATATACATATTATACTAAAGAATACAGAAAGGATACTTACAGAAGGCTAAAAAGATAAAGAAAACTCGTGACTGTCCCCAGAGTCCCGACACAGCTTGACACTGATTGGCCAATGAGTCAAAATAACTCACAGCAGAGTCCAATGAAACAATCTCCAACCACATTCCACATGTGAGCACAACTTAGGAGAAGCAAATGAGATAATTATTGTTTTCCTTTTTCTCTGAGGCCTCTCAGCTTCCTAGGAGAAAAATCCTGAGCGAAGGGATTTTTTCAGAGAATGTGAATGCCACAGGCTTGTAATCCGATCAGAGGTTGTACTTGATCTTGGAGATCCTCTGCAACCTTAATGATTCCATGAGTTCCACTGGACTATAACCAGCAATATAGACCTGAAGAGCATCTAACAACAAGCAAGAAGCAAATAAAAATTCTGCTGTGCAAACTCTAGACTTGTTCTTTTTCTTGTTAATTTTTTTATTACTTAGGATTTCACTTGTTCTTACTTTTGCACTTTTCTTATTGCCTTTTGAGGAGATGAGGGTATCTGAGTATTATGAACTGATACATTTACTCAGTTTGATGGCATTAATGCTACGTGTGTATATGTGTAATACAGGTGTATATTGCATTGTAATTTTTCTTCTTATATATATAATTTTATGCTTTTCAGAATGATAGGGAGAACTTTGTACTTACAGGGTAATCCTGTAATTTAATATTTCTGCTTCTCTTTTTCAGTGCAGTACCTTTTTTTGTTGCATACAAAAAACATTAAACTGAATGTAGTCAGTGCTGTGCAGAGCCTGCTGGTGGTGTCCAAGGGAAATTTAAGTGCATCATCCCAACCAGAATCAGACATGCTAAGGAACATCATGCAGGAATCTACTTAGGAGTAGCAGGAGCTACTAACTAAAAAGTTTTGGTGGACCTAAAGTGGCTCTCTGTAAAGCCAGTTTGATGTGTCTTCACTGTGATTGCAGCAGTTCTGATTCTGGTGAGGCTTACTGGCCCCACAAGCAATGTGTGATGCTGGTCCTCAGCTAAGTGGGGTGAATGTGATTTCTCTGGATTTTGTGTCTCTTCTGAATATGCCCTGTGAGGTCTGAGTTGTGTGGAGGAATGGTGTATGGTACACAGTAGCAAGTATTTAAGATTTCTTGTGTCGGTCCTTTTGTCTTGTAGAGCGCATCTGAGCAGTCCTGTTCTGGCAGAAAGAAGCAGAACTGCTGCCAAACCTGGTTTTGGTCAAAAAGTGCAACACTTCACCCCAACTCTTGGTTTAACACAGTCTAGGGGTAAGAACAGAACTTTTTTTATGAAGGCACATACTGAAGAGGATCTTCAGGTGATTGCTGGATTTTTGGGAGGGATATGTGTGTAAAAAATCAGATTTATAATCTTGGATGTTTCGTGTCCTGAGATTTTTGCAATTCTGCTGCTATTGTTTTGCTAAATTATGAGAGTTACCTTTTCTTATCACTTCTCTTTAAATCCAAAGTAGTTTAAATTCCATAGCAAGAGTACTGTGTAATCCAGGCAGCAAACTTGTAGGTAAAAATTTCTAAGCATCTTTGATTATATTTGATCTGCATTTAAAAAAGGAAATGCTTACTTTGTCTCTACAGGAAATGCCTGTATGCTCCTTCAGAAAAGTACCTCCAGAAGAAGACTGAGAAATGCTACAAATGGTCCTGTTAAGTCTAGACACTGTAAGTTACACAGAACAATGACATAGTGCTAGATAATACAGAGGGGGAACAAGATGCAGATACAGCATTTGTTTAGAAGAATAAAATTCATTATTTTTTCCCCACATAAAAATCCTTTTAGTTAGAAACTTGTGAAATATTTTAATCACTTCTGTTCACCTTTTGAACAGTTTTAGCCAGGTGACAGTTTCAAGATTACTGAAATAAGTGTGCTAGATTTTGGTGAACTCCTGAAACACGTTATGAAATCACAAGGGGTAGAGTCTTTTATCTTTCAATTCAAACCCACAGAGAAAGTTAATTCGCAGACCAGGACACAAGAATTACGCCTCTCCCATTCCTTTCTATGCTGCTGACTCTCCGAGATCTTTAAAATAGGAATTGTCTTTATTATCCCTCTGTACAATATCCATCTAATATATCATTTTGTCATAATGTTAGCATGGAAAAATTTGATTAAGCTTAACAAGAAATCCCCTTTGGATTTTAGTGGTACTTTTTCCCATGCCTCTCTTTGTAGGTCTAATCCACAAAAGATTGTTCCTAATCAAATTATTTAACAGAGACAGTACTTGTTAATAGGAGCAGAATTTCTGATCAAAGAATGAGAAGTGAATCAGTCTGAGACTTAGGAAATGCTGCGGCCTGATTCTATTCTGCCTTACACCAGAATTATGCTATTGGCATATTTTGGAAAGTCAAAGGTCAGTGTATTTGACTTGGCAGTACAGGAAATTGAGAGAAGGAATAATAAGCAGAAAGGCACATTTCCTGAATCGCCTCTACTCATGTAGAAAAGTAATTTTTCTCCATTCCATATATTCACTTTTTAAACTCTGTATTCAGTCTGATCTTTCTCTGATTTCCTAGCACTTCCTTGTATCTGTTTTTCCAGTATATCATATCACTGCTAAGGGTTTCATCAAAGTTCCATGTCTTCTGAAGAGGCACAAATTCAAAATTTATTTAGTTTAGTCCTCTGCCAAACAAGGAAGCGATGTGCTTTTTGGGAATGGCACCACAGAGCCTGGGTGCTGTAGGCACCATGCGTAGTCCTGTTCCAGTTTGTGTTCTGCTCTGTCAAGGCAGTTCAGAGCAGGAGGCTGGAAGGAACCAGCAGCCTTTTCTAACCATAAACATCAGTTCTAGATAAGAGAGCTCACTGTTTTCACATGGATTTACGCACAGCTTCAGTTCCTAGAACCTGAAGCTTCTAGGAGTTTCAAGAGATTGAGATGAAAATTGTAGGAAGTGTTACAGGGCTATGGTTGGCATGTTTTCTCCTCAGCTGCTGAGTGCAGAGTCAGCAGAGGCTCAATACAAAAGCCTCCTCAAGTTGCCACTGCAGTTCAGACAGAAGGTGTTGATCCTGACACTGATCGAGACGTGGTGAGTCCTTGGACTATGCCTGATGATATCCAAAGAATACTTCAAGATACTCATGACTCCATGTTCCAGGTAGAGTACCTACTTACTCTGTAAACTATTTGATACTTGCCACTTAACACTTTGTTTACTTCTACTTTATTTAAAATGGGGTTCTCTATTCAAAATATGTGGGTGAGATAGATACAGAGGGGCATAAATGGTGGGGCTTCAGCAGAACCTTATTATTTTTTTTTACAATTGCAGTCATTCTTGTGAGCCTTGAAATTCAATGTTTTTTTTTGACAACTGTAAAGGCACATTGCCTGCCCAGGCAACAGACACCAGAGGGAGGGCATTAACAGGAAAATAGATTGCATTTGTTGCAGACTAATCAGACACACAACTGGATTTGGACATGTTTCAAAAGAGTGGGATCATTTCTGCTGTCCACGAATGAAGCACAATGTTCAGTTCATCTTCTCTTCCCCCAACAGGCCTCTGCAGTGCACAGCATGAGCTTCTCTCCTCTCAGCAGTATCAACACTGACAGTGTTTCTGAAAGCACAGGGAGCATCCTCAGCAAGCTGGACTGGAATGCAGTTGAGGCTATGATAGCAGATGTGGAAGACACATGAATAGTTCTCAGCCACTGTGCTCTTCCAAATAGTTGTTGGTGTTTGGGTTTTGTTTTTTAAAATCAGTAATTGTTCTACTTAAAATGGATTGAGGCCTGCATTGGTTTCCTTCTTAAAGCATCATGGAAACTCTCACCGTTTCCAGCCTTGCCTAGATGAAGCTGAATTCCTAAAAATGTAGTTTTGCTTCCATATATCTTCAGGTCAAGAAGAACTAAATATAGTTGGTAAAGGCAGACCCACAGTCTTAAACAGATCTGGGTCAGCTGCTTTACATAGAAACATATATAAAACACAAAAAAAGTTATTTTATTTTAAGAGCAGTATA
Source organism: Pyrgilauda ruficollis (assembly GCF_017590135.1). NCBI lineage: Eukaryota > Metazoa > Chordata > Aves > Passeriformes > Passeridae > Pyrgilauda > Pyrgilauda ruficollis. The sequence continues at coordinate 45,459 of NW_024508988.1, read as the reverse complement.
CAACTGTTTTACTTTTGTATTTAATATTTAACACTATTATGAAGTTATTTTTGTAACATAAGGGTTGTGATAAACTGGTTTAATAAAAGTGATTTTATTTGTTTCTGCTATAAATTATTTACACATATAGCACTATTAATTATTGCTGTGTACCACTAGGACTGTATGTGCACTATCCTCATAGTTTAAACCCAGCCTACTTGTGCAGTGCAGGTGTACCCTTATTGGGCCCCAGATGCTCCCCTGATGGGGAAAACCTCTTTTTAACAGTTGTGTGCCAGAATTGAGGGATGCACGGGAATTTTTCGGTCTTCAGGTTGCTGTTTATTTTTATCGTATCAGAAGTTTGGCACGCTGTCTGCAGCAGACTTAGTGTGCAAGAAAGTACAGCAAAAATGGTCACAAGGTGTACAGTTTCAAGGTCTTTTAAAGCTGTTTTATCCAATTAACTCTTAAAACGTACTTTATTTCTACCTTTCTACCAACAACTAATCCTTTGTCTGTCCGCGTAACCTCTGCACTGCAGCTTCCCTCAACCAAGCACCCTGTGGCACCAACACTGCAGAAAATGGACTAGAAGAAGAAGCCCAGACAGCACCCAAGATCCTCCCAGCTTGTCTCCTAACTACCTCCATACTAAAATCCCAAAACTCTAAATTTCTCACCCTGTGACTAAACTTTTCTCTGTTATCTATTTTACACATTTGCAGACTCTAGTCTTTCCCAAAGTCTTGGAAGCCTTCTCCATGGACGAAGGTCAAAGGCAGTGCTTCACTGGAGGCCAGGACAGAGCAGGCAGAGAAATATTCCCTGTGCCCTGGGTTCCAACAGTGCAGTAGTTTTGAGAAATCATAGAAGAGTTGGAGTGATTGATATAAAGAGGTACAAATAGTCAAAAATTAATGGGGCCAGTGCCTTCAAAGAGCCAATCAAAGCATGAAACTGTGACTTTGACGTTGGTACCCAAAGTGTAATACTGTGTTTCTTCAGAGTGGCAGCAAACAAATCATCAAGAAACACTTTCTGTTTTTGGTGGAAAAATACTGTGAAAAATACTGGATTATCCAAGTGTGGAAATCTCGTTGTGCCACAGCCTATCTCACAGCCATGTGTGAGAAGGAAGAGAAAGCAGTCTGTCCGTTTCATTTTAACAGTGGTAAAGGAAATACTTTCTTGATGTGGCTCCAGATCCACAGCATCACAGATCATTAACACAAGGGCAGGGAGGCAGTTCAAAGACCTCCCAGTCAGGATGTCAGCACTGAACTCACACTTTGCCTGAGCTGTGACAGCAGCAGACCTGGGCAGGCAGAGCTGCTCCTGCAGAGCCACAGCAGTGAGAAAAAACATTTGGGACATGTGAGAAGATCATCAAGAGTGATCTCTTCACCAAGCTGCTCCCACGGACTCAAAACTTTTCTTTGCAATTTCTCTTCTATGATGCTCCTTTTAGGCCTGAAGAGGAGGAAACTGTTTAGAATGTCTTTTTCTGAGAGAAGCAGGTAGTCATTTGAAATTAAAGAAATCTTGAAATAGACATTAAAAAAACATTGAGGAGGTCTGCTGTCATGGAAGCTATGAGGATCAAACAAACAAAAATCTGTTAAGTCATTGAAACCTTTTATAAACAAAATTTTAAAAGCCCATGTTCTCTAATATCCTCATAAAGGTAGTCTAAATACAACTGTATATGTATATTTGTATATGTATGTAATCTAGACTGGTTTACAGTTTAATTGCCTTATTACTTGCTTCGTTTTTCAGGGCTGAAGTTTCTCTTGCAAAGCTGAAAGAGAAGTTAATGCTTTTGTTCAAATTTGAAGGCTTAAGATTTTCCTCAAACACCAAATTGCAGAACTTGAAACTTTGGAAAAGGAAGAAATTGGTAATTTTTCTTTCTTTATCCAGCCTTCCTCATTTTTGCCATCCCTTTGGAGTTGTTTGTTTTTGGTGTTTTTTTGATCACAGCCTCTCACCTGTTCCAGTGACTCACCACCTTCAACAGAAAGTTTTCTTCTCTATATCTAGCCTGAGTTGATCTTCTTTCAGTTTAAACCCATTGTCCCTTGTCCTACCATTACCTACCCTTGTAAAAAATCCTTACCCAGCTTTCTTGTGAGGCCCCTGGACGTACTGGAAGGAGCTCTAAGGTCCCCCCAGAGCTTTGTCTTTTCCAGGCTGGACAATCCCACCTCTCTCAGACTGTCTTTGGAGCAGAGGTTTTCCATCCCTTTAGTCATCTTTGTGTCCCTCCTCTGGGCTCACTCCAGCAGGTCCCTGTCCCTCCCGTGCTGGGAGCCCAGCTCTGGATGCAGTGCTCCAGGTGGGTCTCAGCAGAGCAGAGCAGAGGGGCAGAATCCCATGGGGCTCGGGATGCAGCTCAGGACATGTTTGGCTTGCTCTTCCAGGAGTTTCCAGGATTCCTGAAGTACTCTACATTCCCAAGCATATGTCTGTTTACACTTTGTGTAGAATAAATGTTTAGAAGCATAACTCTGTTTAATTTTGGGTTAGTGGCTGGCATGGGCAATCTTCAAAATAGCCTCTTTGGGAAAATAAGAAAAGTGAAGAATAACATCACCAGACACAAAATCCTCGTTTTTTAGTTACAGTGTCCTGCTCAAAGTGTTTGTCAGTGGTCTGGATGGTGGAGGTGAGTGCACCAGTAGCAGGTTTGCTGATGATCCAGACTGGAAGGTGCTGTGGATTCTTTTAAGGGATAAGAGGCTTTTGCAGAGGGATCTGGATAGTTTGGAGCACCGAGCAATCTTAAATGGGGTGAAATTTGTCAAGTCCAAATGGTGGATTCTGCACCTGGGAAGGAGTAACACCGGGCACAGGGGTGAAGTGGGAGAGGAGTGGCTCAGGGTGGGTCAGCAGCGGCCGGGCAGCCCCGACACAAAGCCCAGCCCAGAGCCCCGAGCCCGGCACAGCCGGCCCAGGGAGGGGATGGTCCCGCTGGGCTCAGCCTCGGGGCCGCCTCACCTGGGGCCGGCTGGGCCCTGCCGCTGGAGAGGGATGGAAAGGTCCTTCCGTGCATCCTGAGGGGGGAAACAGAGCTGGAACCTCCTGTGAGGAGCAGCTGAAGTCTTTGGGCTTGTCCGCTTTGGACAGAGGGAGGCTGAGGTGTGACCTCACTGCTCTCCGCAGCTTCATGAGGAGGGGAGGGGCACAGGGAGGTGCTGAGCTCTTCTCCCTGGCATCCAGGGGCAGGATGCATGGGAATGGCTCAGAGCTGAAGCAGGAGAAGTTCAGACTGGATATTAAGAAGCATTTCCTTACCACAAGGGTAGTGAGTGGTCACATAGAAGAACAGGCATCCTGGAGGGGTGGTTGATGCCCCAAGTCTGTCAGTATTCAAGAAGCATTTGGACAGTGCCATTAGCAATAGGTTTCAACCTTTGTTCAGTCCTAAAATGTTCTTTGGATTAGCAAAATGGTCTTTGGAAGTGGCAGTTGCATTAGATGATTGTTGTAGATCCCTTCCAACCATTGTAGTTCAGCAGTTCTATTCTATTCTATTCTATTCTATTCTATTCTATTCTATTCTATTCTATTCATTTCTCTACTGTGATAATGGAATGCCAGGTTAATTTTGTTAACCAAGCAGTGAGAGAACAGTGCAGCACCTGCCAATTAATGGAAAGATGCTGGGAAAAGTGGTGAACTTTACACTGGGGGTCATTTACCCCAGCAGCTCCTTGGCATCTTTTACCACAGTCACTATGTAAGAAACCTTTAATTTTAAACACTAAACTTCTATTTTCTTCCTTACAGAAACATGTAAAAGTACAAATTTTCTTTGCAGTTTTAAATCTGCACATCTGCACATCTGCATGTGCGTATTACAGACTAGATACATGATGACGCAGAGGTTTCTCAGCTGTGTTTGAGCTGGTGACTCTCTGTCGGCTCTGTAGCTGATGCAGGAGTACTGCTCAGTCAGGGTGGAAGCAGGATGCCTTCTGCTGTCATTCCCTGCAGGACACGTGGCAGATGCTCCTCGGGGCTGGCGGTGCAGCAGGCCCGCGGCAGCCCCACTCTGGTTCCGGCAGCCGCCGCTCAAAGCCATTGTCCGAGGCTGTTGCCATGGACACTTGCCCTGGGATGTTGCTGGGGCTGGGCGCTGTGGCAACCAGCCCCTGCCACAGCCTTTTAGGAATCTTATCCAGAGACCTGAACTTCCTTTAGCACTCTAATAGATGACATTTCCATCTCAATGAAAGATAGGGAATCTTCACAGATTAAGTACATTGTCATTTTCTTTGGATTAAATCATATATAGAGGCTGTGTTGTGTACCTCACACATTTTACATTTTAATACGTTTTGATCTTTGTTTTCTGTGGCGTTTTCTGTCGGAAAGCTTTAAAAAGTCAAAAGGAACCTATTTCAGGAAAAAACTTCCTTGCAGGAAGTTTAAAAAACAACAGCAAAGCAAAAGTAGAAGTAAAACCAAAAGCAAAACTAAAAAAAACCCCGAAAAGAGATATTGGAGACAACACCCAACACCAACTTAACCCAAAAAAGTACAATAATTAAAATAAGATGAAAAAGACAAAGCTACAAAAGTAAGAAGATACTACTTCAACTATTTTGGTTCTTTAATATGAATCTTGATTATTAAGGGACTCAGGAACTCCCTTAATAATCTCAGGGAGTCAATGGTACTTACCACCGGCTGACACAAGAGCACCTCCAGCTGAAGCCAGAACTCTGGCTGAGATATTTAAACTTAGAGATTACTAACAAGATGTCAAATTCTTTGAAAAGACAGATTAAGATGCACAGGGCTGGCATTTGTGTTTTGTCTTCAAGACCCCTGGCCAGTGAAGAAACAGAGAGTTAGGTTTCAAGAGGAACGTGCAAGGGAAGGCAAGGGAAGTTTCCTTTCGGGCTCCCTGTCTCCTCAAAGCCATACTTACACCTTCTGAAGATGGAAGCAAGTGTCCTCAGCTGTGGAATTTCAAGGATCCTACATAGGCTTCAACAAATTATATGTAGCATTGGAATGTGTACACAAGATTAATCTGCACTACAGTTTGTAAAATTTGTAAAATTGTAGGGAAAAGGAGCAAAACTTCACTACTATCTGAACAATAAATATCACCCTAAAACTTGCATTTGAAATAATTTTGTCACTTTGAGATAACACACAGGAGGTAAAGCACCAGAAGACAACCCTGAGCCTCACCTGGGAATTTTTCACTAAAACACACTAAAACACTAAAATAAGGGAAGGACTTTTTTCTTTTTCTGATATAGCAAGACACAAGTAATACACGGAAGGAAAGTTCAAAAAGCACTTAAATTTGAAAAGGGCCTGCTAAGAGTAATACATACCTTGTAATCATGTGCACCCTCCTACCACCAATATCTAGTATGACATTTAAAGAAGTGACCAGAGTGGGTTTCCCAGCCAAGATTTAAAAATCAAAGGTAGGAAAAATTTACACTAACCATGGAGGATCCTGTAATTGGGATCAGTTGTCCAAAGAAAAATACTCAGTGTATAGAAGCCTGTACATGGCTGGTCTGGAAAGTTTGGTCTGGATGGCTCAAAGGCTGAACATAGACTTAAAAACAACATCTGCACCAATTATTTCATGTGGATTTCAACACGAAGGGAAGGAAAGGGATCCTCTCTCTTGAGTGGAGCAACAGCAGCACTTTAGGACAGCGAACAAAAAGTCTTGATGAGGAGTGATCCAAATCACCTAGAACTTGGTATTATGTGAATTTGTTCTGCAGTTTGTCAGTGGAGATGGAACTGCACTGGAACTCATTGCACAGGTGATGTTCAAGGCTGACCTTGAATCTGAACATCCACCTCCACACGAGGCTATTCAAAATAAAAAAACCTCTCACAAATAAGAAAGAAACAGATGTTCTCAAGGATTCATCACACTTTGCCTGTGCTCACAGAATACATTTATTCTAAGCAGGAAACCTACTAAATGTGTCCCTTCACACATGTATTTCTGGCTTTCTGGAGTTTAAGTGCAGTGAAGGGGTACAGAAGTACAATCAAGAATGCTAACAAGAGAACAAAACATGCAGAGTAAGAGACTGAAAGAAGACTTGCTCAAAGAAAATGTAAGTCTTCAGTCTGTGATTGTGAAGTCGAAATGAAAAGCAGATGGCCCCCTGCACGGTTTCTCCAAAATAAATTACATGTAGTGACAAAGTGGGGCTGTTTCCAGCAAATTTTGTAGCCTTTTATAGTTGGGAAGAGAGATACAAATAAGGGATAGGTAAAACAAATTCAGAAGCCCTCTTGAGAGAAGAGAAAGGAGGAAGTGCATTGAAAGTGAGGTGATGGTCAGACAGTGGAGAGTGAGGTGCAGCCAGCACCAGCAGTGACCCAACACAGCTCGGTGCTGGTGACTGCAGCTGCTGAGAGGCAGAGGCTGCAGCACCCTGCTAATGGCCAGTCCCCGGGAAAGTGGGGGTGAAATCAGATCAATCACCTTTCCAGATTTTAGGAAGCAGGATCTTATTTCAAAACAGAAATATGAGCCTTTCAAGAGAGCCGCACAAAGAACAGTGATGGAGAAAGGCTCCTTTGAAGCCCAACCAGATTGCTTTAAAGAAGAAGCCGCTGAAGTAACGAGTGACACGGGTCACTCAGTGCCGGACTCCGGCAGCCGCCGGTGACGTCCTGCTGTAACTGCGGCGCACGGAGTCCCTCACCTGGATGGTTGCCACGGGCACAGCGCACACTTGGGCCGCCACCCAGCTGGTGTTGGTGGCCCGAGCCAGCTCAGATCCTCGCAGGATAAACCCTCCCCTGCCCCGAACCGGCCCGCAGGGCAAGGAGCGTCTGGAGAATATCTGGCCTCACAGTCTGGGCAGCTGCGAGCAGTGCGTGCAGCTGCACTGCCCCCGAGTAACACAGAAATTAGAAATGATGTAGTTATGTCTGATGGGGGAACACAGGCTAGCAAGAAGTCTCCCAGAATAATCCAAAAATGCATTTCCTGGATGATTTACAGGTGCCCAGGCATAATTTGAGCACTGTGAGCATAGTGAAAAAGGGATCAATAAAGTGTGTGCACATTCTAGGATTAAAACTTTCAAGTTTCATTTCGGAAGGGTCCAGACTGAACTCTTAAAACATTTATTTTAAATAAATGAAATATTAAAATACTATGAATTTATTTGTATATAACACTTTAATATTTAATCAAGGAACCATGAGATCTAAAAACTTGCTACTTACATTAAGAACTCACCCATTACAACTCAGAACTTCAACGATAAGATGACAAATTCTCTGAAGGATATGGAAACGCTCATACGACCATGGTGTGGCTCTTTGGTGAGGAACACTAGGATATAGGAGTCATACACTGGGATATGGGAATTGTGCACATAGCACTCCTGCTATGTGTAGGGCATGAGAGCTCAGGAGTGTTGGGACACAGGAAAGCACAGCAAAGGTGTTTGTCTGAATTCAGTGTCACTAAGATCTGCCTGGGGCTTGGAGTCAAAGCAAAGGATCAGCTGAACTCATCTGTGTTTCCCTGGAATACCATTAACACATGCATTTGGCAGAATGTCCTGCTGTTAACTCCCACCAGATGAGCCAGACCTGATTAAAAACTTTTTTTTTTTTTTTTTTGACATGAGCCACAAACACATTAAAGAACTATTTTAGGGCTGCAAGGTATTTCATGTTAGAGCTACTGTTTAGCACAACCTCATTATTCCACAGTAACAATATTCTTACTAGTGACACCACAACAGCAAAACAAAGGCTAAAGTTTGACTCAAATTTAAAAATTTTAAATAGCTTTTTTTTAATGGCCATACCTCACTAAAATACTTATGCTGAATATTTCCCATGCCTACTTTTGTACACATTACAGTTGTTAATATAAGCAATAAAGAACCTCAAAAATACAAAAGGATGTTACTGAATCATTTAAAAAAATACCTATAATTACAGTTCTGTCAAAAACTATTGTGATCTTGAAATTATTCAAGAATTATTCTGCATTTTTACAGTATGAAGTGGAAGATTAAAAATAATCATATTGTTCTTATTTAGATTGTGGAAGTGTCTGTGTTTTCTTAAAAAGTACAATATGGCTAGTGTTAATTCTAAAAGCTTGACAATACCCCTTTGTTAGGTAAGCTACTGCAACAAGGTCCATGCACGGATCCTGTACTCAAAGGGAGAAAGCAGGAAGAATAAAAAATTCAATAATCTTATATATGTAAAAATCTATAGCCATACAGTGAAAAAATACTACAAAGCTATGTCAATACAAAGGAGTAAAATTGTGTAACTGGATCAATTACTGCACTGCAGCACTTAAAGAATAACCAAAACAAAACCAAACACTTTCTCATGTAGAGAAATTCTTATCTTGGTGTGTGTTGCTGCTGCTGACGTGGCTCATGTTGGTGCAGCTGCAGCTGCTGCTCAGAGGTTGAGCCCTGCACCGATGCCACTGGTGCTGAGACTGGGCACTGACTCCCTGCTGCAGAGAACCAGCATCCCGAGTCTCACACAGCAAACAGGAGTTTGTTTCCCAAAACGGGACACTGCCACCTTTTCCTTTCACAGCCAGTAACCAGAGTATTTGTGATGGGCAAAACCAGACTAGGTATTACTCTGTGTACTTTGGGAGGGTAAAATTCAACTCTTTAACTAGTAAGAATCATATTGAATTTATTTAATAATCTATAATCAACTTCATAACTGTAAATTATTAACAGCCATCACATCCCAACAAGGAGCATGTATGCCACTGGCATAACATACAATATAGTAATGGTCTAAATCCTCTCAACTAAGACAGCTTTAGACTTCAGGGTTATATTGTTTAATTATAACTTCTTTCTGATAATTTTATTCCAATAAATACCAAGCAAATTGAAATAACCCCCCATCTTTGCTATTGGAAAAGCCACATGAAAAGAACAAGGAAATATTTGTATTACCTATTAAAAATAAGATGCTTTAATATAATTGCATCAGAAATTACTAACAGCCAACTTAATTTTAAACTGCAACTGTATGAAACCCTTGGGTTTATCACTTGGGAGTTTCTTGGTGAAGTATTTTCTACTCTGATTATCAGTAATATCTGACATGTCATATAACCCCTCTAGTCTCCAAGTATGAGTTTGCCAGTATAAAGGCTGCACTTGGCCCTGAGAAACACAGTCTTTCATTGTTTGCTACCAAAACGTCCTGTTTGCAGAGCTGCGGAGGACTGACTCCTGCTTCTTCTACTTCTCCCTTCGTTAACAATACCGATCTTAGCCCAAGAGGTGGTTTTATGTATGGTGAATACTATCAACATTATCAAACAAAGAGGTGCTAAATAACTTCTGTTCAGAAAAATTCCAGTGGTGAAACAACAAAAAGGCATTCCCCAACAATTTACTAACTGGATTCTGAGGAGTTATTAATAATTTGTTTAATGAGTTGTTTGGGTTTTTTGACATATCAATATTTTGAAATACTGTTACTGTGCCTCACAAATTGAATAATGTATTAGAATTCTGCAAGTTAGTTTCATAAAACCAGCCCCCTATAATATACTGAATTTTTAAAAGAAAACATAATAGAAAAATAACTATGTTGAGGAACACCTGTTTTTGATAAATACATTTGAAAAGACACCAGGGTTTAATAGACTCCTAAAAAGTTTAGCTGTTTTTAGATTTTTTTTTCCCTGTTTGCAAATATGCTGCTTTTCTTGCTCTCTAGGAAGACAAACTGCTTTTGAAAGGTTGTGGCAAGGCAGTTGAAGCAAATACTTCTGGTAGATTTCAATAGCATTTTTTCAATTTACAAAATGTGAAAACATCTTCCAATTAGTAAAAAAATTAGCCTAATATACAAACACTTTCTTTAAAAATTCATCTGTGAAGGAATGTAGTGTAATTGCCCAGACTCATACCCATTCACTCCTCTGACACTGGTAGCTACCTTCTCTTGACACAAGCCTCTCTATATTAACCCAGAGAAATGCGTACATGGCCAGTTAGCCCAAGCAAAATAGCCGTTCAGCTTTCCCCAAATTTAAACTATCATAAATTACCATTTAGACAGCATTATAAAGAAATTGAAGCATACAAGGAATAAACTATATTTTCTTTTTATATCAAAATGTACTCTTGAAAATGTGTTTGGCACAGAGCTAAATCATATAGTTAATACTAAATATTGCAGGATACAATAAAACCCTGGAGTTAACTTGTGTTTACACCCTTCTAGGGATAAAAATAAAAAGATACCAATTATTCAGAAGTCAGCCTATACAAACTGTATAAACAATATTTTATGTCTTGTTTTGAAAACCACTGATATAGTAAATTTTACATAAAAGACTGCAAAATAATATAAATGGATTTAAACAGATCTTTACAATAAGAAATTCAAATCGAAACAGACAAGTAACAAAGAGAAGTAAAAAAATTTATTGCAGTATTCGTTCCACCAGATTTGCTGGGGATCCCTTTTCTTGTATTATTTCAGGGTGACCTAATACATCAAAATCTACATTTACAAAAACTCCTCCTGCAGATAGGTCATAGATACTGCATGCTTTTTTTCTTTTTTTTTTTTTTTTTTTTTCTTCAACAGAATAAATTATATATCCAGGAGATTCTGCCACTTTACAGCCTGGAAAAACAATGCTTTCCTGGAAACTGGGCTAAGCTAAAGAAAGCCATCCGCTGCTAGGTTAAACTCCAAGAACACTTTATTAAGAACATTAACAGACTAATTTCCAACATTCACTTGTTTATTTTTTTTAAACAGAAAGGTTTTTTTTTCAAGATATAAACAATTTTTTTGTTAAACTATAATACAGTGGGAGTAAAAATGAACTGAGAAGTTTCTGCTGCACAACAGCGAAGGAAGCTCCCACATAAATGTTTACCAAATATTTCCTTCTTTTTTCTTGCGTCCCAGATTCCATTCTTACTCTTCATTTAACTGATTTTTTTTTTTTGCCAGAAAGTTGATATCTCAAGTTTTTCTGTTATTTCAATTCCTGTAAATTTGGCTGCATGTACAAATTCATTAGCTGGAAGTTCCATCCTTGGCGGCATACAGCGATCGTAAAGTCTGCACAACTTTATTAGTCAGCTTATTAGCACTCGTTAGAGCAATTTTTTTGTAAATAATGTCTGACTCTTTAATAGTGTCTACCCAAGGCACCAGTTTGCGGCCATCACGGCGCTTAGCCTCAGTCCAGGAGCCACTGTAGGAGCCTGCCATCCACTGAACACTGAAGCCATTGCTGGTTTTCTGTACTACTCTTGCAATTTGTGGTCGGTCTTTGTACTTTGGACAGCAAATAGCGATGACATCCATGACATCAACACTTTCATTCATCTGTGCTGCCAACTCCGTAGAGTCTGAATTTCGTTTTGACCTTCTCAATGACTAAAACATTGGGGGGAAAAAAGACCAAGTGTTACACAAAAGAACTTTAGTGAAATTATTGCTTTTATTGCTTTTAATCCCTTGACGCCGGGAGTTGGGATTCCCCGGCACACATTCCATTGCCGGCAATGAGACGCACCGCGACCGCCAGCGCCAAGGGGTTAACATATCCTTGTAAAACCACATACTCTTAATTTGTACCCGTGTCTTTACCTCTTATTGATATATAAAATTATATATACACACGAATCATAAAGCTACATAAAAACTTGGCAACAATAAAAAGGATAACACACAGTACATTCCAAAGGAAAATTAATAAATTTTTATATGGGATAAATCTCATTTTCTAGTTTGTGTTTTTTTTATTGTCTTTTCTGTTAAACTTTCTACAAAACTTGTATAAATGGTTAAGTAGAGAATCTCTATCTACAAAATGCTTTCTTTCATGTCGATTACATTACTTGGTGTACATTTAATATAATAGACTGACATTTATAATCACATAAAAATAATTTTACGTAATACGCTGTGAAATACGTTGACTCCTCCTCCGCCTCACCCCTGAAGTGCCTCCTCCTCTATCCTCCCCATCACTTTCATCATCCTCTGTCTCAGCTGCATTGTTTTTAGGGCTGCCTCCTCCAAGAAGTGAGGTAATTGCTTTGTTCCGAGCATTTGTGCTAGCTGACACCTCTCCATCTTCTTCCTCTTCATCAGGATCCAAATGTTCCATAAGGAGCTTGAACTATTAAATAAACCCCCCAAAAAACAGATCACTTTACATTCAAACTTTAAAACCGGACATTCATATCACACTACATTAAATAAAAAACAAATGAAGTTAAAGAAACAATGTAAAACAAATGGCAGAAAACTTCAAACTTTAACAGCTTGTGTTTTGTTCTACAAACATTTTACTTTCATTTTCTAGTAGATATGTAAAAGCTTTCTTCCTGTGTTTCCAAAATTGCAAGTTTTCTCTAGTTAATATTTTAAAGAATTGGAAAAGAAAAAAGAAAACAAAAGGGTAAATACACTAGATCTAGTCTCCGTTCCTATGACAGAAACAGTCAGGGATAAAGTGAACAAGTTATATGGTAGAGTTATACATGATGGATACCAGAAATTAGAAAATACTCTGCAAAGATAAATATCCTTCAGTTGAAATTAATTTTTATTGTGTTTAAATTTATTAGAATACTTTGAAAGGTAATACTGCTAAACATCCTGAAAGGAAATTGTGAGTTATCATATACCCATCACAAAAGATTACCAGAAACATAACATTTTTGAAATCTTCTTCCAATGCATCAGCATCTACTTTCAAGTTTACACTGTGTTACATAGTTTGAAAGGATTTCAGATTTTCTGCAAAGCAACTTTACTTACATCTAAGTACTGTTTTACTATACTCCTCTTCACTTCTTCGGTGATCTTAGAATTAGCCATATCACTCCGCAGAAAATCCAGAGTTTGTTTTGGATGGAAATGTACTCCTGTCTTCCTGTTTATAGCTTTATCATACACTTTTGCAGATTCAGATGGAGAATATTTCTGAATTTTACTGTTTAAAGAGAACAAAAGGCAAGAAAGAGCTTTTAAGCAAAGTCCAAAACAATTTCAAGGAAAAGCTTTTAAAAATATTCAATATAAGTAGTTATATTTTAACCATTCTGTATATAATAGACATCCTGGTAAGAAATAAAATCATTACTTTTTCTAAGCCAGTTTCATTACATTCAACCGATTCTATTTATGTTTTTCTCTTATACAAATCTACTGCAATTATTAACAATCGACTATACATCTCCCTCCAACTTCTTCCAAACTTAATCCTTACAAAGAACTCACTAGATAACAAGATGGCCTATTGTCTAAATATCCTTACCTATCAGAGAATCCACAGAGGTTCTTTAAATGCTGTTTCAGCATCAAAAGTAATAATATGCCTTGGGAGACATTTGCAAATTCAATTAAAGGAGCTGAATTTTCTGGTAAACATTTCATCACGGCATTTATATCATTTTCTTCATCAGAATCTGAATCAGAGTCCACTCGTTTCCGTAACCTCCGAGGCTTAGAAGCTTCCTCCTCACTTTTGCTCTCACTACCACTGTTACTGTCACTCTCAGTCTCCTCGTCTGATGAAGGCTTTCTTTCCTTTTTTTTGTCTTTCACCATAGACTGTGAGACAGAGAAGTTAACAGACATTCCAAAATTAGGGTAAGTAGCGTCATGTACATTTCTAAAAAATCATTATTTACTTAAATTAGGAAAATTTCCCTGAGCAATGTTATTAATTCATAACTTGATTTTCATAACTTTATATTCAAAGATTAAAATAATTTATGACATAAAAAAGCTGAATTCAAGGTCCCTGAAAAATTGATCCAAAGCCCACTTTTTTTGCAAGGTGGTTACAGAAAGAACTGAAGCAAGAAGTACTCCACTGGCATGTTATTCTTAAAAAGACTGCTCAAGTTTGTTATCAGAGACAGTAAAATGAAGTAAAAGCCAAATACAATAAATCAGGAAGAAAATTTAATTTTTTTTCACCTGAATATAATTTTTGCATGTTACATATATTTCCATATGTACATTGGTACAAAATAGTCCAAGCTGGTTTTAATCCTTGTCTCTGCTAAAATCCTATGACACTAATTACACTGCTGACCAGAGAGCCCCTCAAATCAGCATATACAGTATTAATAATATCCAGTTCCATTACTTGTAGAGCTACAGAATTTCATACCTGCATTATTACTGCACATAGTATGCTTTTTCATAACACAGAACTTAAGATGTCCCAAGCAGGATTTCATCCTCTACATTCTGGTCCCCCATTTAAAGAATGTGCTGTCTTTTTCTAGCAAATTAAAAATTGACTTTGGTAGGGTGAGAATTCAAAGCAGTGTTCTTTCCAGGTATCAACTCTGACTTGTACTTACTAGTCAGATTGGAAATTCTAGAAATGGATTTGTTTCCTGACAGTTTGGACCTTCTACTGTTAAAGTTGTCCAGGAAATGAAGACACTGAAGTCTTTAAGAATCACAGAATGGGTCAGGTTGGAAGTGACCACAGTGGGTCATCTGGTTCCACCTCCCTGTTTCAGTAGGGTCATCCCAGAGCACACAACACAAGATTGTTTCCAGATGGGTCTGGAATATCTCCAGCGAGGGAGACTCCACACCCTCTCTGAGCAATCTGTTCCAGTGCTTGGTCACTGCACAGAGAAGTTCTTCCTCAAGTTCAGGTGGAACCTCCTGGGCATCAGTTCCTGCCCATTCCTCTTGTACCATTGCTGGACCCCACTGAGCTGAGCCTGGTCCATTCTCTGACCCTTCCCTGCAGACACCGACAGACGTGGATGAGGTCCCCTCTCAGCTGTCTCCTCTTGAGGCTGAACAGCCCCAACTCCCTCAGCCTTTCCTCATAAGAGAGGTGCTCCAGTCCCTTAATTATCCCCATAGCCTCTGCTGGACCCACTCCAGGAGCTCCATGTCTCTCCTGTCCTAAGCATCCCAAAACTGCACACAGCACAAGAAACAAAGGCCTTTTTCTTACAGGATTGTGTATTGCTATAGCAACAGATACTATACCATTATTTGGGTTCTTATATGCTACCTTAAGAAAAGACATATTGCACACTCTTTTCTTGCAATAAATAATGTATTTAAATTCTCCTAGGTGACACACATGGCACTGCCATCAGCTACTTGACAACAAAAGAAAAAGTAAATGGGATTTTGTTATTAAAATGATGCATGCAAGTATTATTAATTCAAATTAATTCAGAAATATTAGGGAATTATATAGATTTAATATTAATATCTCAAAAATTGTCATTCATTTTTAATAACATAAGCAGCAATATAAGGAAAGTTTTTAACTAGTGTCTACCAGATACAGGTCAGAACAGAAAGGGTTGTTTTTTAACTACCAGTTACAAACTAACAATACTGGTCCATATCATAATAATGGTACTGTATTCACTGAAAAATTGACCAAATTATATAGAAGCTTATGCTGCCACCATAATAAATATACTAAAATATAAATGCACATACCTCTTTAAATGACTGTAGTAGGTTGCTACCAGAAACTGATAGTGTAATGTCTATATGATGCATTATAAACAGTGGCTCTTCCTGTGTTTGATAAGGAAAACAGGCTAGATTGTCTGCTATGTACAAGAGCATATTCACCTCTGTTTTCTGGAAGTTAAAAAAAAAGTACATATGAATATACATACAAATATCTTATTATACACTTATCCTGTGTTCCTAACAGTTTAAAACAAAAAAAAAGAAATCACAAATTTTATTCTACATTCCCCCCAAAAGCACTCTAAACAACATATATATACGTGCAAAATTTAGTCATACCTAAAGATACGTTATTTCTAAACAACCTAAACTGAGTACAGAAAGATACTGAATGATGCAAAAGTGAGTAATGCATTCTATTAGGTAAATACCTTATATTATAAAGCAAAACAAAGTACCTTAGGGAAATAAAGCTATCAGTAATTATGTAAGAAAAATATATTACAAAAGGAAAATTTAAGCTTGCAATGGTATATTTTTATTTCTTTATAAGTGAAGGAAATATGGTGCTTACTGCAGTATCATCAAAGAGGTTGAGTAAGGAAATTAGAAATGCTCGTCTGTGTTGACGGTTCCCTCGAATCATGGAGTATAGGTGTGAACACAATGCATTGGATGACTCATCATGTCTAAAACCCCTCACAGGATCCTGTGGGCAGGTATTGATTGCCTGTTGTACCTGGTAAGACATCTTCATACCAGCCACGGCTTTCATCTGAAATGGAAAAGTACTTATTTTTATTTAAATCATTGCTTTCAAGCAGTAACACTGAAAGTGGAAATTAAACAAATGCCTGACAACAGAAACTTCTAGCTATTTTTTAATCTTTTTTCTCCTTAAGTGGTTCCTCATCTGAAGTTTAACTTTTAAACACACACTGAGGTGCACTACTGCCTTTTGAGAAAGCATACAGATTTAAACAGAATTTGTGGTAGAGATCAAAATGTATTGTGAACTGCTTCTATGTTAGAAACATACAGATGATCTGTTTACCGACTACAGCCAGGTACCCAAATTTAAATAATTTTCAAGAATCATAGATTCATAGAATATCCTGAATTGGAAGAGACTCACAAGGATCATCAAGTCCACCTCCCAGCCCGGCACAGGACACCCCAACAATCCCACACTGTGCCTGAGAGTTTGTCCAAACAGTTCTTGAGCTCTGGTAGTGTTGGGGCCATGACCATTGCTCTGGGGAGCCTGTTCAGTTCCTGACCACCCTCTGGGTGAAGAACCTTTTCCTACTATCCAACTTAACCCTCCCCTGACACAGCTCCAGCTGTTTCCTTGGGTCCTGTCACCAGTCACCATAGAAGGGAGATCAGTGTTTGCCCCTCCTCTTCCCTTAATGAGGAAGTTGTAGACTGCAAAGAGGTCTCCCCTCAGTCTCCTCCAGCTGAACAGACCAAGTGCCCTTAGCTGCTCCTCATATGGCTTCCCCTCAAGGCCCTTCACCATCCTTGTGCCCTCCCTTTGGATGGTCTCTTAATAGCTTTATATCCTTATATGTGGTGACCAAAACTGCCCCCAGGACTTAAGATGAGGCTGCCCCAGTGCAGTGCAGGGCGGGACAATCCCCTCCCCCTTGACCTGCTGGTGATGCTGTGCCTGATGCACCCCAGGACATGGTTGGCCCTCCTGGCTGCCAGAGCACGGCTGACTCATATTCAACTTGTCATCGACCAGGACCCTCAGGTCCCTTCCCACAGCTGCTCTCCAGCCTCTCATTCCCCAGTCTGTCTGTACATCCACGGTTGCCCCATCCCAGGAGAAGAATCTGGCACTTGCACTCGTTAAACTTCATATGGTTGGTGACTGCCCAGTCCTCTAATTGGTCGAGGTCTTTCTGCAGGGCCTCCCTGCCTTCAGTGGAGTCAACAGTTCCTCCCAGTTTTGTATTGTCTGCAATCTTGCTCAGTATCCCTTCCAGTCCTGTGTCCAGGTCGTTAACGAAGATGTTGAAGAGCACAGGGCCAAGGATAGAGCCCTGTGGAACCCCACTAGTGACAGGCTACCAGTCTGATGTCACCCCATTCACTATAACTCTTGGTGCCCCACCTGTGAGCCAGTTGCTCACCCACTGCATGATGTGTTTATCCAGCTGGGGGCTGGACATTTTGTCCAGAAGGATCCTGGGAGAGACAGTATCGAAAGCTTTACTGAAATCCAAAAAGATGACATCAACTGGCTTCCCTTGATCAACCAGGTGGGTTACCTTGTCATAAAAGGAAATCAGGTTTGATAAGCAGGACTTTCCTCTTATGAAGCTGTGCTGGCTGTGACTGATGACTGCATTGTCTTTCAGGTGTTTTTCAATACCTCCCAGAATAATCTCCTCCATAACTCTACAAGGCACTGAAGCAAGACTGACAAGTGAGACTGGAGGCCTCCTTCTTGAAAACTGAGACAACATTCCCCAGCTTCCAGTCAGCTAGGACCTCTCCAGATTCCCAAGACCATTCATAAACCATTGAGAGAGGTTTTGTAATCACATCAGCAGCTCTGAGTAGCCTGGGATGAATCCCATCATGCCCCATAGACTTATAGGGATCCAGCTGGAACAGCAGAACCCACACATTTTCAGGGTTGACTGGGAGTTGATCATTCTCACAGTCATGGTCCTCCAGCTCAGGGCACTGGGACCCCCTTGGTCTGTCACTGGTGTTGAAAACAGAGGCAAAGAAAGCATTAAACATCTCTGTCTCATCCATGTCCCTGTTTGTGAGGTGGCCATTCTCATAATGGAATGGGCTGATGTAATTTTTGCACTGCCATTTACTACTGACATATTTAAAAAGGCTATTTTTATTGTCCCCCACAATCATGGTTTAAGCCCAGCTGGAAACTAAGCACCACGCAGCTGCTTGCTCAACTCCCTCTCTACCCCCACCCTGGTGGAATGGGAAGGACAATCAGAAGAGTAAAAGCCAGAAAACTCCTGGGTTGAGAGAAAGTCAGTTTAACAAGGAAAGCAAAAGCCGTGCACACAAGCAAAGCAAAACAAGAAATTCATTGAGCCTTTCCCAAGGGCAGGCAGGTGTTCAGCCACCTCCAGGAGAGCAGGGCCCCATCCTGTGGAACGGTGACTTGGGAAGATGAACACCATCACTCCAAATGTCCCCCCCCCTTTCTCCTTCTTCCCCCCACTTTACATACTGAGCATGATGTCCTATGGTCTGGAATATTCCTTGGGTCAGTTGGGGTCACCTGTCCAGGCTGTGTCCCCTCCCAACCTCCCATGCACCCCCAGCTCCCTCCCCAGCATACAAGGAGCAGAAAAGGCCTTGGCTCTGTGCAAGCTCAGCAATAACAAAAACATCTCTGTATTATCAACTCTGTGTTCAACACAGACCCCAACACAGCCCAATGCCAGCCTCTGGGAAGGAAATTAACTCTACCCCAGCCAAAACCAGCACAACTGTCCAGCTCCAACTCCAGTTGAGCTTTGGCCCCACAGATTTTCTCCCTACAGTTGTGAACAGCATCTCTGTATTCTTCCCATACCACCTGACCTTGCTTCTACTGGGCACACACCTTCCTTTTTTGCCTTATTTCCAAGAGAAGATTCCTGTTCAGCCAAGCTGGCCTTCTGCCTTGCCTTCCTGACTTCTGACATCTGGGAATTGCCTGCTCCTGTGCCCTTAGGAGGAGATGTTTAAAAAGTGAGCAGCCCTGATGGACCCGGCACCTGCAAAAGTATTTTCCCAGGGGACCTTACTTGATATTTCCCTGAGCAGCCTGAAGTTTGCTTTCCTCATGACTGGAGTTGAGGTTTTGCTGGCACTTTCCCTCCTGGCTACAGAGATTTTAAACTTGATTGCTCAGTGGTCACTGTGGCCAAGATGGCCGCCAATCACACCACTTCATTCACAGAATCACAGAATATGGTGAGTTGGAAGGGACTCACAAGGATCATCGAGTCCAACTCCTGGCCATGCACAGCACCATTCCCAAGAATCACACCATGTGCCAAGAGTGTTGTCCAAACACTTCTTGAACTCTGTCAGGCTTGGTGCTGTGACCAGTTCCCAGTGGAGCCTGTTCCAGTGCCCAACCAGCCTCTGGGTAAAGGACATATTCCTGATATCAAACCTAAACCTCCCCTGACACAGCTCCAGCTGTTCTCTCAAGTCCTGTCACTGGTCACAAAGAGATCAGTGTCTGCCCCTCTTCTTCCCCTCACGAGGGAGTTGTAGACTGTGATGAGGTCTGACTTCAGTTAGGTATCTCTTCGGATGCCATGAAAAGTGGAATGCTCAAATTTCAGTGGAGTACAATTAGATTTATAAAGTCCCACAATGTAGTACACACACTGAACTAAGACTGAGGCCTTCTGAAATAAGGAAGGGGTGCTGCAACTCAATTTCAGATCTTTAGCAGAACTATTGTCACCATGCCACAACTCCACAAGTCTTCACTTAGCCCTCAGATTTTCCTTTCAGCAAGATCCCTCAGTACTTAAAATCTTCCTATGTTCCTTCTGCTTAGATTACAATTTATAAAGCATTGATGTCTTAAAGTTGTAATACATATATACTGACCTCTACTTTTACAAAGTGCTCTCTCTTAATACAGGAAAATCATTGCTAAACATTATGAAACAGCTGTCCTTACCTCTTATCAAATAAATGCTCTTAACATACTATTCAGTGAGGAAAACACTACCGTGGAATATAAATTAAAGGAATTTTTAGACTGGAAGAGATGCTTCAAATTATTATATCCTTTCTATTTCTACAAACAGAAATCTCCAAACAGGGGAAAGAGTTGGGATCTTCTTTACAACTGCTTATAGTTATTGTTTATTTGTTATTTATATTATTTTTCTGCAGCTGAGGCCTATCCAAGTGTTGAGTCACCAGAGAATGTAACGGTACTTTGTAAAATGATAAATAAGAATTACTTACGTGAATGAACCCAGCATACTTTTTGTCTATTTCCACCAATTGCTGGTCAGCTTTGTTTCGCATAGAGGGCTCTGGATCTGTGCCCATAGCAATTAAGTACGGCACACACTTGAAAAAAGCCAAATGAAATTATTATTTAGTCATTGTATCTCGTCTTTCTCACTCTTTGCTCTTTTATTACAGTATTGTTTATGTTATATTCTGACTACTGCAGAAACTAGAATAGGAAGCTTTATGCAACTTACTACCTGACTACTTTTTTCAAGCAAATAGTACAAAATACACAAAAGACCAGTGTTATCACAGAATCATAGAATAGTTTGGGTTGGAAGGGACCTTAAAGGTCATCTAGTTCCAACCCTCTGCCATGGGCAGGGACACCTTCCACTAGACCAGGTTGTTCCAAGTCCCATCCAACCTGGCCTTGAACGCTTTCAGGAATGGGGCAGCCACATCTTCTCTGGGCAACCTGTGCCAGGGCCTCACCATCCTCATAGGGAAGAATTTCTTCCTAATATCTAATCTAATCCTACTCCCTGTGAGTTTGAAGCCGTTCCCCCTCATCCTTTTACTACATGCTCTTGTAAAAAGTCCCTCTCCATCTTTCTTGTCGGCTCCCTTCAGGTCCTGGAAGTTCACAGTTAGGTCACCCCAAAGCTTCTCTTCTCCAGGCTGAACAATCCCAATTCTATCAGCCTTTCCTCATAGCAGAGGTGCTCCTGCCCTCTAATCATCTTGGTGGTCTCTTCTGGACTTGCTCCAACAGGTCCATGTCCTTTCTCTGCTGGGGACCCCAGAGCTGGAGGCAGCACTGCAGGTGGGGTCTCACCAGAGCAGAGGGGCAGAATCCCCTCCTCCTCTGCTCCCCACACTGTGGGATCAGTCCAGCCCACAGGGGGTTTTTGGGTGCCAGCGCACACGGATGGGGCATGTTCAGCCTCTCACCAACCAGCACCCCCAAGTCTCTCTCCCCAGGGCTGCTTTTGATCTGTTCGTCCCTCAGCCTGGACTGATCCTGGGGATTGCCTGACCAAGGTGCAGCACCAGCACTTGGTCTTGTTAAACCTCATGAGATTTCAATGGGCCACTTCTTGAGCTTGTCCAGATCCCTCTGGATGGCCCTGTCCTTCAGGTGTGTCACCTCCACTACTCAGCTTCATGTCATCTGCAAACCTGCTGAGGGTACTGTCAATCCCTTTGTATGTGTCATTAATGAATATATTAAATAACACTGGTCCCAATATAGACCCCTGAGGGACACCACTGGTCACTCATATCCATTGAGACTCGAAGGCATTATAAATGACAGAAGTTGTGTGAAGTTTCAGGTAGTATTTCCAGTTCTCTCAAACTCTAAAGTCAATTTACACTACAAAAAATGCCATTTAAAAAAACCCAAACCACACACCACCAGTTATGACTGAACATGCACAATGGTTGTGTTATAAACAAATAATTACAAAAATATTATGTAAGCAAAGAATAATGGTGATGATAACTGAAGTTCTGACATTGACTCTGGAATTCCATAATGTTTGGAGGACATGGGAATTGAGGTGGAGACAAGCTGTCACAGTTTTCAGGATAAAGAATTAAAGAAAAGAGCTTGGCATACACGTGAAATTCATAACAGAAATATGCTCCAATGTACATTTGCACGTGCACTTTAGGCACTGGCTGGGCTTTTAGATCTTGATCCAAAGACAAGAAAATACAGCATTTGGAATCTAAATTTCAAAATATGCTTTCTGTAAAGGCCCCTTGCTACAATAAGAGATTACTGTAACATAGCTGCAAGAGAAAAACTAAACATGTGTCTAGCAAGCATAAAAAATTCTGAAACCTGAAGACCAAAAAAAAAACCCCACATCATAAAAGGTTACCATACCTGAACAGGATGGATGAGACCCTGGTTTAATGTGAGTGCAATGACATTTAGAGCAAAGTGGCGTACACTGGACTGGTTATGAAAGAAAGCCTCAAGGACCTGTTTGAGATATAGCTGCATGATGGAACTACTCATCCCTGAGGAAATATCACCCATTTCTTTCAGGTCTTCCTGTTTTGCTACTTTTTTCCCTGTAAAAAGGATGGAAACAATAGCACACTCACCACAGTATAATCATTTACTTTGCTATTATTTGATGCATACTTATCTTTGAGCTTTATAATACAAAGACATTTCAACCATCTTAGAATAGGTTTATGATCTCATGAAACATAAAGCAGTCTGACAGCAAACATAATTAAAAAATTAAAGTCACACAAATTTAAAGTCTCATCCCTCGATAAAGGTTTTATTTTTCACAATTTCTTATTTTGTATCTGCTAATTAACCTTAGAGAATATTTTGATAAAAAGTATTAATACTATCATTACAGCAATTATGCATTCTGGATTGCTTTCAGGATTTATACATCCTGAAAGTAAATAATAAGCTACATGTCTTAATATACCTATGCACATAATGAATTTTTGAAAATTATTCTAAGATATCTTGTGTACAATATTAATAATTAGATAACAATCTTAAATTACTCAGTTCATGTATATAGTAATTGTATGCAAGAAAGTTAGATTTTGCCTGCCTCAGCACAGAAGAACTCAGCACTTACAGTCTCTGTCTGCCTGCTGCATACGTGTATCCTCCTCCTGCAAGTAGGTCTGAAGGTTTTTTAACACCTGGATTTTTAAATTTACTGAACAGTTCTTGTCTGAAAGAATGCTGTTGTACAGGGTCTTCACTTCCTGTTCAAACATTAAACTTGGGTGTTGTATAAATGCAAATCCTAAGGGTGGAAGAAAAGAGGAAATATTCCATGTTATTAACTAGAAATTGTATTTCTGCTTCTTAAGTCTTTCTTCAAAATAGAGGTATGACATTTATCTCCTCCCAAGTGTAGTGCTAACAAAAAATATTGCTTTTTCATATGGACACCATTCTAAGTTTGTAATGAGTTCTATTATCTGTCTGATAGATAAAGATGGGGTCCCTACCCAGGGCAGTTGAACTAAGAGCTACATAGGTCTGGAAGCATGTTCAGTGTACTGGTCTGCATCTCAATGACTAAGAGGTCTCCCAAGAGCAAGGGAGGAACATTGCTAAAAAATTACTCATTGTTTTTCTAACACATTTGGAGAAAAACATTGTGCTGAAGCTATGAAGAGTTATTCATATGGAGACAGGGAAAATGTGGAAAAAATGCTAAATATCCTGGGTATTTAAACAATAAAATCTTAAAAGAAAAAATATAGCAAACACAATAAAATAAAATTTAGACCTCTGTTATTATTCATATACCTATTAAGGTCGTGTCTTGAAAATTACCCAAAGCATTCCCAAGACTACATCTGTTAGAAGATACACACTATAGAACTGCTTTTAGCTGCAGCCTTACCCTTGACAAAGAACTGGTTATTTTTAGCCAGGGAAGTCTTTATTTCATAAAAAGTTTGATCTAAATAAGTAACAGCATATATAATTTTAGATCACATATGTAGATTTAGGATTTCTGCCAACAGACTCTTACAGAGTATCATAAAAAAACAGTAATGGGAACATAACTTCCCAATTTAAACTATATTTAACTACTTGATTAATTTTTTAAGACTGTGAGAAAAGCAAACATTAAGTGCATTTTTCACGACCATAGGAAACTAAGACTCTGAATGAACACACAGAAAACATAAACATAAAAGAAGAATGGGGGAAAAAATGAAAGCAAATAAAATTATGTGAAAGCAATGTATAAAAGTGGGTGTAACAAAGGGAAGACTGAGTCAGGTTTTTAAAACTGGCTCTGTGCACACAGAAAAGAGTGTAGGTAAAGGCTAAGTCTAGGGCAAGACCTAAGTTCATTTAATATCTCATTTCAATTTCAAAACAGGAAAAGGAAAGAATTCAGGGGAGATAGAGGGGAAAGAGGTGAAAGAAAAAGGAATGATGCTCCTCTTTGAAGTAGGTAGTATAATTGTCCACTCTATATAGGTATATATTGATAACTTGACCACCTCTGAGAAAGTCCAACCCATTTCTTAAGTTTAATTTTGAAAATGAAAAGCACTTGCATGTATGTGTAACAATCTATAACTCTCTTTCTTTCATTTGCTTATTTAAAAGAATCTAAAACCACCAGTACTCTTAGGGAAATTATTATTTTTCCATCCCCTGTAAGCAGGGAAGAAATTTTACTTGACATAAAAATTTGTCACAGGGGATGAAAAAAGGCAACTGCTGTGTTCAATTGAGGACTGACTTCACATCTTGGGGCTGCTCTCACACCACTTCTCTTCATACCTTTGTTTTCACTCTGTTAAGGTTAAGCACTGAATTTGGCTGAGTAAGACATTACCAGTTAGATACTAACAAAATTTTTTATCCTCAATCTGCCTTGCAAGTACACATCTGGAAGAGAAGCATAACCATAACGCTTATGGTTAAACTCAATCTCTCAACAGCAGTGACACATCCCAAAGCAAAGGTTAAAACTGTTGAGTGTCCTTACTGTAAGGACGCACTAATAATTACCAAAAGGAAAGTACACACTCTTCATTTGATGTCTTCAGTGTGTATAAATTTTGAATTAGCTTGTTAGTAATTTTCACCTTATTGCTGCACATAAATGTTGAATGTATTTGACAACTTGACTCAATATTACCAGCCTGTAAAACAGAGCTTTGCACTGCCTACTACATCTCTGTACACCCAAGCAGCTACCTTCAAAGTGGAACCAGTACTTAGATGAGACTAATATATCACTGAAAACAGTTGTCTGAGGTTTAATTAAGATAAAGACTGACATGTTTACAGGCAGAGAAAAAAGAATAAAAAAATCTGAGGCATGCCTACTGATAATCACTCCTGTTTTCTCCTCTTCCCCAAACTGATCACAGTTCAGTTTGTAATTCAGGAACATTTCCAATGAATACAACACTCAGCCTCCATGAGTAAAGCAATCATGTCTACGGTTAGGAAGGCAGCCCCTATCCCATGTGCAATATTTTGTATAGAACAATTAAATGAGAATGGACTACAGTAAGTGTTGTGCATCTTGATACAATGCCTAGAAAAACCTCCAGCTAGTTGTTAGCACTATAGCGCTGTTCCTGCAACAGAGGCAACTTAAAGCCATTAATCCCACTGAGCTGTCTGCAATAGTTTCCTCACAGAATATCAAATGAAGATTCAGTCTCAATCCTTATCCTCAGTCCTGCCTAACCTGAACTGTACCAGGATATCTAAAAAGCCACCTAAACAGCAGCATAAGGAGGAAAATTCTTATACACAGTTAAACCATACAATGCAAGCTCACACACATAGGAGACAACTTTCTTTAGACTAAGCCATAACCATGAACTGAACTCTTCCAGAAACCAAGGCCTATCTGTCCAAACAAGATGCTCTTACATGTACAGTTTTGGTCCTTGAGGAGAGGATGAACATGATACAAATCACTCAATAGCAGTTCATGCATTACTGCAAGTCACCAAGATACTATACTAATGCCTTCAGACAAATAATCTATTTAAAACTGAAATACTGCCAAAGACCCAAAATAAGCTGTAATATTTAGACTATGGCATAATCTCAATGCCTCATGAAATTTCACAGAGCATCTCTCAGTTGGGATAAACTGCCAGAGTTCCCTCAATTTCTGTGGAATTTCTGCCCCTACACTTAAAATTCTCAAAGTTTTTCCATCATTTTTCCTAGTTATTCTTTAACCATACCTTGAGGACTGAAAAACAATATTTGGAGTTACAACATATTTGCATGCAGGAAAAAAACCCTCATCTCCATTTACTTTGGAAACTTGATGCTTTTTAAGACTTGGTCATCCATCAAAAAGGTATTCACTGTCAAAAGCATCCACTCTGCAGCAGAAGTATGCAACTTCCAAGTATCCCTTTGACTACATTTCTATAGCCAGGTCTCAAATAAAACATATGGTGAACTTTGATTTTAAACAAACTTCCCTGCCACTACACAAATAAATGCATGGATTTTTACTAGAGCAGAATACTAAAAACTATTAATATTTCTTACCAAGGCCAATAATGGCTTTTGTCTGTACTTCTTCATCTGAATGCTTTGTAAAATACATCAGCAGTTCAAGTACTTTATCCTTAATGTTAACCTGAGGAAGTTAAAACACAAATAATAGTTATTTGAAGATGAAACAGATATTTTCTATCTCTTATAACAACCATATGTATCAAAATGGAGAAACACAATCTTACTGCATTGTCTTTGCAAAGCCATGTATTTACAACCCAAAAAATGATATCATATGTATTATGAAGAAATGCATAGCTTTGAGGGCCTAGGAATACTGTGTTCTCAAACTGAAGTGGAGCATTCAATATACACAAGACGTGGAGAATAAATACAAGTTATTTTACCTTACTGTTGCCCTTAAAATCTTCCTGATCAAAATCAAAATGCCGACACAGTGCTCCAACAGTGAAAAGTGATCTAAGGAGTGCTGGTTTATTGGCTGTAAGTATTGTACTGTTGGCGTCTTCTTGGTGTTGACTCTTTAATTTTGAAAGTGCACCTACAGTAAGATAAAAGTTTTGATCACAGTATTTAATCATGGTGTACCCCTAAAATAAGACTTGTAGGCGAAACTGAAGTGACATGTACATGTTGTGATTTTACTTACCATAGTATCTATTAAAACAGGCCCACACAAATTTATAGTTCTGAGTGACCTTGTTCACAACAGCCCCAAGACAGCTCACACAATGCTGAACAACCTAGGTGCAAGAAAGAACAAATGAATTATATATTTTGAATTTAAACCTGAGACTTTTGTGATGTTATGCAGGGAAAAGGTATGTAGAACTAAAAGTAACTATCTAACAGATGTAATGTCCATCTCCTAGACTGCTCTGAAAACATGCCCAAACTTATAATTGTTAAAATATAGCAACAACAGATACAAACACAAGTAAACCAAGAACATTGATATTTCATGGCTCAAAAGTTATCTTCATAATGAAGACAGACTTTCCTTAAACCAAAATTATGTATTTCACAATGTGAAATGGAATTAACCAAATAGTAGCAATTAAAAGCTTACTGTCATGCCATATTTGATGATGAGTTTCATGAGGTCTTCCTCAATAGTGGCAAGAAATGTCTCACTTGGGTGTTCCATTAGTGGCACTACAAGTTCTAAGATTTTTGCAACATTGCAGATCACCATGAAATCATTCTGGGTCTGAAACAACAGCATTTATAGCATTTAACATTTCTGGCTGTGTTACCTCTAAGTATTATTAATATGTATTATGCAATACATATATAATACATATTAATATAATACAATTACATAATAGTATGATACAATTATGTATCTTATGCAAGTTATTTGGTAAAGATTTAAAATAATATATAGTTTACATCTGCTTTTAAGTTACATATTATTTTGAAAGCAAGTTCTTGTTTTATACAGAACTTCTGTTAAAAAAAAAATCAGTAGAAGCAGAATTCACCTGTCATCAAGGCTGTGACAGACCTGAAAACTTTTGGTCATGAAAATTTTTTGGAGTCTTAAAACAAATTTAGGAACTCTTCCTGACACATGCACAGTACAGAATGCACAACACCTGGCAACAGGTATTGCCAGCAAGTAAATAATCAGATAACCTTTTCCTATACTGTTTGATCAGAAGCAGCTCTACGTCTGTTGTAGATATGCCTAGAGAATGCTCTAGGGCTGAAACTGTAAAATTCTAGGCTATACCTGCAAGCTAAGCTGTTAACAAGCATTCTCAGGCCTGCTCTTCCCTGGGCAGCTGACCTAAGGTAATGGATTGCTGCCCCCCACTCAGTCAAGCTCTTCTTTGAGCCATGGCTGCATGATCCTCCTCTGCTCCTGCCAGATGATGGGTTCATCACAACTTTCACTGAGCCAACTGTGCTAATCAAAATGGAGAAAGCAATGCAGTGTTTCAGAGGAGGGGGCCATTTTCCTGGACTGGGGGGATTCAGCACTGTAGCTCTCTATCATTTCTGTGAGCTAAACTGTCTTACAGAGAAATAGAAAAACACCAGAGCTAGGGTAAAGAGAGGATAGAGCAGGAAGAGGATAGAGCAGGACATTTTCCTTCTAATATTTATGCTATATGTTAGATCACTCTATCTTATGGAACCATACCTTTAGTCTTAAGATTAATTTATTAAATCTTAACTACTTTTAAAACTGTGACTATAAAATAAAGCAATTTAAAGAAATTATTTCATAACAGGTGGAAAACTGTGTTTTAGTCTTTAAGGGAAAGAAGCACAGGTTTCAGTTTCATTTGAGTGTAAAATGTGAAGGCAGAGGGTGAGGAACAGCATCTTGGAAGTTATAAAGATCATAAAAGGACCTAATATCTTTACAAGATATGATCATGAATCATAGAAACATAATTTTTATTTCTCTTTTCCTACCTTCAATTTCATCAAGCATACAAGACAGCCATTAATTTCCATGCTTAATTATCTGGGCAAAAGAAAAGACTGATTTTCTAATTTTCTCTACTTACACTACATTTAGTGGTCAGGTATGGCTGCATGGTCATGGCATGTTTGACCATTAGCTGAGGCCTGATTTTGCTGAATAAGAACAAAGTGGTTATGCAAGCAACCAAGCGACCAGAATTCACACTTTTGTTGTCAGAATCTGCAAAAAAATTAGAAAATACACAAAGTAATGTTTGAGCAACGAAAAACATATAGCCAAAGTATCATATGAATATCTCTTTCATAACATAGCTTTCAAGATCAATACAGAATATTCTTATTAGATTAGAGATGAGAACATAATGTGCTAACATTTGTATGTGATCACAACATATGTAAAATAAGCAAAGATACTTCAAAGATATCACTGGTTTTTAACCTAATTACTGTACACAGAACACTGACCTAGCCAATGATTCCTATTATAACTGTAGAACGTATTAATACAAATAAAGCTTGACACATTTGTTTTGTTTTTAGTGATCTAAAAGTCTGAACAAGTTATTTTAAAATTAGCTCTGTTATTGTGATTAGGTAGAAAAAATTAGGGAAGCTTTATTATTACACAGTGCTCCAAGGTTCACAATCAAAATAAATGCAATAACTCATTACCATCAGTTTTGTAATAGGAATTCTGTAACAGTAACTTTACACAATAGTAATTTGAACCACCACTGTTACAGTATCATAAAATTCAAAGAAGCTACTGGGTTGTAAACACTATTACCTGACAAGGATTCCTCATATTTAAGAATGTGCTCAACCAAATTGTCAACAAGTTGAGTACAGGCTTTCTTCACAGGTTTATATGAGGCATCCTCTTCTGACTTCAACAGCTGCAGCAGATGAAACAGAAAATGGTTTAGTGTTAAAGCTGCATTCATTTGCATAGAATATATGCTGCTTTTATAACAATTACTACAGAAACACAAGGATTTTAGACTACAGAAGTATTTAATTCTCCATTAAACTTATACGGTGAAGAAAAAATTACAGGAAGTAAAAAAGCAATATAAGTAAAGAAAAAGTAACTGTAATAAAAATCCATAATAGTTCTCCTTATTTTTTGCATCGGGATGAAAGCTGCTGTATGTTTAATGAAATTATGCAGAAACTAGCAGGAGTTAGAAGATTTTTAAAATCTTAGAGAAATAAAGTGCAAATTCAAAACAAATGTTTTTGACACTAAGCTAAAATAGCAAATGAGAATCTAACATAGCTGTATATCAACACTTTATTTAAACTTTTTACATATGAGTTTGGCTATTAAAATTGTGTCCATGAAGATTCTTCTAGTATCTAAGAAGGACTGAGACCATATTACATCCTTTTCCTCAGAGAAGAGGCTCTTATTGAAGAGGCTTTGATTTACTTGATAACCTATTTTCATGACACTCCAGGTAAGAGAGGAATCAAAGGATTTTCTTGCTTGAAAATTAACCACTGCATACAAGATGTAGAGAATGATAACACAGGTTAAGAGATATGAAAAAACCAAGCTCAATTCTTAGAAATATTGGTATTGGATATGAGTAGAATATAATGCAGAATTAACTTATACTCTGAAGATTCACTGCTTCCATAAATTGTGTAGAAAATACATTGGATATGAAAATACACTTATCTTCTGTTTAAAAAAACCTGACATCACTAGATACTTAATTCTGAAATAAGGTATCTTAGCTGTGGACTTTGTTATGTGAGTCATTACTGAAGAACTAACGAAATTAAACAAACAAATCATACTTCTCCCAAAACCAAGAAGTGAAGCATTTTTAAGAGATCACTTGCAAAGACAGAAACGAATGCCAAAGAAGGACAGAAAAAAAGGTCAGATGTTAAAGAGCAGGAATTGAATTTGTCTATTGTAGGACTGCTCTTGGTGTTCCCATTCTATGTGTTTTAGAAGCAAAAGGAACACTAAAATTTGAACAATGACTGTACTATATATTCAAAATTCATTACTTACATTTTGATTATATATATATATGCATGTACATATTTTTATATAAACAAACTAAGCCTTCACTGGTATCATGTGTCAGGAACAGCTCAGAGATGTTCCAAAAAAGAACTGAGAATTAAACTGAAGTCAAATAAACTGACTGGTCATTCTGGAAAAACGCACAATACACTACAATTTAGTAAAAATATTAAAAAGCAGTTTAAACTAATATTTTTAAGTAATGAGAAGAGTACTTTTATTTGATATTTACATCTTGGTATAATTGATATTAAAATACCTTTTCAGTACAGTGGCTTTACCAATACGTTTTCACTACAAATGTAAAAGCATTTTATTTGAAACAGATTTTTGAGACATACAATTTAATTTGCTTCTCCTAAAAAGTAGATAACATTATGCAGATACTAGTTTACCTTGGGTGAGAACATGACCTTGCATTTGTTGAAACAGCTTGATAACCTTTCAAAAGAAATGCTATCAATTGCGGAAATTTTTCTTTTAAGACACAACTTCTTAGTTAGGCTTAATTATATGCTGCTACTAGCATTTCCTGGAAAATGTTAAATATAACAGAAACTCTTGGTGTTTTAACTGAACAAGTATTTTCCACAACCTGAATATAATGTGGTCTCAGTTATCACTGCCAGTAATTAGTGAGCATTTAAAGTTTCTTATAGCCTGTTCCATCAGATTAATAATTCTAGCATGTATTCTATGTCAGGAGACATATAAATACATTGATCTGATAATTAAATTACTTGTGTATTTCTAAAATACTACAGACAATATTCCAAAGATACTAAAAACATAATGAAATTTTACATGCAACTTAATTAAAATTTGTTTAACATACCACATCAGTGATGTTTAGTATTTTCCTAGTCATTGCTTCTTTGTCATGATGTAGAGTTGGAGTGAACCAGAGCTTCTGGAATGTCTCATTTACTAATTTCTGAAGGAAAAAAAAATTAGCAGAAATAAATAATTTTATCTTGGCACATAGGTATTATTGCTAATACATCCGTACAATAATTTTTTTTACAATATGTGCACTTCCGTAAGGAATTATTCAACCTACATTATACTGTTGTAGAGAATGTTATCTGAGATAGACCCAGATTACTATTACAGCAGTTATACTGGTCTCTAAGCAAACTTCACAAAAATGATCACTTGGAAAGTGATGCTACACGAAATAGTTACCATTTTCCTGCACTAATCTGC
The DNA here is from genome assembly GCF_017590135.1 of Pyrgilauda ruficollis. NCBI lineage: Eukaryota > Metazoa > Chordata > Aves > Passeriformes > Passeridae > Pyrgilauda > Pyrgilauda ruficollis. The sequence goes on along the minus strand of NW_024508988.1, from coordinate 13,321 downwards.
ATTACTCAGGAAAGCATAGTAGGCCTGAGAAACTGACAACTGAACACAAGACTACAATTTCTACAGCAGAATTAGCAGTAATTGTAGATTACTTTGGCATTTTCAGAACAGCTGTGACAAGGCAAAGAAGAGAGACAAGTCAAGTCTCTCTACCCAAACACAGGAAGTTGGTTCCCTTACAATGTTTTTGTATAGAGGAAAAGATGGAATAGAATGAAAGTGAACTATTCCCAAATTACTTATAAAGCATATGCTTGTAGGAAGAATTCATCATCCATGGAGATGTAAAAAAACACATTGCAGGGACTGCCTCATCTTTATGAGGTTGTTGGAAAGGCAAGGGAAAGGTCATCCTCCTTTCCTAGCAGCACCTTAGATCCAGCTGTTCATCTACTTCTTGATTAAGTCTGCCCTGAAAGCCACTTGGCATTAACATATCCCAAGTGGTAAAATTATATGGTGCAGCTTTAAAGTTCCAGACTTCAAATCCCACTGGAAGTGTGATACAAAATTATTACAGGTGCATCCTTAATTATCCAACAATTTTAAAATCATTTTTGCCAAATCAAACAAAAAACATCAGTGTCAGGTTTATGATTCAACACATAATCTTAGGTTTTTACCCTTCTGCATATACATCACACAAAGATAAGAATATGATGACATAAGTAACATTTTAGGGGGAATAACTGATTCATTAAACATTCAGAATTAATGCAAAATTTTCACAAATTATTACTTCATATTTTTTATACGCAGAACTTATAAATCTGGTATATAGTAACATCAAGTACTTAATTTTGACAAAGTTTATTTTGTTTTCAGAAAGGAATTTTATATACTAATTTTACTTCTTAGAAAAGAGAAGTATCAGAGACAATACTTGCAAAGAGAAAAAAACCCAAAACTCTAGATAACAACTTTTTAAAATCCTTTGATTGTCAGCAAGAACTTGAAGAAAATAGAAAAAAGAAAAGAAAACCAAGTCAGACAGCAATGTAGAAAGCTATTTGCTCTTAAAAATTAAAAATAAAAAAAAATTACAAAGAAGCAATGAAATACTTTTTTTATTACTTTTGCGTCAAAATATAGAAACCAATTATGATAATTTAAATCCTGAAGGATATGTTTCATTCTACCTTAATGCCTTCTTCATCATTGACTCTCCGAATCATTTTTACACACATCTCAGTAATTTTGGGAAATGTTGGTTGTTCAATGCAGATATCCCTAAGTATTTTTATGACTCTTTTTCTGACACTGATACCAGTATCCTGTGAGGAGAAAAACATTATGCTCTTGAAAAGAAATCAGACATATTAATAATGTATTATATAAATTATATTTGAAGATCACACAATCTGACCTGAAAAATGCATTCAGAAAACACAGCTAAAATATTCTGGAGTATATTTATACGAAAGGTCAGCATAACTTTATTTGCAACAGTTCTAAAGTTTTGGGCTGAGTCCTCTAAACATTGAAACACTTCCTCCATTTATATCATCCCAATTAGGAACTCATGATGTTGCAAATGTATAATGCAACTTCTTAATTCAAGATCTTGCAAGCTAGATGCGCTGATGCTTTAGCTACTACTTATGAACTATTTATGTAATACTTCAAAATCCTTTGAATAAAGCTTATGGATGATATGTGCAGCAAATATTTTCCATTTTCCTAGGCTTCATCTCAGGAGAAGGATGAGTAGCTTCATTTCATATTGCTTAATTCAAAATATGTTTAATCTAAATGCCAGGATGAGTACCTTTATGCGTGCTCATGTGGACATTTCCAAAACACTTTAAAAACATGTTTTATCATGTAACTATAGCAAATGAGTAGTATTTGACTAAAAACCTAACATGAATGCTAAAAGCTAGTGTTTTCTTAAAGTTAAATTAACACTGTATTTTATCTGATCATCCAGGCAAAACCCACTTTTTATAAAAAACTCTAATAAAAAGCCTTTCAAAGCACTAAAACATAGCATAAAAAACCAAAGTAGTTTTATCTTTTATTTTCTTTTGGATTACAAATGACAACTTTAAATTAATATGTTATAGACTCTTTTCATCATCCACACTGCTGAACTGATCTCAATAACCCATATCTGAGACTTCAGAGATGTGGCAAAATTCCTCATTTCATTTAATCTGTGCCTCAATAAAGGAACGAAAAAGAATATAATTCTGGTTCTGTTGCAGTACAACTTTCTATGTATATTTACTTATTGATGTATATGCTGGTTTTGGCTGGGGTAGAGTTAATTTCCTTCCCAGAGGCTGGCATTGGGCTGTGTTGGGGTCTGTGTTGAACACAGAGTTGATAATACAGAGATGTTTTTGTTATTGCTGAGCTTGCACAGAGCCAAGGCCTTTTCTGCTCCTTGTATGCTGGGGAGGGAGCTGGGGGTGCATGGGAGGTTGGGAGGGGACACAGCCTGGACAGGTGACCCCAACTGACCCAAGGAATATTCCAGACCATAGGACATCATGCTCAGTATGTAAAGTGGGGGGAAGAAGGAGAAAGGGGGGGGGACATTTGGAGTGATGGTGTTCATCTTCCCAAGTCACCGTTCCACAGGATGGGGCCCTGCTCTCCTGGAGGTGGCTGAACACCTGCCTGCCCTTGGGAAAGGCTCAATGAATTTCTTGTTTTGCTTTGCTTGTGTGCACGGCTTTTGCTTTCCTTGTTAAACTGACTTTCTCTCACCCCCGGAGTTTTCTGGCTTTTACCCTTCTGATTCTCTCCCCAGTCCTGATGGTGGGGTTGTGAGCGAGCAGTTGCGTGGGGCTTGGCTTCTGGCTGGGGTGAAACCACAACAATGTAACAAAGCCTCACTGAAAAGCAATGCATTTTAGAAGGTTGGTCTTAAATCATGATGCTCCCTATTAAAATAACATACATAGAACATACTCTTGGAATCATCATTCCATATTATTAACCATCTAAACTCAGTTGAAAACAAATTTTACAATGACACATCATAAATAAGTCACCGTACCAATATTCTTTCAATCAGCATATCATAATACTGCTCAGCAAGCTGAGGACGACAGAGCACAAATCGGCCAAGAAGCTCCACAGCTGCTTCTCTTACACTAGTGGAGTTATCCATTAGCCGCCCATGAACTCCTCGTTGCATATCCAGCTAAAAAGGAACAAATAAAACACAAATCCAAAATAAGAATTAAAGATTTCTTTTAAGTGTGACAGAAAAATGCATATACGTGACGGATATTTCAGATTTTTTTACCCTGGCTAGAATACTGGGGTCTACAGCAACAACCTCAGAGAGACACTTCATGGCTTTTGTTCGAACAGCAATTGCATTTTCACCAAGTACACGCAGAATCTAATAAAAGAACAAAAACAAAGATTTGCTTTGGGAAGGTAGCAAACTGTTTAACAGGCAACAATGCAGCAGAACAACATGCAAATTAAGTAACTAAAATAAGAAATCCCTTCATTTTAAACTCTACTTTTGCCATTCACTTGTGCCTTTCATCATGGTTCTTTCAGTGGAAGAGGTGGATTTGGGCACTATCCTTTTAAGAATGGCTCTATATGCAGATCACTGTAAGTAACAGAACCTAAACTAAGCTAAACCAAACCAGTACCAGAGTCCAAACATGTTGCCATGACAACATGTTAGTGCTCTTCTCCCAGAAAAAGGAAAGAAAACACAATGAGGTTAAACAGCTTCCAAAGTGACAGTAACATGCACTGCAAGCAAGTAGCTAAGCTGGCTTGTATTTTCAAATTAAGATCAATTTAATGAGTTAATATCACCAGTTAATACCAGAGCATGCATCTGGCAGAAACTGTAAGAGATTTCAACATTTTGCAATTATTTTTTTACTGTGTACATCTATGATATTGATTTTGCCCTCTACACCCATTAACAAATATAATAATGCATGTACAATATGACATATAAAATGAATGCAAGAAAAAGAAATATAAGCACTTATGTCATTAATACAGAAAGCACATGGTGTTATTGTGGCCTGTTAAATACCCATGCTGAACAATGAACAGATATGGTACACTCCCACAAAAGTGTTTGGAATCAGAAACCAACTGATTTCAGTGTACTAAGACTTCCAGCACAGTTTACCTGTGTCAAATAAATATCAAAGCTCTGGGCAAATGGCCTCATAGAGGCCAAGTAGCGAACAATCAAACATGCATCTTCATAGTCCACAGTATCAGAATTCATCCTGAAATAAAGTCCACATGTTAATCAGGACATGTTCACAAAAAAATTACTTAAAACATCAAATGCATGGCTAATGAAGAAGAAAGTTGTACTGACATGCATCTTCATAGTCCACAGTATCAGAATTCATCCTGCAACAAATTCAAAGTTTTAATTAGGACATGTTTATCAAAAATTATTAAAAATGTCAAATGCATGGTTAATAAAGCACTGGTGCTCAAACGTACTTTAATGTACTGAACTGAGATGGAGCAGTTTTAATGATGCTGCGAAGAAACTTTTTGCGACTTTCCGCTCTATGCATGATTTGTCCTGTGGTCTCAACATCTTTTGCATGATGAGTTCCTTCAGATGAATCCTCATCCTTCTGAGATTTAATTGCTTTCTCTGTCTCCATAGTTGTATCACGGAACCACTGAGCTATATAAAACTTCCGAGAAAACTGGAGAAATACAGCAGGATATACAAAAACCAAAAACAACAGATGTAGAAGAGGGAAATTAACAGATATATGAGATTAAGTGAGTTTAATGCATCAACCATATTTCAGAAAACACAATCAACATTATACGTTAGGGTGACAATTTAATCGAATCTCTAATATGCATGAAGAAAAATAGTTTTATTCAGTGCATGTTACTGAAATTATTTTTATATAAATTTGACATCAGAAAGCTGAAATTTACCACTAATGATGCATCAATTTCTGTGTTCTCATCCAGATAATCTAGTAAAGCCTTTTGCAGCTGTTGAATTTCATCTTCTCCTCCTGAAACCTATTGGAAATAGAAAGATAGTTTTAAAATAGAATATTGCACAGTGGTAATTGTCATCTGAAAATCTGTATGTCCACATATAAAATACACTGAAATTAATGTTCTGCAATTATCAATATAACTAACAATTTTTTAATCAATTACTTCTAAACTTTATAGAGACTAAACCAAATTAGACTGTAGCTCCAAAGTCAAAAAAAGATTAACAGCAGAATAAGACTTGGTTTAAAACAGACTGACTGATTTGATTAATTTTCATTTTATGATCTTGTGTGAAGACCCTCTGTTCCCAAGGAAAAACAAAGGGCTGAAATCACACATAGTAGACTGAAAAAATATTTAACCTATAAAAGGCATCATTAGCTCTCTCAACAATATTAAACACTGAAATAATGACTTTACAGGTGAACAAGGGATAAAAGGCAAAAAAGTCAAATGAACATAAATATGAAACACAGACAACAGTAAAAACATATGGGAAGTGTCAAAGAAATAAAAATAACTTATCCCTCTGCAAAATATTTGGTATAACTGTTTTCAGGTTTAAAGCATTGATACAGAGAAAGTGTAGCAAGTATGCTCAATTCATTTAGCAAAGAATTTACAGAGGTTATTCCCAAACACCCCTGAACTCTAAAGAATCATACTCTCTGAGACTCAATTTAGTTTCTATCAGGTCAAAAACCTTGAGAACAAAGATACATTTTATAAAAATTCCACTTAGTGCATAAATTCTATCTACAGAATAGGGTAATATTAGTTTTCCTGTGAAGCACTTTTAAGACGCACAAAAAGGACTACATATGAAATATTATTCTGAGAACTATGCATCAGATTTGTAAATATCTAAAATGTACGAATGTTAAAACCAGAATATTTTTTTACAAGAGGCTATTTTATAGGAAATATGTATATCCTGATCTCTTAAATAATTCTAGCCTATGTAAATTGAACAGTGATTTTGTATATGACCATCAGACAATGTACTTTTCCCCATGTAGGAGTTAGAGATCAAATCAGTATCAATGAACTTGTTAATGAATCAGAAACTTACTTTCTCAACACCTACAAGACAGCATAAACCCAAAACCATAAAACACTCTTTTTTCCTTAGTATTATACTGAAATGTGCAGGTCCTTGCAATTGCTGATGCTACAGCAGAAAAAAGGGGGTTTTTCCCCCTCAAATTAATGAGTTCAAGAATTCAAAAGACGTCCACAGTAGACATAATACTAATGTAGGTTTATTAATTTATATTTGGTACCCTATGATGTGCAAATTGTGATTGGAAAGTTTGGCCTTCAACCAATGTAAAATTCTGTGGATAAAAAGGCTGAAAAAGTTGCTTGATGAACCTTAATTGCCTAACTATTTTAAAAGGAAAAAACCCAGAACAAACAGAAAGAAACTGTGAATCCCACAACAAATCATATTCAATATTAATAATAAAAGTAGAAGAATAATTTCTGGCTTAAACTTCTTCAGCTACAAAACATTTATCTTCTTCAGCAATAAAACCTGTAACTTAGAACCATCAACTTCTGTATGAACAGCATAGATTGAAAATCTTGTCACAAATGTAGCACATAATATAGCTTGCAAACAACAGCAAGTGGAAAAAGGTACAAGTCCAGAAGATCAGCATATTAAGAGGTAAATTAATGAAAAGCATGCACAAGTGTTCAAATCAACTTGACAATCTACGACAGATTTCTATGAAAAAAATCTGTTTAAAAATGCCAAAACAGAACAGATTTTCTCTTAAATCTAATTATACAATTCATGAGTCCAAACCACAACAGACAGAGTTATAAGCACTCATCAATCATTGGGGATTATCCTGGTAATGATATCAGAGGGTAGAAGGAAATATCCAACAGTCTAAGTATTCAATTCAGCAGGAAAGAAAAATCTGTAGAGATATAAGTTAATTTCTGAATAAAAAGAATAATTTAAGATATTTCTAATGACTAAAGCTGAATATGTCTACCAATGGATCTTATTTTCTTGCCATTTGAGCAACAAAGTGAAGCTTAGGTGTTGTGCACATTTTCAAGTAATTTGTTTGTATGTTACAAATCATTTATAAACAACACAGTCTACTGAGTGAATGTACTGTATAATATACACTTTTCACAATGCCATCATTTATGTTAAGCTTCCTGAGTAACTGAAAAAAGCTTTTAGCCCTCAATTGCCCACAGCTATTTTATTTTCTGTGGATGCCAATGCCTAGTTTCTGCCTGATCCTGTAAAAAACTCAAAACAAATAGAAAAATTCAGGTCACCACTCAGGTATGTATCTTTTTAGAATATCTTTAAATATTATTATATAACTTCTGGAGATAAGGAAAGAGAAAAGGATTCTTCTAAAATATTTCCCTAGGAAGTCTAATGTACAATTGTCAAAAATCACTGCAAACAGAGAATTACACCCCTTTAGCACATAGAAGTATAAATTATAATAAGTCATGAACATAAAGATTTGACACTATACATAGTCAAATATTCCAACTGACAAAAGTCATGGGAAGTATCAGCCTCATGAAGAAGTAGATTAATTTTGATACTTTATCTGAATGCCTGTAAATTGCACGAGTTTTACCTTCAAAATAAGTCTGTTACAGTCATCATAAAATACATATAGTAGATCTGGAATCTTTTCAGGGAAACCACCTTGATATGACTACTCAACTTTAGATCTCATCATGCTGAGAACAATTAGTAGTTCAGAAAGAAAAGTATTTCATTCATAAGAAATGTAAAAGTTCACATTTTTAAAAATACCCATAAGGCCCAAGATTTTCTTAATGTACTACAGAGAGTCCAAATGCACATACTGCTTTGTTAATTGCTGCCAACCTTGCAGATTTGGAAACATTTTGATAAGGAGCATTAACAGAAATGCAAATATGTAATCTCCAATGAAAGATATATGCAATTCTAGTAAAAAAACCCCCACAAAAATAACAACCCCCCCTACACACACAACCAATATCAGTTCATTCACATAAAAGCTAACCTTATAGGCTTAACGGTTTAACTCTCAAAAGTCTCTATATGAGTGCCATAAGCTCAATTACCATTTTGCAATAGCAAATGCACATACATGCATGCACATACATGCATGCACACACATATATATTTTAAGGCCTCTTAAGACATAATCCAACTGTCACTCCATTATTTCATCTATAGTCTCACCAGAAAATTGGTTTTACCATTTTAATTAACCATTTAAAATGATCACTAGGAAGATGGTGTGAAAAAGACATGAATTAACAAATGTGATACTTATAAATTGAGTATATTTGATTCAGAAATCTGAACAACGATGAAAACTCATTCCCCATAATACCAGTTTTTCACACATCTTTAAAATGTTTAGGCTTTTAAATAGATACATCTCAATCCAACTGGCATGGGATCTTTCACACACCTGTTTGAGTATTCTGGCTATAGAACCTTGATCCATTTTGCTAGTGACTGCATCTTTCCTGAGTCTTGCAGCTACAGTTCCAAGATAGTCAAGCGATGCAACTCTTAATGCCATTTCTGTAGATTTGTTACTGAACTGGTGAACCTAAGAAAAGCAGAATAAGCTGTTATAAAAACTATTTATTTCTGTAACTGAGATTCTTCTTACAAGACAGTTTGACCTTATTCAAAAGTCCACCTAATTTCCATGCTGCTTAAAGTTATGTAATTTACTATTATATCACAGATACAGTCCTTACTTTACAATAATTTTTTTTCCTTTATTGAGTCTTTTGCTTTACAAATACACCTGTTATAAAAATATATATTTTTAAAAAACTAAAATAAACCAGACATCTAGTAAAGCAGATATCCTTTGCAATAGTATAGCACCATAATACATCTTCCTCATTATTCACACAAGTATAAAGAAAGCTATGTTTTACCAGGAACATGACCATAAAATATTTTCTAAATAAAAAGCTCAAAGTACTGTATTAATTGCATTTTAATACTGAAGAACAACTCTCAAAAAACATTACTACAAAAATATTCACATTCTGTAAAATGTCACAATCTGTAAGTAAATGTACAACTTTAAGACCAAACTTATAAAAGACCAAACTACTTAATTGTTTTCAGGTTCTGTGCTAAAGGAATAGTCCAGAGAAGTATGGGACTGGGAGAGCAAAGTCCCTCCCACTCTAAGTGAAGATCAGGCTCATGACCACCTGAGGAACCTGAATGTCCATAAAACCTTAGAGAACCTTCTGGTTCCTGAAGAGGGCCTGTAAGAAAGCTGGAGAGGGACTATTTGCAAGGGCATGGAGTGATAGAACAAGGGGGAATGGCTTCCCACTGCCAGAGGGCAAGGTTAGATGGGATATTGAGAAGAAATTTTTCCCTGTGAGAGTGGTGAGGCACTGGCACAGGTTGCTCAGAGAAGCTGTGACTGCCCCATCCCTGGAAGTGTTCAAGGCCAGGTTGGACAAGGCTTGGAGCAACCTGCTCTAGTGAAAGGTGTCCCTGCTTGTCCACTGCAGGGGTGTGGAATGAGATGAGCTTTAAAGTCTCTTCCAACCCAAACCATTCTATGATTCTATGAATAATTACAGGTATTAGTCTGACTTTATTCCCAATTAATATGAATGAAACTATTGGATAGTATCCAAAGGAGGGTAATGAAGATGGTGAAGGGTTTAGAGGGGAAGCCGTATAAGGAGTGGCTGAGGGCATTTGGTCTCTTCAGCCTGGAGAAGAGGAGACTGAGGTCAGACCTCATTGTGGTCTACAACTTCCTTGTGAGGGGCAGTGGAGGGGAAGACACTGATCTCTTCTCTGGTGACCAGTGACAGGACCTGAGGGAATGGCTGTGGCTGTGTCAGGGAGGTTTAGGTTGGATATCAGGAAAAGGTTCCGCCCTCAGAGGGTGGTCAGGCACTGAACAGGCTCCACAGGGCAGTGGTCACAGCCCCAAGGCTGCCAGAGCTCAAGAAGTGTTTGGACAATGCTCTCAGGCACAGGGTGGGATTGTTGGGGTGTGCTGTGCAGGACCAGGAGTTGGACTCAATAATCCTTGTGGGACCCTTCCAGCTCAGCATATTCTACGGTTCTATGAATATCTAAACTTATTAGATGCTATAGAATGGCATTTTTTAATGTGGAAAATGTCATGGAGTATTAGAAGAGGACTTTAATGAGAAACTGCATACATATGACCTTTATTAAGTTCCATATCAATGATCTTCTGACCTAAATTGTATTTTCTATGCATTACGTAATAGTGATACACGTAAGAATATCCTTACATGCTGCATGCATGTGTCAACAATCAGAAAACACTCCTGCAATAGTTTGAGCTGAAATAAACACATTTCATTGTAATAAGAAATAAATTAATATAATAGTTAAGAACAAGTATCCCTTACCAATAGCCTTCCTAATAAGCTAAGTAGCAACTCTGCAGCTGGCCATTCTGGTTTATTGACTGTGGAAAGAAGATCTTGAATAAAGTTCTCAAACAGTGGTCTGTAATCTTCTTCCCCTTGTTTACTGCCACATCTGTTTAAAACAAAATGCATGTTTGCAAGTGAATTTAAGAGCCATTTAAGCTTTTCTTTTGATGCAAAGAGAACTAATCCTATTTTTAGCCAGAAAACCAGTTTTATGCAATTCTAAAAAAAAAAAAAAAATTCCAAAATATTAGCAGAAAATTTGTTTTTTTCCATTTACAGACAAATAGTTCAAACATTTATCACTCCAAGTTGCACTGCAAGTAAAGCTGTTAATCCAGGGTAGTAGAATTTTGTTCCTAAGGTTTTTTATTTATTGTTTTGAGGTAAAATCTGCATTAACTTGGATAAACAAAGTAGGTAAAATTCCAAAGCTCAAGCTACAGTGGGGTATTCAGAAGGTGTTTAGTCCTTAAACCTGGTCTGACTTAACTCACAGTGACAAGGCATCTCAGTATTATGTTCCAGAAAGGTTAAAATCAGAATGTTAAAAAATCAAAAGATAACACATGTGATAGTGTTTCACCTATATGTGGCATCCCTAACTTTAATTATAGCAGAAGTATGCAGAGAAATGGCTAGATAGCTCATAAACAGCATTTTGGCTTAACAACAGAAATCAACATTATAAAAATCTCAGGACTTCTTACAAATCCTTTGGTTATTCAGGTTTGTTTTTTTTCCCTGCTGAGCTATTGACATTCCTAACTTTACCTAAATGAAAGTAATTTTAGGGTTTTTATCTTTTTGTCATTTTGATGACTGAAATAATCTGGTTTCATCACTTAAATATTTACTCAGCCTTCTCTTCAATGTTTCAAATGAGTAAAAGATCCCTGATAAAAGGATCCTATATAAATTATCAGACAAATTCTTAAATGTGTTCTTAAACTCTGCAGATTGTCTGTTCCATATAATGTTTTTTCCAGACAGGTAGCTCTCTCAGAGATCTATAAAATATATTGTTATAAGTAACTTTATTAGTAGTCATTTAGGATTGCGAAGTGGTTTGGTTTGTCTTAAAGTGTGACATTTTATTTGGAGTTGGTTTCATCAATACACTAAAGAATACAACAGTACTTACTTCTTAAGGAAAATAGAAAGGAAGTTTTGTGCTGTTCTCATGGCTGTTTCATATGAGTTAGTCATAAGCACATCTTGATCCACCTAAAAATAACAAGATGTATTTTTTTAATATTTTAGCATGCACAGAAATATAATTTCCAGATCAGCATTTCTCATTCATCAAATAATTAGAGCTGACATAAAATTAAAGGCTTGATTAACTAGAGTACCATAATAAAATATTATACCTACAAAGTCATTCCTGTAGCAAAAAAAAAAAAAAAAAAAAAAAATTATGGCTCTTTAAAAAAAAACTTACTTTTTTGTTTGATTCCTCCTCTGAATTAGAATCTTTTTCTGTTGATGGCAAATGCACCACACACTGAATAAGCTGCAGAACTAGTGCTGTTACCATCTGAATATACATAGGCTCTCCATCAGTGTCACTGCTGTTTAATCTGTTAATAAGACAGCATTAGCACTAAAACTAAACAAAAAAAAAAAAAAAAAAAAAAAACAACCCAAAAAACACCCCAGAAATTTTTTGTCCTAAATAACATCTTTCTAAATTAATAATCAAAGCTAGGAATCTGTGTTATACACATTTATCTTGTCATTTGCTTCTCTCTTATGCAATGAAAGATTTGGTCTAACTAAAATGGTAAGCATTATTCTCAGTCCAAAGAGATGAACTGAAACAGCTCACAGATGGGACATCAGAGTGTCTGTGAAGTTCAGCAGCAGAAAAATCTTCAGAAATATTTACTAAATCAAACACATCCATGTAAAGGCACTTACTAATAGGCTGATTCTGTATAATGCCATATCCATTTCCAACACAACATTAAAAAAATAGACCAAGCTTGTAATAACAATTTATTACTTACATATTATTTAATGTATCTGAAATGTGCAGGAATTTTAAATGAGAAATTAGTGACCATGACCTGGACTGGCTTCTACAAGAGTTACACCTATGGTAATTTCAGGTAGTGCAACAGACAATAAACTTCAGCATGCAAGACTGTCTTTTAAGTTGGTATGACCAGCATGAATACACTCCACATTTCTCCCTTTCCAAGTGATTTAACCTTATCAATAGTGTGGTGTTTACTACCCATATGTACATCAACACCACTTAGTGCTGCCTTTAACAATATGAAAAGGTGATAATCTCTGACATAATTCTCCCTAAATTATCAAAATAATAACTGGACACAAAACAGGTTGCAATTATTATCTTTATGAATTTATCTCTAACTACTTGTACAGAGAGAATATTTTCCTAAAAAATTTTAGGTAAGCTGCACCCTTTATGACTATAGCCACAGACAGGGAATGTCCTTCAACAAGTTAGAGCTAGGACTCTAGAGATAAGCAGTGCAGTCAGGGCCTTGAGACAGTAACTTCCTTATAGTAAAGGTCCCAATTCAAAGAGGGTATCTACCATTTATGCTCCTACACCTAACACCTTCCTATTTACTAGATCTCTCTGATGTCTATAAACAAAACAATAGGAAATACTAGGAATAAGCACTCATGTTAACATTAGAATTGCTGAATTCAACTTCAAAGTTTCCATTAATTAAATTTTCCTGGATATTTCCTGTTCATCCACCCTTGGTCAGAAAATCTATTTCATTGACAACTTGTCTGTCTCCAGGCAAAAGATGTATGGAAGCAAGGAACAAAATCAATAGTAAAACCAAATGTTTTAGAATAATTTGCAGACTCAATCAAAGTGTTATGAATAAAAAGTTATCTA